>NC_056746.1:43060062-43282562 GCF_019279795.1 Protopterus annectens
CATTTTGAGTCTCAGGGTGACCAGCTGACATCAGGCAAGATGGAACCTGCAGTACTTACTCCCCTCCCAGTGGAACCTGGGAATGGATACAGATAACATATCTGTAGCAATTCTGGATTAGATACAAGGATCTCACTAATATGTGACACACGGACTGCTGCATGACCACTGAATGTGTCGTCCTACAGGCACATATGTGGTACAGGTTGTCAGTGCCACAGCCCAAATGTCCCTGCATGACTTAAATGTATGTCTGTTTGTCTGAGTAAACCATTCACAAATGCAAGTGATTCTCCTATTTGCAATGTGCTACTACTAACCTGGGACATCCTCTAAAAACAGTCAGGCAGTTGTCACCCAGCAAGCTCCCATACCCAAACTGCCACCAGGTTTGAGGATTTTTTTATATTCCCAGTTTGAGATTCTGGGAATCATTCCAGATCTCTGAGATATTCCTGTGTTAATGATGCCCCCTTCGATTTGCTGCCCTGTCTGACAATTTCTTGTTCCATAGTTATTGACCTGCAGTAATATACCTGCAATGCATTGTTACTATAGTCCTATTATGCTACTGAATTTTAAGATGCTACTGTCTGTTATTTAGCAACATTTACACTTTATTCTGTTAATCCAGTTGTCTGTTTGGATTGCGGCTGAAATAGGTCCTTAATGGATGAGTACATGACCCCAGTTAATGTTGGGTCTTTCGGCTTATCCCGGTTAGGGGTCGCCACAGCGGAACTCCGGTCCGCTAATGTTTGGTAGTGGATTTTTACGCGCCGAGTTACCAGCTCTGATGCACAACCTTCAATGAAGGCACACACATTCACGCATGCCTCCACACAGAAGACGCTCTAACTGAGAATCGAACGGGACAACGTGACCCCAGTTAATAAATAAGGAAATATTAAATAATAAATAAATATGGAAAGTTTTCTGCATTAAGACTAAATCGGTAAAGAGTATCAGTAAACTTAATACATTTTTTACATGGATAAAGATTATTATTGCAGACAAAATGTAGGCTGCTTTTGAAACAAAATAAATAGAAGAAAAATAATATGGATGCCTTTCAGCATCTTCCTTATGTAAACTAAAGATCAGATACACACCAGCAGATGGCCGTCCCGTATGTTTACTTCATGCTCCAGAAATGATTTGGTGTCTGCAGCCAAAGAAATGTAATCTTTGCATAAAGCATCCATTTACAGGCAGCATTATTAAATATTCTCTTATGTTATTAAAAGAAAATGTTTGATGTGGTGTCATCATATTCCAGCTAATGTGTCATACACTGAGATAAATATCATAGAAACATCAAATATTCTCAAGATTATGAAACCGAGGCTGACTGCATATTGAAAACAATAGGATTCTGAAAGCAAACCACAGGAAAATCAAAGTCTAGGTCTGGTATCACTTTCCAAAATGTTGTTTTATTGCAGAAAATATTTATCTATCATCTGCAGTTATATAAGGCCATAAAAAAGTTGCAGAGCCATGCTGTGAATTCGTTTTCTTTCATCGAAGTGACATGAGATAAGGAAATGCCTTGTCATGTTTTAATTATACAGATACGACTGGTTTTGTCATGTGCAGATACTTGCAAACTCTGTTGTACTGTATATGTTCTTACACCTGCACACGAGTGTGTGTAAGTGAGCACATGCATTTAGTAGTAAAAGCTATAACCATCAACCATACAGTTTATGATAAATATATCTGAGTCTCCGATTCAACAGGTATTATCCATGTAATATAATGAGTAGTCTTTCTTCATGTTTCAGATCAAAGAAGAGGTTGTCTATTATCTGGTTGTTTCTTTGAACAGTTGCAGAGGCAATGGCACATCATTGCATAATGTGGCCTGTGACACATCACTGCATAATGTGACCTGTGACACATCACTGCATAATGTGACCTGTGACACATCATGGCATAATGTGTTACAAGGCCAGAAACAGTGCAGATTATGGAGCTGTTTCTCAGGTACACTGGAGTATTTAAGTTTGATTCAGCAAATGGACTGAAGAGAGCAAAGTTGCTTTACATGGGGGCCAGTCTGCTCCCACCCTCATATGGCACGTTTTCCCTCTTCAGACCATTACATAATATAATTAAGTCCGAGGTCCCAAATACTTTACCCATGAGGTGTTATTCCTTTGAGCTTGTTGACTGAACTGTGTTCAGATAATTGGGTTTATCTGAAAAGTGACCTGATGAAACAAATAAATACCTGCCAAACTGATACAGTTTAGTTTACAAAGGTACATTCATTTATAAACATATAAAGTGCCATAGAAATGAATGACCATAGCGCCAGCACATAAAGACATGGAAGCTCTCATAACAGCTGGTCATTTCATATACCCTTGCAGTCAGCGACCTTTCCTTAACATTTCTTTGCTGCAATCTCACAAAATGGAATGAGTGTTCGATTTAGTAGTAACAGTATGAGATCACCAGATTACATGATTATAGGTAAGTAAGTAATAGTTACAAAATTTATACACCATTACAATCCTAGCCAAAAAAAGACATACTGGTAGGACTCCAGTCTCAAGAAGGGTAATACAAGATAGAAATTGGGATAATTTGATGCTACCCATCCAATTAGCTATGTTTACCCTGAAGGCAGTAAGGATGATACTGTGCTTGATAGGTGTTTGATGTTTGCAGTAGAGGTGAGGAATATGTTGGGATATGACTTTTTCATGGCAATATGTCTATTTCGTCTGTTGATAAAGGTTTAGGTTCATCAATCAGGGATTCGAGGGCTCTTTATTCTGTATAGGAATGAGTCTTCCCTGGCTTTAAATACAGTGAGCACCTTGAAGTAGCCTGTAACAGAGTGCGAACAGAAAGAGATTTACCAGTCTGTCGGAATTACCATGTGAGACTTTATGTCATTCATCTTTATAGCTAGAAATTTCTGAGATCTCTCAAGCTGAGTGACATCTTTTCAACCAATAAATGACAAAAGGGGCCTTATATTTAATAATGGGTCTGAAAAGAGATGAGTAATGGAGACTTAAGACTTCATTGAATCTACAGGAGATGCCTTTGGAAATTAGCTCAGCCAGATTGATAGATTTCTTAACTACTATGGAGGCATGATGGTTAAAACATAAGGAATTCTCAACATGATCCTATGACAGGTTCTGGTTGGAGGGGTGTGTGGGGTGTGTTCAATATGTCACATGATGAGGAAATGTTATACACACCAAATAAACTATATTACATGTTTCCATATTTATATTAAGATCATTGTTCTTGAAACCAATGTTAACACAGTCTAAACCATGCTGGAGCAATTGTAATTCACTGGATGGTTTAATAACAACACCCAGTTTATAGTATTCCACAAAATGTAGACAATCAAATGCCAAGAGTATTGGCCTGAAGGTGTAAAAAGCAGATACCAGATGCTGAACCCTATGGTATGCCGCTGGTAAGAGATTTGCTTTCACAAGTGGTACCCATGTCAGACAACCAGTTAGCTGTCTACTGTGCAATAAATAGGACCAATGAACTCCCATGTCAGACAACCAGTTAGTTGCCCACTGCACAATAAAAAGGACCAATGAACTCATGGAGACAGCATCTGCCTTTGTCAAAGCCAAATTGATGATACTCAGGGTTAAGAGATTTTCAATGTCCAGATTAATAGGGGCTGAGGTAAAATATCCCAAAATGGTACATAAAAGGTTAGAGAGACTAAAATGGAATTTTTATTCTTCACCCACCAAATGTTAGTGTCCCTGTGGATAACACTTAATGGGGCCTGGTATAATGGTTTGGGTGTTTGACTCACAGACACAAGGTGCAGTATTGATTCTCACCTTTGGGAAGGAAATCGGTTAGGCTTAGAATGGACTATTAAGACAGCTAGCCTAGTAATTAAGTATGAAACTTGAATAAAAGGAAAAATGAAAATGTTAGGAGGGGTGTGTTTGGCACAATGGTTAAGGTATTCACCTCATAAACACAAAGTAGAGGGTTGGATTTTGACTCCAAGATATTGGCTATGCTTAAAATGACCCTTCAGGGTGGTTAGTCTAGTAATCACCTATGAACCTATGAACCTATGAAAAAGAAACACATGGCACCTAGAGTGAGATACAGCAACATAGTATAGATGAAGTCAGGACAGCACAGAGAAAAAAAAAGCCATTAAAAGACAGACGTTGTTTCAGAGACGCCTGCAGACTAATACTACTAACACTGATATGCTACTGCAAATGAGGAAGGACTATGTTGTGACACCTGCAGACTAATACTACTAACACTGATATGCTACTGCAAATGAGGCAGGACTATGTTGTGACACCTGCAGACTAATACTACTAACACTGATATGCTATTGCAAATGAGGCAGGACTATGTTGTCCAAAGCAATATCCAAGGAAGTTGCACAATATGAGTAAGAGTGACAATGCAGTTCAGAGACAGTCATACGTGGCAAAATGGCTGTCTACAGAAATGGCATTACTATGCAGTTACAGAGGGGTAAGGACAGAAGGGGGATCTAATGTGCAGTTATATCAGAACATTTACTGCCTGCAGCCGCCCTGTTTAATGATCATACAAAGACACATACAGAGACACTCACAGAAGCATGCACTGGCATATGTAGCATGTGCATAAAGGCAAGTACAAGCACATGTGTGCTCACACACACACACACACACACACACACACACACACACACACACACACACACACACACACACATACACAATGTATGATATGTAATCTGTTACATCTGCTGTATATAGTTTCTACATAACTGTTCATATGGTCCCGCAACTTCTGGCAGGTACACACACATGCATTCCCATGTACATACACACACACACACACACACACACACACACACACACACACACACACACACACACACACACACACACACACACACACACACACCCACACACACATACACAAAGTATGATATGTAATCTGTTACATCTGCTGTATATAGTTTCTACATAACTGTTCATATGGTCCTGCAACGTCTAGCAGGTACACACACATGCATTCCCATGTACATACACACACACACACACACACACACACACACACACACACACACACACACACACACGCACACAATGTATGATCTGTAATCTGTTATATCTGCTGTATATAGTTTCTACATAACTGTTCATATGGTCCCACAACTTCTGGCAGGTACGCACACATGCATCCCCATGTATACACACACACACACACACACACACACACACACACACACACACACACACACACACACACACACACACACGCACACACACACACACACAATGTATGATTTGTAATCCGTTACATCTGCTACATGTAGCTTTTACAACACTGTAACATCAAAGCAGCCTGAATGTTCACCTTCTTCCACAACTACACACACCCACTCCCACCCTCCCACCCACAGCTACTTACAGTGTAACATTAGTGGTCTTATGCAGGCCTTTAAGTAACCCCCCCCCCCAGGCATTCAGGTATGTGATACACATGAGCTATGGTGCTCTGCTCCACTACCTAAAACTAGGCTTAATGGCCACACAAATCTAAATCACAGGATTCACAGACCAATTCTGTAAAGGCAGCCAGGACACAACGCCTAAGGCCAGTATACACTGTCATCCTTAGTATGGGCTACCAATGTCTAGAACCAGACTATAACTATATTCTGATCATGCACTGAGCTGAGTCTTTTGTCTAGCATTTTATTTTTTTAATTTATTTTGTTTTTGTTTACTAGGTTTGTCTAACTGGGTTAAGTAAAAACTCTTTTCAGCAGAAGCCCATGGAGAAAAGCTCCAAATATCACAAACATTTATTTAACAGACATTCAGTAATGCATATGAACAGACATTAAGTAATATACATTAACAATTATACATTCATTTACTAACTAGATTGCATTCATATGAAAGTAGAGGCAACTATTACAATATAAAAGATTTGTATGTATCAGTAGATGATGGACATTGAGCCTCTGCTGAAGTGTATTAGTGGGGTTTGCCAAACAGATAATAAATCATGTGATTTGGAAGGAACTTGGCAGGACAGAAAATGTCAATATTGTAGTCAAAAGGTGGCGCATTAAGCAGGATCAGAGACCAGTATATATGACTATGCTCATTTATTTATGTATGTATTGGCATTTGGTTACCTGGAAAGTCCAAGTGGGTTGGAACCCTCTTTCAGTGGAAAAAAGCTCCAAAAATATTTTAAGAGCAATAATTTTACAGTCTTCAAAAATAATATAAAAAAACTACAGTTTATATTTATACCAAATTAGACATACTAAGAAAAAATGGTTACAAATAAATAGAAGTTATATGATTATGATTTAATATTTAGGGAAATTTTAGCTTTGTATAGAGAAATTAAAGATACGTTACTATAAATCAAACAGGAATTGCAATATAAAGTGAGAGAAAAACAGGCTTATGGTATATTTAGAGAGAAAGCATTAGGAAAGAAATTGACAGCAGTAAGGAATTTGTGAAGAAAGCTGAGAAAGGAGATGTAAGGTTTTTAAAGGTATTTGTCTACATTTATGGATGTTGTTTATCCTGGTGTTGAGCAAGAACACAGACAGCTTTTTGCTAGTAAGTCTTTCAGAATGGTTTTGAAGCATGGAAGGGAGGGTATTGATCTGATGGATACAGGTAAGGAGTTTCTGGCCTTAGAAAAATGGTATGAGTACAGACAATGACCAGCAGATCTGGTAGGTATGTGTACAGATGGGCATATTATGTGGGAAAAACAGAAAGACATCTCCGTCAGAGGATATATGAACACATGTATGATGTTAACAGAAGAAGGGAAGCTAATGCACTTTACAGTCGTACTATGCTATGCACAGATGCTGATTTTAAATTTTGAATTTTGGAAATGGTTCCTAAGGATAGTAGAGGGGGCGATTGGGAGAATAAATTGTGTTTTAGAGAATTAATTTGGCAGTTACGGTTGGATGCAACCACACCCCCTGGGATGAATGATCATACATCACTTTTACCAGCCTTAAAACTCAGAGCTAACAAGATAAAATAAAACAAAACAAAATATACAAAAGCATATACACATTTTTATAGATATTATTTATTATGTATACATAATGTATTCGTTTTTTTCGTTGTTTTTATCCTATTTTATTATATTTATACACAATAACAATATGCATAGTATGATGTATTTAACATTCTATAGGTCTTAGAAATAGGAAGAACTATGGATGTTTTGTCTTGTTGATGTGTACTATATTTATATATATTTATATGTTTATACAGTGCACTTTTGTCTGTCACTATCATTATATTTTTATGTTTATACAGTGCACTTGTGCACTTTTGTCTCTCACTATCATTATGCACTTCAACTTGTATTTTGTATTTTGTACTATGACTTTAACCAGTGCAATCAACCAATGAATGAACTAATTGCCTTTTAAATTAACTATAAATTAGCTCGTTGCACATGATTTTACTATGCTGATGACGTTTCCTGAAAGGAAACGGAAGCGCTAAATCCACTGTTTTTTATTTGTGTTTTATTAAACCGTTATTATATACGGCCGTTGAGTGATTATTTGTGTCCTGGAACTGACTACGGACTGTATGTGGGACTTCCTTCATTGGGATTCTGTGTTTGCAGACTTCTGAGTTATGAGTACAGACAATGACCGGCAGATCTGGTAGGTATGTGCACAAACAGGAGTTTTTGGTCATTGGATCATAATGACCATCTGGGACTATAGTTGTATAGAATGATATTTAGTGCTGGACAAGCAGATGGATGGAGTTCTAACCAATTTAGTTGTTTTTAGTTCTCTACAGTGTTGGGTTCTGAAAGGGGTAGTTGCTGCAAATTTAGCAACTTTGTTATAGCATTGTTCAGGGTCTGATTTTTATGATGCCTGAAGGTCGGTAAGGGTACCATAAAGAAGTGTGGAGAGGAGTTAAGTAGTTGCAAGTGTCGTTTTAGTTGAGTTGGTGAGAAAGGTTTTGGCTGTGCAAAGCATCCCTAGTTTTTTTTTTACAATTTTGTATATGAAGGTCAAATTTAAGATTAGCATCCACTATCATCCCTAATAATTTGCTATGAGAAGCGATCTCAATGGTTTTATTATCAGGACAGAGGACATAAAATTTTCTTTTTTCATGATAGACTGATTTGGGATAAAAAAGTAGTAGTTTTGTTATGTGAGGGGGAGCATGAGTTGTGAGTTACAAAACCATATTTCAATGGCTGTTAAAGGTTCTTGAGGTATATTGTGTTGTCAGATGTGAAAAAGAGTGTGGAGTCATCGACATACTGTATTAGGGAGTCCTGTCATGTGGATTTGTGGCATTTATATTATATTATCATATGATGAAAATAGCAAATGCTATTTCATCATACCGATAATATCTAAACAACAAAATATCGAACAAACGGAACAGCAAATTTTTTCCCAGGGAAAAAATTCACTGCTCCGTAAAAAAAAAAAAAAAAAAAGAACTTAAACACAAATTTAAGTGGAGGGCTTCACCCAAAAACACCCCCCGATGTGGGGGGCTGTGCCCACCCACCCCACCTACTTAAATATACCAACTACGAGATCGCACCACAGTGGAGGAAATGGCAAAATCCCAAAGACGGACCACCAAATTTTTTTCCCTGGGAAAAAATTTGATGTTCCGTGAGTTCACTATTTTGCCATTTCCACAGTATCGGATCTACTAAATAGCATTCGCTATTTAGTACATTCAATACTGTCATATAGACCCGATTTGTGGATGGTGCTGGATTAGACAAATAGAGGAGAGGTAAGTAGTGTCATGCAATTATGCATATAGCTAGGATTCAGGTTGGGAGGGTTAGTATTCCACAACCCTTTCTCACCACTCCCTCTGTCAACTTCACTGTCTTTCAGTATACACACACACACACACACACACACACACACACACACACACACACACACACACACACACACACACACACACACACACACACTTTCTGGAAAAGGATGTTAGAATTCTCAAATTCCCCACAGCTTTCATCCTGGTCAGGTATTTCTGATACCAACTTAGTTATTGGGATAAAAACCCTATTGTTGCAATGCCTCTCTTGATGAATAACTAAAAATTTATAAAAATATACTACTGGTAAGGAAGTAAATGCGCGGGCTTTGTAGGCAGATGGAGTAACTTGACAAACTACATTGCTAAATAATATCTCCTTTTCAAATAATAAATAATACATAAATAATTACTTGCCACAATGACATGCAATTGAATAGAAAAGGAAAAATAGAAAGTGAATAAGTTAAACAGTCCTGGTATAAGTTAAATAGCAGAAGTATAAATATCTGCATAGAAGAATAGAAAAAGTAATTACTTATACAGGTGGGAGACTTGGAAGGAACACTCTATTACCAGTTAAATGCATGCCACCTTCATGGTGATGAGAACTCATTTCATATCAGCACCTTTCACTCATCTATTAAACCTCTTCTTAAGCACTTCTATTTTCTCCAAAGACTTTAAGCACTCATGCATCATTCCTCTCAACAAAAATCAAAATTAAACTTTAATCATATTTTGACTTAGGAATAAGGTCCATTCCTGTCATGGTATTAGAAACACAAAAGAACTGGAGAAATTAAACCAGGACAAACCATAAAGAATATAGAGATTACAGACCTATTGTGAACCTGTGCTTTATAACATAAATCTTTTGAAACACTTATATACAAACAAATCTTGGATCACATAAACAAATATGGACTTTTTTGTGATGCACAACGTAGCTTCAGAGATTCTTTCTGTACCATGACAGCATTATAACAACTATAACAATATGAATGATACAAAACCTACAGTGGGGTCTGTTCATTGAAATGGCAAGAGCATTTCAAACAGTAAATCTCAACCTGCTCCATTGCAAAAATAGCAAATTCTACTTTGGTTTAAATGGAATACATTCATTTAGTCAAGTGTATGTTGTTCAGTCATGCAGTACACTGAGTTTTATCCATGAATTCTGTAATGCCGAACGGTCGAAATGTCATAAAAATGAAAAAATTCAACATTTCCAACCTCTCTACCACCTAAACAAATGCTACCATGGGTCAAAAAGGGGGCGATATTTTGCAATTTGTAACAAGTGCGATCACTTTTTTGCGGTTTTGCCGCACTGCTTTCGGCAATAACCCGATCGACCATCCACCGGACGATCACATGCATGCATTTTTTTTTTTATTTAAGTTTAAATACAATAAGATGATTTCAGAGTTACCTCCAAAAACAAAACATTGCAAGTACATCTAGGAGCCTGTCTTTTGACTGAAGGCACTACTTACATAGGAGATGCACAAGGATCCATCCTTAGATCACTGTTATTTCCCTAGTCATCAGTGATATGTCCACTGACCTACCCACACCTCAACTTGGTCTTTTATGCAGATATATTATGTAAATCATGTAAGAATACCATGACCCTTCAAAAGAATCTACAATCTGGTCTTACCAATCTATGCCGTTGGAAAATTAAAAATATGCACAAAATCAATCATTTTTAAGTATAACATCATGATATTTGGCACCCTGCAAAAACCTCCCTAAATCCACAGATCTAATTATTACAGATGCAGATGGCAACCCACTAACACTTGTAACAGAAAAGAAGTTCTATGAACCTATAAGTAGCTAGTAATCATGTTGGGCCAACTTTTTCATTAGTCAAGCATGCTGACAATATTATTAGCAAAACACTCCACCAACTTAAACTATGACACAGAATCTCACACCTCGTCTCCCCAAAGGCTTGTAGTGCCTTAGCTGAAATTTGCTTAACCCTAAAATTGAATATGGTCTCCCTCTTTTGACATAACATTCCACCTCAAGCATGTGTAAAAATTTAAACTACTATAAACCAAATCTTCAGATATATTCATCTTCCAGAATCCCAAACTTATCATTGCCAGCATCTTCAGCTTTGAAACTGGCTATCTGTAATCAATTAAATCTACAAGCTGTTAAAATGGGGCACTGTCTTCCTGAAAACAAAATTACGAAAATGTAGAGAGTTTTCTATCCTTTGATCATCATGTGTCTACAGTAGTGAGGAAATCATTCTACACTGTGCAACTTATAAAGAAACATATGACATCTAGGTCCAAGGAAGTCATTGTTCCTCTGTATTTGACACTCATCAAACCTATTCATTGAGAACAATGTCCCATTTGGTAGGTACATAACCAGACACATCCAACAACTGGAATGTTTACAGAGGCTCCTCATTAAAAGAATACAGAGTGTCAATAACATGTCCTATATAGACCACCTTAAAGTCCTCTCCCTGTATTCTATCTCTTACAGGCAGATGAGTAGAGATCTATGCCTGGTATACAAGCATAATTGGACCCCACTCTGATGAACCAGCATATCTGCAAAACAAACAGCACAAGAATTACTCATTCTTAGGAATTAAACCTTACCTTTGATATAAATAGGACCTGCTGGAGAGACAGGTATGTGTTCTAGAGACTATCTCTTCTCTGGAACAGGTTCCCCATCCATGTGAAGCAGAGATCCACCCAACCCAATTTAAGTGTAACTTGGGCAGTTGGCTGCAGAACCTGAAATTCACCCCTGGTTTGGCAACTATGTCTCTAAAGGACACACGCAGCCTGAAAATGATTCATCTCCCAGGCCCCTGCTTAAACTACCAAGTGTACCACAATTTGTCAGAAATTTGGGATGCATGGCTAGGCTTAAAAAGGCCTCAGTAGATATTAGTCTATTACACACCTATAAGTAACCTGACTACACATTGGAGAAAGCCAAAAAGATAGCTCTAATCACATCAGACATACCTGTCAATCATCTAGATTTTCACAGAATGGACGGATTTTTGCCTCATATTTTTCTCTGTTCCTCATAAAATTTGTGGTTTTCTGGCAATCGCTGTGGATTAAACTCACGAAATAATGGCATATATTTGTATCAGACTTCATATTATTGAGAAAATGCATGTTAACACAAATCGTGTTGTTCTAGCAACTTTTTAAGTTTATAAAAGCAATATATAAAATATGTCCCTATTTTTGGAAATTTGTCCCTCTATTACTTTAGGTTTTTTCCACATTTCTTGTGGTAAGAGGTTCAGAGGTATGTCAGATCATTTTTAAAATCTACACAGGAAAAAGAGCTTTTTGTAGGCTAGGCACAACTGTTTGAAATTGGCTACCCACAGATGTGAGGCGACAAAATACACTTTAATTATTTACAAACTTAAAAAAGCAGTAATTAAAGGACACCAAATGTTCTTGCTTCCCTGACAAAGGCTAGTCCTTGTAGCCCCTGACTGAAGTTACATCTTTCTTGTCAAGACAGTTTTAAGAAATAACCACTGTCTGAATGTTTACTTTAATGTTGCATACTTTAAGAATACCACTTGTTTTATAACTGTAAATAACATGTAAATATATTTCTACTTTTCTAATGTACAATTAACAGCTGTGTGTAGTACTGAAAACAGTATTATTTTCCAACATTAAGATCCAAAAGATACTGAGATTTATTTATTTATGAATTTATTTATGTTTTGTATACCAGGCTAAACCACTCGTTAAAGCTTCAGGATAAGACTAAGTCAGAATTTAATGCTATAACTAATTTATATAGTATAGTAACATGTAACATAGATGTATGTCACATAATTGAACCGCACTTCACCGAAACTCTATTCATAGAGATGAAAAGAGCAAATGTTCAATAAAGCGAACGTTCAAATCAGTGAAAAATACCACAGGAAAAGGGAGCAATAGGCCACCTTATGAATGACACACACACTTCAGTATGTCAAACCCACCCAGGTGGGAGGCTGCACCTCCCTACATCCCCCCTAACTATATATACCAACTCCAGGATCACACCACAGTGGAGAAAAGGGCAGTTTCCTAACATCGGCCAACTGCTTCCTTTCCATGTGGAATCTTTCGCTGATATGAACATTCGCTTTATTGAACATTCTCTCTTTTCATCTCTATAAAAAGAGTTGCAGCGAAGTGTGTTTCAGTTATGTGAAGTAGACCCATATAATATGCATATATTCAGATTTACTATGAAAACATGGAATGGCACTAACACGAAACTGGGATGGTTGAATGCATGTTTCCCAGTTTCCATAATGCCGCTCTTAAAAATGTTTAAATCTACATTTGCGAATGTTAGTGTTCATTCACTAATATGAGGTTGACGTTCTGATTGGAGATCGCACTACAGTGGGAATCAGGAAATTTACCCTTTTCCTCACTGTAGTGCAGTCTCAGAGTTGGTGTATATAATATGCAGGGGGGGGCCCCCAGATGGGGTGTGCAGGGGGACTTGACACCTACAAAACCATAAAATCTTATGCTTTGGACTTGCAATTCCCATGGCAGCTGCACAACAATAGCGTGAGGGTCTGGAGGCACTTACTGATACTTCAAATAATTTCAAATGTAGCCATCGAGGGGATACTTTCTTACCAAATTCAACATGTAAATTCGACCAATTGAATAGATTTTGTTGTGACATTCAACATTTTGATACTAAACCATATATTTACAAGAAAGTTTAAAAAGAAGTAGAATCGTCAGTATAGAACACATAATATGAAGGATTATGATCAGGTCTCCAGTCCTAACTGACTTACTATGGGCTTCACAGGTGGATTTCTTGGCCTCCATATCAAGAGCACATTTTATTTTTATTTATTTATTTTACATTTGTTGACCGGGATAGTCCGACTGGATGTATGTCCATTTTCAGTGGAGGCCCGGGGAGAAAAGCTCCAAGGGTAAGCAGATACAGCATTGCATAATACCAGCATTACATATTACAAACAGACTATTTACAGAGATTACATAAGTAAGCAAATTAAACAAGTTCCACAGGTTAGAGTTAATCCCGAGCACAAGTCAGGATTAAATTAAATTACACAGTAAACTGGTTAACAGATTTTTACACATTCTAGAGAGAGTTAGCCAGGCTTGATACATTAATATAGCCGGTTAAGTGACACATTTATTTATTTATATTTGTTGACCTGGAGTGTCCGACTGGACGTAGGTCCATTTTCAGCAGAGGCCCGGGGAGAAAAGCTCCACAGTTAAAATAAACAGACAGTAGTTACATTGGATTACATAGCGATTAACAATTTACATAGCAATTTACAACATATTTACAGATGAAGAACATAGTACATCAGTAAACAACTAGAATCTTTATCTGTGAAGTACATAACAGACATTAACAAATGTTACAATGAGAAGTTCCTGCTGTATAATAAGTACTAGGCTTATGAGCATTTGAGCTTGCTATAATCAAGGTAGTTAGTGGAGTGGAAAGAAAGGTAGTGGTTGGATGGGGTGGGTGATATTAGAGTGGGAGTGGCAAGTGCATAGCCAGCATGTTTTTAGGTGTGCTTTTAGTAAAGTTTTGAAGTGGGTGCATGATGGTATGGAGGTAATTGAAGGTGGGAGGGAGTTCCACAATTTGGCTATGGTGCAAGAGAATAGTGCTTCACCAGCAGAGTTATTGGCTTTAGTGATCTGCAAGTGATTTTTGTTGCTGGATCTTAGTGGTCTGGTGGTGCGATAGGGTTGGAGTAGATTCTGGAGGGATGGGACATTTAGTGGATGGTTTACTAGATTGTGGGTGAGTGAGAGTTGATACCATTGAAGGAGGTGAGGGAGTTCAAGCCAGCCCAGTTCAGCAAGTGAGAGACAGTGGTGACTACAGTAGGATGCCCCTGTGGTGAATTTGGCAATTTTGTTGTAGCAGGTCTCTAGCTTGTTTATATCGCATTGCCTTAGCTTGGTATATATTGAAGAGGCATAAAGTTGGGTGGACATAAGGTGGGAATTTGCTATTGAAATCTTTGCTGCTTTGGTGAGAAGATGCTTATTTCTGTATAACGCTCCTAGTTTTTTGTGGACTTTTTTATGGTCATGGATATGTGAATGTCAAATTTTAGTTTATGGTCTATTTCCACTCCTAGCAGTTTGGTGTGTTCAGTTGGGTATATAGTGGTGTTGTCTTTTGTTGTGATGTTAAAGTGAGAGTTGTTTTGAGTATGTTTGGTGGGTTGGAAGATGAGTAGTTTAGTTTTGTTTGGGTTGAGTATTAATTGGGCATCGGATAACCAAGTTTCAATAGAGGAAAAGGCTTCCTGTGTGACTTTTTGCAGTTTGGGTAGGGACTGGGCTGAGCAGATGATGGTCGAGTCATCTGCATATTGTACGAGTGTGCCAAATGTTGTTTGAGTCTAGTTTTAAACTGACCTAAGGTGGAAAGTAAGGTAATATCAGCTGGAAGAGAGTTCCAGGGTCTACTTACAGAGTTTGCAAAGAGAGAGTCACTGGCTGTGTTACTAATTTTGCTGGTCTGAATTAGTAGTTTGTTAGAGGATCGAAGCGGTCTAGGATTGTTATAGGGGGTGATAATATAAGTGCAGGAGTATTGTCCAGATTATAGAGGATTTTATAGGCCATAATCAGTTGGTTATACTGGATTAGGCTGGGTAGTTCAAGCCACCCAAGCTGATTTAGATTGATGCAATGATGTGTCCTAAAAGGCAGCCCAGTGGCAAACCTGGCAATGTGGTTGTAGCAAATTGAGAGATTGTTAAGGACAGTCTTGTTTAAATTCGAGAGTAGAGGGGATGCATACAGAAGGGTTGAAAGAAGGTGAGAGCGAGCTATGGCAATTTTAGCTGGAGGGGTTAGGAAGGCTTTTATTCTGTACAGTGACCCTAGTTTTTTATTGATGGTTTTGATAGTTTGGTTAACATGTAGGTCGGATTTTAGATTATTGTCTATGAAGACACCTAATAGTTTTGTAGTGGGGTCAGGGGAGATTATTGTGCCATCATTTGAATTTATGGTAAAGGTAAAAGCAATAGACCTACGTGTTGGTGAAAATAACAGCATTTTAGTTTTTTTGGAATTTAGGATCAGACGATGTTCAGAAAGCCAGTTTTCTATTGTATTAAAGGTGGTCTGCATATCTGACCATAACTCTACTGTAGATATGGCTGAGCAAATCAGAGTAGAGTCATCAGCATATTGGATACAGCTGACTTTTGGGATGACAGTATAAAGGTCATTAATGAAGATGGAGAACAGCAAGGGCCCTAGTATAGAGCCTTGTGGTACTCCAAGGGTGTTAGGTAGAAGGTTAGAGAGTTTGCTCTGCCAGAGGACAGCCTGCTGTCGACCATTCAGGCAGGATTGAAACCTTTGAAGGGCTCTAGTATCTAGACAGAATGTTTGCAGGGTGTGGATTAAAAGTTGGTGATCAACCATATCGAATGCCTTGGAAAGATCCAAGAAAAGTGCTGAGGATATATAATTATTGTTGCGATTATGGTTTATGGTGTTGGTAAAGGCTAGGAGGGCTGAAGTAGTGCTGTGATGAGGACGGAAGCCATGCTGAGTGTCTGCCATAAGGTGATTCTGGATTAGGTGGTGCATGAGCTGTCTGTGAATACATTTTTCCATAATCTTTGCAAGTGGAGAGAGTATAGCTATTGGCCTATAATTGGAGAATTCAGTAGAGCTGCCTCCTTTGTGAAGTGGGATTATATAGGATATTTTCCAGATGGGGGGAATTTTAGCTTCTACTATGGTTCGATTGATTAGTATTGAGATGGGGTAAGCAATAGCATCAGCTGATTTTTGTAGGTACTCAGCAGGGAGTTGATCAGCAGAAAGTGTAGTAGGTTTTAATTTTTTGATCAAGGTATGGATAAGTGAAGTGGCAACTGGTTGGAAGCTGAATGCGAGTAGGTTTCAAGGGGTGCTACTTTCAGGACCAGGGGAGCTAGGAGGTAGTTGGCTAGCTAGGGCTTGAATTGTCTCAGTAAAGAATCGGTTAAAACTGTCAGAAACGTCTTCAGAGGTTTTATCAATAGTAGCAGCAGAGATTGGGGTTGAAGTTTGTCCAAGATGTAGTAGACTATTTAAACCTGCCCAAAACTTCTGAGGGTTATTTTAATTTACTGTCTGTAAATTACAGTAGTATTGTTTTTTGTCTTGTAAAATTGATTTTTTGGTTTCGTTCCTGGATTGCCTGTATTTAATGTGATCTTGAGGGTCTTTAGAAGAACGCCATAAAGCCCATGCTTTGTTTCAAAGGGTAATTTTGAGATTAGACTCTTTAGAAAGTTATGGCGCAGTTTTTACCTTGGTTCTCTTTGAACGAACAGGTGCATGCAAATCAAGGATCTCAAGGAATTTGTTGTTAAAGTATGCTACTGCTTCCTCTAAGGGGAGATGTTTTAGAATAGACCAATTACATGAGTTTAGTTTTTGTTGTAATTTGGCAGGGTCAAAGTTTTTATTGTTTCTAACCTTTCTGAGTAAGGGTTGTTGGGAATTATACACATAATAATAAGAGAGGATTAGAGATCAGATCAAAATTCTTTGAAGTGCATGGAGTTTTCATTTGCTCCATGTACTACAAATTAAAGCAAAAAAAGGAGAGAAAAAAAACCCTCTAAGTGTTTTACCAGTTTTCAAAGCCATAAAGCACTTAGTGAGTGATGTCAGCACTTAATGAGCTACATCAGCACTTAGCGGGCCCTGTCGGCACTAAGCAAGCTACATCAGCACTTAGTGAGTGATGTCACTGCTTAGCGGCTGCTGTCAGCACATAGCGAGCTATGTCAGCACTTAGTGAGTGATGTCAGCACTTAGTGAGCTACATCAGCATTTAGTGAGTGATGGCAGCACTTAGCGAGCTATGTCACCCTTTAGTTAGTTATGTCAGCACTTAGCAGGTGCTGTCAGCATGTAGCGAGCTACGTTAGCACTTAGTGAGTGATGTCAGCACTTAGTGGGCCCTGTCAGCACTTAGTGAGTGATGTCAGCACTTAGCGGGCACTGTCAGCACTTAGCAAGCTACGTCAGCACTTTTGAGTGATGTCAGCACTTAGCGAGCTATGTCAGCACTTAGTGAGTGATATCAGCACTTAGTGGGCACTGTCAGCACTTAGTGAGCTACATCAGCACTTAGTGAGTGATGTCAGCACTTAGCGGGCGCTTCCAGCACTTAGCGAGTGATATCAGCACTTAGCAAGCTATGTCAGCACTTAGTGGGCATTGTCAGCACTTAGAGAGATATGTTAGCACTTAGTGAATGATGTCAGCACTTAGTAGGCACTGTCAGCACTTAGCGAGCTACGTCAGTACTTAGTGAGTGATGTCAGCACTTAGCGGGCCCTGTCAGCACTTAGTGAGTAATGTCAGCATTTAACAGGTGCTGTCAGCACTTAGCGAGCTACGTCAGCATTTAGTGAGTGATGTCAGCACTTAGCAAGCTATGTCAGCACTTAGTGAGTGATATCAGCACTTAGTGGGCACTGTCAGCACTTAGTGAGCTACATCAGCACTTAGTGAGTGATGTCAGCACTTAGTGGGTGCTGTCAGCACTTAGCGAGCTATGTCAGCACTTAGCGAGTGATATCAGCACTTAGCAAGCTATGTCAGCACTTAGTGGGCATTGTCAGCACTTAGTGAGATATGTTAGCACTTAGTGAATGATGTCAGCACTTAGTAGGCACTGTCAGCACTTAGTGAGCTACGTCAGTACTTAGTGAGTGATGTCAGCACTTAGCGGGCCCTGTCAGCACTTAGTGAGTGTTGTCAGCACTTAGCAGGCACTGTCAGCACTTAGCAAGCTATGCCAGCACTTAGTGAGTGATGTCAGCACTTAGTGGGCACTTAGCGAGCTACTTCAGCACTTAGTGAGTGATGTCAGCACTTAGCAAGCTATGTCAGCACTTAGTGAGTGATGCACTCCACTAGAAAATGAACATGTACAGGAAAAAACACTCTGAGCTGGTCACTCCTTGAGAATACGAAATTTAATAAAACTAAATGCTAAAATGACAACGTTTTTCATCCAACCTCAATAGCTGGACTTCTTCAGAAAAAAAATATACAACAGCTGTTAAAATTCAAATGTCTTATTTATAACTTTCCCACCAACCTTTTAAGACCCTAAATTGTCTCTTAAAGGTGTATGTAGTCAGACATTGTTACTTCAAATGTGTCGCTGACTTCAATATTAACCTAAAGTGAAAATCACACTTACAATCGCATTTGTCAATGTTGAAGACTTTTTACAGCAACGCCTTTTGTAAGCCATATGAACTTGTATGAATTTACGTAAAATCATACCATGAAAATCCGTGATAAAAATAATGATAATGAAAATATCGATGATTCAAACACGCAGCGACTATCCGCCACTGAAATATATCACATTGTCCATTGAGTGCTGTCTAATAAAACGTATGTAGTCCAAACTCAAACACCGATGGATATCACAGCAAGCGCCCAATGGACAAATATGTTTATACTGATCATACATATCCACTTGTACGAAATTACAGTATACTATGATAAGCATAAGGCACTGGATAGTAATGCGCCCATGGTTCAGTCTCGTTCAATGAAATATGGTTGCTAGGACGTATTCATCAGCACAAAAGTGCCCACTATAAACTATGACATATATATATATATATATATTCTACTACTACTATTCAAATGATCAAAACAAGCAGAACATCCAAGACGATACCCAAAATACAACTTGTACATGTCAATATGCAAATGCATATATACCCTCCATCACTTACACCAAAAACACTTTGTATATATGCCCTATTTCCTTTGCATAAATCATATCAATGCATAATTTATATTTAAACCTAATTTCCTATACATAGGTTTTAAATGACACTTATCCAGTGTATCCCAGTTATGTACCTGTATACATATCACTAAATTTTATTTTTTATTTTTTATATATCTCACTAAATTTGATTATATCTACACTGTGAACAGAATTAGTATCAAAACAAACCTTTTGAAAGGTCCAGTCACACTCCACTCTGATGCTTAACTGATTTGTCTTTTTGCAAATATCAGAGTATAATCACCGCTCTCCATGCACTACACAGGTGTTATAGGTGAGGTACATGTGGTCCAGCCAAAAGAACAGGCATAATGTACAAGCACAGAGGGAAATTTTGGCAGTGAAGAGGGTAGAACCTGTAGAACACTAAGAGCTGTAACAGAAGAGCTAATAAAGGAGAAGGTGGTATTAGATCTATAGTAGGCAATAAATAAGGCCATGGATGGTGAAGCAGTGGGTATGAGTTTGTAGGTTGGAGAATTTAGGGTTATTAAGAAGCCAAGGTTTTCTGTGATGTATATAAAAGTGCAACCACTGGAATTAGGAGACAATGGTCTATGTTCTGACATGGAAACATATTATTCAATTAGGTATTGTCTAAGTAAATTGAGAAGATATGCCATATATCATATAATTCATTTTTATGGATGGCTGCATTTCATCAGCAACATTCAGAAAAGCATGTTAACAGTATGCCGTTTTTAAAAGGACAAAGGAATCATGCACCATTTATGATTTTGAAAAAGATTGATGGGTGAACTACCTTTTATAACTAATAATTTTTATTTAAGCTATATAATTTTTTTCTTGACTATCCTGGCAGATCACCTATCAAGTGATGGAATCTGTAAAGTTGTGTGAATATCTGTGTGTGTGTGTGTGTGTGTGTGTGTGTGTGTGTGTGTGTGTGTGTGTGTGTGTGTGTGTGTGTGTGTGTGTGTGTGTGTGTGTGTGTGTGTGTGTGTGCGTGTGTGTGTGTGTGTGCTCGCATGTGTAACCTCCTGTAATTTTCCCTCATAGTCAGCCAGCTGCCCCTAAAAAAGCAGAAGAGATGTGCAAAGCTCCTCAGTCTTTTAAATTTGTATACACTATTCCTAAACCTGATCCAGCAGCTGTAGCCTTAGTTGATTGTATTGCTGCTAAGCACTTAGTTAATTCTAACCCACTCTTTGTATTAATAATGGGAAAATCATTGATGGGTATGAAGAAAAAGTGTATACTTCTACAACTTTGGTTATCGGAATTTTGAATTGTCAGGCTCACATGTTAAAGTCTGTTCTGACAAATTGTGAAAGTATGAAGGAAGTTTTATCTGCAGTTTCTTCTTGTGAGGAAAACTCTGCTTTAAATAACTTAGTTTCATCTATTGCACAGGTCATTGCTTACAGTGTGTGTGACTCTGTTGGTACTATTTCCAGGGCTATTGCCACTTGTACTGTTTTAAGAAGGTTTGCATGGCTGCATTCTCAGAACCTCCAAGATTATGTTAAAAATGAGATTTGAAATTCTCCATTGGACAGAGTTTTTGTGTTTGGTCCTTCTGTTGCAGAGGTGATTAAAAAGTGTGATGAAATGGGCAAGCTAGACCAGGGAATCTCTAAGATTTTTCTGCCATCCTTTTTCAAAACGCCCAAGGGCTTTTCTATCTCCTTATTCAATTTTGGAGAAAAAACAAAATAAATAATCTCAAGAAAAGTCAGGTAAACAGATGTTTAAGAAGTGATGGCAAAAGAGTTCCAAAATGAAGTCTGAAATCAAACCCAAGGGCAGTCCAACAAGTCCGAATGACTAGTCAAGAGACTTTGTGACCCCCTACCTCTTTACCTTGGCAACGTGGTTCTTAGAGAATGTCTGAATCTCCATTTTTCTCTTTGGCAACAAATTGCTTCAGATAAATGGGTTCAGAAAAGCATTCATCAAAGTTAAAGATAGCAGTGGGAGCAAATTTCTCCTTTCTAGGGGGTTATTCCTCATCCTCCAGATCAGCCTCCTTTATTTCCACCTGCTCTTCATCAGATGCTGTCCCAAAGAGTGATAGAACCAGTTCCCCATTCCCAGGTGGGGAAGGGGTTTGATTCATGGATGTTCCTAGTGCCAAAGAAAGAAAATGTTTGGAGACAAGTTCAGGATTCTTCTTTTCTAAACCTGTTTGTGATAGTGGTCAGTGTCCCTTCACAAACTGTTACCTCTTCTTCCTTGTTCAGGTTTCCTGGTAGCAATAGACTTAAAAGATGCTTCTCATCACTCCCCACCATTTTGTGATGTGTAGTTTATGCCAGGATGTAGACAATTTATTTTCTTCTTGTTCTTATCACTGCCCTTTCAGGGCTAAGCTTCCCTTGTCTTTTAGTCAGCTCAGTTTGAGCTGCCTAATAGTTTGGGCATGTGGAAGGTGCGCTGAAACTTTAAAGGATTGCCAGCTGTTCTATCCTTGGCAGAATATAACCCCATGCAGCTAGGGCTGCTTTAACAATGATCATTCAAACTGCTACTGTTAGGGTATGTTTAACTTACAAAACTGTACTACATAGTAGATCAAAAGTTCATTATGAAATAGGCTGTAAAATTGTTGTCTCAAGTTTATCAGCACGTCTAAAACATTTAGTATATAAAACATGTTGCTTTACTTGCTGATTGGTGTGAACTGAATGACATCTAGGCTTTTTGATTTACTAGACAAGACAGGATAAACTTTATAATTCTGAAGTGCAGTTTAAATCAACAGTGAAATGTTTTTATTGTTGATGAATTATTAAGTACTTTGCACTAGAAAAGGTCACAACCAGCATCATTTCACTTCTTGATCTTAAATTAAGCAGGTTTATGTTTCAATGCACCAAATAAACAACAATAAATATTGACAGTTTTGGCAACATGATTTGAACTAGGTGTAATTAACATTTATTAATATTTTCAAAATGCTAGAATATATTTTGGCAGTTTGAAAACATAACTGGTAAACTAACTAACCAACACAATGTTGTTTGTTTAAACTGAATCAAAACATAGTGATCATTTTAACAATGAACACTTTTATCTTTTGTTTGGTACCTATTTTCAACAACATATGTAATTTAGAGATTAAATAATGAGAACAAATACATGATTTTTTTATCTGCATCTTAATATACCACTTGTTTGCTTGTTTTCTGTAATGTTATGGACAAATTGGAAAAAATACATGTCTTTGCTGTTCATTCTCAGTGAAGGAAAACTAGGCAGTTTAATGTTAATAAATGAGCCACAATAAAAAATATAATTTTCAAAGCTGACAGTGGATTAGGTTTCAGTAAACTAAATGAAAATCCTACTAGAATCAGATAAATGAATTCCATGCATGCCAGGCTGTTATAACTCTTCAAATGGGGTAAAGTAAGTGACAGAATAAACAAAATCAGTTTTAATGGGTGGATTGTACATAGAAAGAAGGAAACTGAATGAGAATATTGTTGAAGTAAACTGATGTTAAGGCCGTGTCACTACAACTGTGTGCTCTGAATGGTTTGGTATATAATAATTAAAAATACGGTGTTGCCCTTTTTGCAGGACAATGACATAGAGGCTTCATATTCCTGCTTCATGGTTCTAACTGCTCCATTCCTTACTGTGACTGCTGATTTTATGTCTGGATTAGTTCTAGGGTTGTTATACCAGCTTATTCTGCACATGTATTTTTTTTGAACACATAAAAGCTTCTTTCTAGGTGATGCTCTTTTATCATTCTCCTGTTTTTTTAACACCTTTATTGAATTATCACTTGTGACACAGGCAAATTTACATTTATACAAACGTAATTAAATTGTATTAAATTAACATTAACAAGCATTATACTTCACATATATTGCTATATATCATATAACCTAAGCGACATTACGTGAATTATTCAATTCCTTCCCCCTTTATTTAAACAAGAAACAGAACAACAGTACTTATGATAACAACAGAGCAGTGCACAGCAATTGTCAGGGTCATATAGGAGTTAAAGGACAGGCAGGGATAGACAGGGCTCTTTTAATGCATTTGTTTAAAGCTAATACAGATAGATGAAAATCTATTTACAGAATAAATCAGACTGCTAATAATGTGCAAGTTTATGTAAACTACATGCTAATGTGTCCTTTAAATGAATTTGCTCAGATATCATCTGACTTTCTATTTTTCATGTGCTCTACATTGTATTAAAAACCTCTTAAGCAAATATAGTCAAGTGACTAAAGAAAGTTGTAATGCTGTGGTATAAAGGTCAAATAAAGGCTCTGTGGTTATGGAATACATTTGTCATGTTGAATAACGGAAGTGTTGAATGACATTGAAAGGAAAACAAAATACTGAAACTCCAAATGTCGAAAAACTTTGCATGCATTCTATGTTGGGGCAAGTCCCCCTGTAATCCCATGTGTTTTTGCCCAGTGGGGGCATCTCCATCTACACCTCCATGTTTTGGGGGGACTGCATCTTCCACACCCTTGCTAATTAAATATGCCAACTCTGAGTTCACACTACAGTGGGTAAAGGATACCTTCCCAGACCCTGCTGTAACGCAGACTCCGTATAGTCCTGATTTTGTCCTTTTGTGCTCCTCTGTAATGTCATTTGGTGTTTCAGCCATTTAACATCACAAATGTAAGGTGTTCTTATACATATGATGGAAGTCCAAATGAAATTAAGGACAAAAGCCACAAATTCTAATGAAATCAGAGTTTGCTTTTTGATAATCAAAGTAACCATCTGCACTAAGGTAAAGGTAAGCTAGCATTTCCAATCTAGCTAAAATTCAAGGTTTTACATGCTAGAGAGATATGCTATGTTCATTTTAACCAATGTAAGCAAACTAGTCATATTTCAACAACCAGTCACACTATATATCATATAAAATCAGCTTTAAAAAGGACATCCTGGGTACAGTGTTAGAAGGATGCTGTGTAATAATTTGTTATGTCCCTGTAAAGCTTTTCTTTGCTTCTTCGTCACATTGTTTTTCTATTAATCATTTTGATAACTGTGTCCTCACTTCGTCGCAGCGACTGTGAAGTACATAATAATTGCCCGTATCAAATGTTTTGTTTGTCTCTATACAGCAAGAAGTGCTGATATGATTTACTTTCATTGCATTAAATGTTCAACGTGATGTATTATAAAGAAAACAACAACAGTAACTGTTGTTATAAAGCAATCATTTCAGTCCCACATTACTAAACATTTTTCTAATACTTCTACTTTCAGAATATGAATCATGTCCAAGTATACATACATCCAATGCTCTTCCTTAGTTTTTGATATATTATAGATAACCATCTGAAGTGTCAGGATGTGCTACAGTAAGTTCTGAAGTATGGAAACTGAATGGCTGAAAGATCAGACTTACATATACTAAGTGCAAGATACCATTTCCCAGAAATTTCCCTTTTATTCTAGGTGTGGCAACCTTGGTGTTGGTATATATATATATATATATATATATATATATATATATATATATATATAAGTTTGGTGAGGGGGTGCAGGGGCCTTGGTCCCTGCAAAACAAAGTTTTAAAGAAGAAGAGCAATTTTTGAAATCCACTCCTCTCCTATGTTTTTGGTCTGTTTTCTTTTCTTTTTTTTTTTGGTATTCAGCATTTCAAGTTCCAACATTTCAATAGGGAGCTGGTATTATATACCACCAGTATCTCTATGCCTCTGCTATATTTGTTATGTAGTTCATGTTAGTCTTATAAAGATACTCTTGCCCTGTTTTCTTAAGAAATCTTCACAGTGAACAGAAACTATGTGTTCCACTTAGATGTTTCATTATGTACCAACAATAATTATAGGACGTCTTACTTCTGCTTGTCCCATTCATATTTCAGATCTCTAAACTCTGTTTCAATAATACTTTTAAGAACATTATTCGCCTGCCAATTAAATATTCCTCAAACAATGTGTATTTGTATTATGTGCTTTCTTTCTGATAGTTAAACATTTTCCCATGTCCATCTCTGTCTTTACCTCATTCTTTCAGAACAAGACATAGTAAGCTGTTTTATTTTGCTTTTATAAGACTTCTGGCTTTACCTGTGTTACTTTGAATCAATGAATGAATTCAGTGGTCTTGCCTAGCTCAGAAAAGTGGTCATCAGCTGCAAAACTCTCTCTCCCCTCAGAATATGGAGCATTCAGCCTAAAAGACTAAAATCAAAACTAGATGTACATGTGTAGGTTTCTAGTTTATATTTGCTTTCTGTTTTAAACCTCTTTTAAAGAGCAGTGCTCATCTGCTGATTACTGCTGATAATAAAGAAGACCTGGAACTGCAAAAAAGACTCAGAATTTGAGTCTTCATTTACAAGAAACGTTGCTTTAACAATGCAAATCAATGAGTGATTACCTAACCAAAACGTTAGTCCATAACAGATAACATCAACTCGACAAAATTTTGAACCAGATAAAATTGCAAACCTGATATGATAGACAAGGAATTCTCTGACCTAATATCAGCACTCAAACAAATTTAGATAGACAACTCAGTTTACAGGACTGACAGCCCTGGGCAGTCCTTTATTTACTTGTTTTTCATGTTTTTCTATACTAAACTAATTAACTTCTTTTTTCCTTAAATTATTTTAAATGAAAAACAAATATAAACCTTAAAGCTGCATGTGCTCTTCTAGTTTTATTACCTTGAGTCACTGGAATATGAGTTACATTTCATTCATTACCTAACTTGAAGGTATTGTAACTTGAAAACAATAAAAACATGGAAAAGAAAACATTTTTGCCAGGTGCAAACCAAACCTTTTAGCACCTCCTAATTGGAGGACAAGCCCCTTAACTACTATGTGTATCTGGAACAACTTCATAGTTGCACATCAGTGGGAAAAAGTGAAAAACTCCACAAACATGCATAAGATTGCTGTGAACAATAGAGACCAACTATAGGTCCCTCCAAATGCAGAGGGTGACCATGTGCTATATTTGTTACTTTGCTCTGTACTGTCTCTAGACATGACAAATGCTTGCCCACAGCCTCACTCTGATTTAATTCTGAGGTAAGCCACTAAGGAATCTCTTTGAGATCCATTTGGCATGGTGTTCTTGTTGCAGATCCATACCATCACTGGTTCTATGCCCCACCATCTACAAAATGTTCTGCATAATTTACATTTATTATTAATTATTTTATTTTACATTTGTTTACTTGGAAAGTCCAACTGCACACAAGTCCTTTTTCAGCGGAGGCCTAGTGAGAAAAGCTCCACATAAATATATAGTATAGCAGTACAGAGTAATACAAGTAGTAATTAACAGAGTTTAAACAATCAATAACCTATGTATTAGCTAACTCACATGTTAATTATACAAAAATGTAGTGCAATTAAGTATAGCTAACACAAAATGTGAATGTACACATTATCTTTAAGGGATTATAGAGTTAAAATAAGACATAGGATAGAGAAATGAGAGAGATTTACAACATTGTGCAAGTTTTGTGTAGCTAGACAAGGCTAGTTTAAGATTAACTGTTCTTGTCTGTCATCAGAGGTAACCAACCTATAGTAAGTGTAGTGTAAGTATCAATGTAGGAGAGATATTAGGATTGTCTGAGAGGATCGATTTCGTCAGGATTAGAGCAAAATAATGCCATGCTCCATTGGCCACATTGGACATGTCATCAATGATTTCATGACATGCCTTGTACCCAAGTTCAAACCTGGAATGTCAGCAGCTTCCTGCATTTGTCTTGTTCCTTCTGTGATGATGGCACATCACATCTTCCTATGCTTGTCATCAGAAACATTACCTCTTTCCACAAATTCTTTAAAATAACAGAATTACTAGTGCTGCTTTTGTTTTTTGAGACTGCCACTCTATACAACTTTATTTTTATGAGTTATTTTGGGTGCTTCATCTTGTAAAAGGACAATAATGTGGCATCTTATCCAAGATATGCCTTCAAGTGAGTTTTGGAATTTGGTCTCTCTTCTTTTTTTATTTTACCTGTTATTTGTTAATTAGGTTAGTGATTTCTTTTCAGGAGAGATGCCAGGTGATGTATATACTACTGGGAGAATTTGGCCAATGCATTGGGGAACTTCTTCTACTGTTTTTGATAGGTGCCATGGAGTCTTTTACATCTACCAAAGCTGTCATCAACATAGGCAGATGGGGGAATAGAACTTACAGCCCTCTACACCAAAGATGAGTCTGGTCCCTGTTGCAACACAGACACTGCTCGCAGCTTCTTAATTACTGAACGTCAATAAGTGCCCATTTAGCTGCACTTCCATTTTGACATATTTTCCCAATTTTGATAGAGTTTGCTTAACTTCACTATAATGCTTGGTTGCTTGTTCTGTTGCCTTGCATATGAACTACTTTTTTTATTTTTGTTCATGCCTGAAATTATTTTTTTCTCATGAACCATCTGTATTTTGATCAGTCTACCTCCTTCCTTCCATTTTTCATTTTTCAAAGCAATCACAGAGTTATTAAGTAGGCAGTAGAACTCCACACTCTGTTATTTCATTCTAATAAAATGTTGTACATGTTATGTGAGCTCACATTCAGCACTGCTAAATGCTTGTTTTACTCCTAACCTGTTTATATGCTGGAGGTTTACAGCACTTCGTTACATTCGGCACTGCTAAATGCTTGTTTTACTCCTAACGTGTTTATGTGCTGGAGGTTTACAGCACTTCGTTACATTCAGCACTGCTAAATGCTTGTTCTACTCCTAACATGATTATGTGCTGGAAGTTTACAGCACTTCGTTACATTCAGCACTGCTAAATGCTTGTTCTACTCCTAACATGATTATGTGCTGGTGGTTTACAGCACTTCAGAGCTCTATAACATGTTGGCAGAAATATTATATAACCACATTCCTTAGTAGCTGCTACATACCTTTTTTATATTTATAAAAGAAAATATCTCCACTGAAGTACCTAGTGTGAGGGAACAAATCACCAATTTAAAATTGCTTCTCTATGCTGCTTCTTTCTTTTCCTTTACAAACTAGACATTTTAGCAATATGCAAGCTCTATGCAGCCTCAGTTTCAAAGACCTAACGTGCAATAAATATCTCAGAAAAAGTATTTGCATTATGATCACTGAAATCCTTCACTATTTGATAGTGTCCTCAAGACTAGTCAGAGAACTAACTACAGTAAACAGACAGAAGTTAAACTCTAAGACTAGTCAGAGAACTAACTACAGTAAACAGACAGAAGTTAAACTCTAAGACTAGTCAGAGAACTAACTACAGTAAACAGACAGAAGTTAAACTCTAAGACTAGTCAGAGAACTAACTACAGTAAACAGACAGAAGTTAAACTCTAAGACTAGTCAGAGAACTAACTACAGTAAACAGACAGAAGTTAAACTCTAAGACTAGTCAGAGAACTAACTACAGTAAACAGACAGAAGTTAAACTCTAAGACTAGTCAGATAACTAACTACAGTAAACAGACAGAAGTTAAACTCTAAGACTAGTCAGAGAACTAACTACAGTAAACAGACAGAAGTTAAACTCTTTGCAGTGGTTTAGTCTAGTACAAATACACACAAAAGTACAGAAAAAAACACTCCACCAAAAGTTTCAGATATAACATAGAAAGTCTTAGGACTAACCTCACCACAGCTTCCAATATACATTGGTCAAGGCCAACCTTTCTCTACTCATATTAAAAACAAAAATTGCTAAGAAACAGCTTTATGATACAAAAGATGTTGACATAATCAGGCTGACACACAGATTTACAAGGCTAGGACAGCATCTTGGTAACCTAAACGTGCACTGGTTATTGGTGACCCTATGGTAAAAAAGACCAAAGCATATCTTCTTAAGCTTTGCCTTGAGTTTGTTACCATAATTTGATAACTACAGACCAAGGACAACAAGCAGATCTGTGACTGTCATTATTCAAATTAAATCAAACTATCTGAAGTAGTCAGTCCTTGTGGTACACATCATGATATACTGAGGCTTTCAAATACACTAGCAAGTTGCTCACCTATGTGACCTGCCTATTGCATGCCATCCTCAGCCATCCGCCTGTCTGCTGCCATAGTAGTAGCTTTCAATATAAGAATCATAAATTGAATATTTCTAGTTGTTGTATTATGTGTTTACAGATGAAATCATTTATGTTATGAAACAGTTTTGGTTTCCCCTGAGTTAATAGTTTACAAGTCTAGATAAATAACTTATTGTCATTATTAACATGTTAACTTAGGTACCATATAATATCAAGGTGACTTGCATTCTTCTTTCAAATTGCTCTGACAAGTGGAATGATTCCCTGTTGCTCTATTCATGCCTTGTTCACCTCCCATTAAAACAACCCCTTCCATGTAGAATATTGTACCAGGCTACAGACTCATAGTTTATATTTGTCCAGTAGTAAAGCAATTACTGATCTGCTTTTTAAATTTACTTTGTGTTATCCATTATTAATTAGTGCACACTTTTTCAAATAATTTGAGAGATTTTTCTTCCTGGATTCCTTTGTAAATGGGCTTTGAATTTAAGGCTAGCATAGTTAACAAAGTGTGGGTGATATTCATAGTCTCAGAGATAATTGTTTCACAATGTGTATCTGACCAGAGCACAGCCATAACTATACGTAAATACGTCGAACACCAGCTGCATGTGATGCATATGGCAAATCAAAAGACTATGTTGAAAAATACTCACCTTTTTATAACTGTTTTAAAAAGGGAAAATGGTTTGCTTATGTGAGAATTCATCCATTAATATATAAAGTTTCAACTGATTTTTCTATTTTAAAAAAGTAAGGCGGAGCAAATTAGTGCGCGACCTCGCATCAACTAACGGTGAGTAGTTAAAGCCAGCTGCACTCAGTTCAGCTATGTAGAACTAACGTAAAAACAGGGTAAAGTGGTTATGTAGTGACTAAAGGAATGTCCTTATATGGACACCTTGACTGGTTCTTTGTAAGGTGTAAAAAGGAAGTTGAGACAGCTGGAAAGCTTAGGTATACAGGGGTGCATGAGAGGGGTAGAGCAATGGGTGGGGCAGTTAGAAAAAGAGAAAATTAGAAGTGTTGTATAAAGGGGGTGAAAATGGGTGTATTGATTCAAGTGTGGGAGGGAATGTTGTTAAGACTGTAATGATACAAGTAGAGGAGGCAAAACGTTAGTGATAAGCAATTAGAACTTTGTGTTGCTAAAGGTCTCAGTCTACTGATGGACATAAACATTGCATTGCTAACATTTCTGAAGTCTATTTCTGGCTTTGGTCAAATTAAGTGAGTATTAGGAAGTTGTAATGTATAAAATACTTTTGATGGATGCATGTGGATTAGGGTTCAGTGCACTCCAACCTCAATGTAATCTCACTGTAGATATATCTTTCTGGATCTACTTTAGATCTCTAAAATCCCATTTCACTGAGACCAAATCACCTCATTTTCAAAATACTAAAAATTAATTGACTGAACCTCATTTCAGTGAATTGTAAGCTATAAACCTAATGTGGGTTTTTATTTGCTTTTAACTCATTTGTGATAGAAAGAATTTATGTAACTTACAGTGCTGAGTGTCGGAATACTGATAGTAATGTAGAATGTGGTGTTGTAGTGTTTGTAAATTAGGGTATGTATCTTTACATTTGTATGGGAAATATCTAAAGTAATATGGCGGATATCTTGTGCATTCCCAGCACTAGTGGCAGCGTGTAGAGTACTTTGATTCAAGTAAAAGGTATATGCCCTTTTCCCCACTATAGTGTGATCCTGGAGTTAGTATATAGAGTTGGGAGGTGTAGGTGGCACAGCCTCCCACATTGGCCGGTGTGGAGGACACACTTCCACACTTAGTTTGATTTTATATTGTCTGGTTTCTGTTAAGAGGATAAGTAAGTAGGTTTTAAGTTGTGGAAAGAGATAGTCAGTAGTGTTGTGAGTGTGTTTGTCTTTGGTTTCTCGTTTAGTCTCATTTAGTCTGCTGAAATTTAGCATTGTAAGCTGTCAGTGGAATGAAATTCAGTGAAACTCTTTGATAGCATGTCTGCATCATTCATTGATAATAGCCATGTGTGCATCATTCATTGATAGTAACCATGTGTGCATCATTCATTGATAGTAGTCATGTGTGCATGTGTGTATATCATTCATTGATAATAGTCATGTGTGCATCATTCATTGATAGTCATGTGTGCTTCATTCATTGATAGCAGTCATATGTGCAAGTGTACATCCTTCATTGATAGTAGCCATGTGTGCATCATTCAGTGATAGTCATGTGTGCACCATTCACTACTAGTACTCGTGTGTGGGGTGGCTTAATGGTTAAGGTGTTTGCCTTACAAACACAAGGTGCAGGGTTTCAGTTTCACAAGGGATAATTGGCTAGGCTTAAAATGGCTCGCAAGGGCAGTTAGCTTAGTACTAATCTATGAACCGATGAACCTATGTGTGCAACATTCATTGATAGTAGCCATGTATGCATCATTCATTGATGGCAGTCATGTGTGCATCATTCATTGATAGTAGCCATGTGTGCATCATTCATTTACAGTAGTCATGTTTGCATCATTTTTTTGATAGTAGCCATGTGTGCATCATTCATTGATAGCAGTCATGTATGCATAATTCATTGATAGCATGTGTGCATCATTCATTGATAGTAGCCATGAGTGCATCATTCATTGACAGTAGTCATGTTTGCATCATTTTTTTGATAGTAGCCATGTGTGCATCATTCATTGATAGTAGCCATGTGTACATCATTTATTGATTGTAGTCATGTGTGCATCATTCATTGATAATAGCCATGTTTGCATCATTCATTGATAGTAGCCATGTGTGCATCATTCATTTACAGTAGTCATGTTTGCATCATTTTTTTGATAGTAGCCATGTGTGCATCATTCATTGATAGCAGTCATGTATGCATAATTCATTGATAGCATGTGTGCATCATTCATTGATAGTAGCCATGAGTGCATCATTCATTGACAGTAGTCATGTTTGCATCATTTTTTTGATAGTAGCCATGTGTGCATCATTCATTGATAGCAGTCATGTATGCATAATTCATTGATAGCATGTGTGCATCATTCATTGATAGTAGCCATGTGTGCGTCACTCATTTTATAGTAGCCATGTGTGCATCATTCATTGATAGTCATGTGTGTATCATTCATTGATAGTAGCCATGTGTGCATCATTCATTGATAGTAGCCATGTGTGCATCATTCATTGATTGTAGTCATGTGTGCATCATTCATTGATAATAGCCATGTTTGCATCATTCATTGATAGTAGCCATGTGTGCATCATTCATTGCCAGTAGTCATGTTTGCATCATTTTTTTGATAGTAGCCATGTGTGCATCATTCATTGATAGTAGCCATGTGTGCATCATTCATTGATAGTAGTCATGTGTGCATCATTCATTGATAGCATGTGTGCATTATTCATTGATAGTAGCCATGTGTGCATCATTCATTGATAGTAGCCATGTGTGCATCATTCATTGATAGTAGTCATTTGTGCATATGTGCATCATTCATTGATAGTAGCCATGATTGCAGCATTCATTGATAGTAACCATGTGTGCTTCATTCATTGATAGTCATGTGTGCATCATTCATTAATAGTAGTCATGTGTGCATGTGTGGGTCATTCATTGATATAAACCATGTGTGCATCATTCAATGATAGCAGTCATGTGTGCATCATTCATTGATAGTAGCTATGTGTGCATCATTCATTGATAGTAGTCATGTGTGTACATTCATTGATAGTCATGTGTGCTCATTCATTGATAGTAGTCATGTGTGCATCATTCATTGATAGTAGCCCTGTGTGCATCATTCCTTGATAGTAGTCATGTGTGTATCATTCATTGATAGTAGCCATGTGTGCATCATTCATTGATAGTAGTCATGTGTGCATCATTCATTGATGATAGCCATGTGTGCTTCATTCATTCATTGATAATAGCCATGTGTGCAGCATTCATTGATAATCATGTGTGCATCATTCATTGATAGCAGTCATGTGTGCATCATTCATTGATAGTAGCCATGTGTGCGTCATTCATTGATAGTAGTCATTTGTGCATGCGTGAATCATTCATTGATAGTAGCCATGTTTGCAGCATTCATTGATAGTAGCCAAGTAGCCATGTGTGCTTCATTTATTGATAGTCATGTGTGCATCATTCATTGATAGTAGTCATGTGTGCATGTGTGTGTCATTCATTGATAGTAGCCATGTGTGCATTATTCATTGATAGTAGTCATGTGTGTACATTCATTGATAGTCATGTGTGTTCATTCATTGATAGTAGTCATGTGTGCATGTGTGCATTATTCATTGATAGTAGCCCTGTGTGCATCATTCTTTGATAGTTGTCATGTATGCATCATTCATTGATAGTAGCCATGTTTGCATCCTTCATTGATAGTAGTCATGCATGCATCATTCATTGATAATAGTCATGTGTGCATCATTCATTGATAGTAGTCATGTGTGCATCATTCATTGATGATAGCCATGTGTGCATCGTTCATTTTCACTAGCCATGTGTGCATCATTCATGTGTGCATGTGTGTATCATTCATTGATAGTAGCCATGTGTACATCTTTCATCGATAGTAGTAATGTGTGCATCATTCATTGATAATAGCCATGTGTGTATCATTCATTGATAGTTGTCATGAGTGCATCATTCATTGATAGCAGGCATGTGTGCATCATTCATTGATAGTAGCCATGTGTGCATTATTAATTGATAGTAGTCATGTGTGCATCATGCATTGATAGTAGCCATGTGTGCATCATTTATTGATTGTAGTCATGTGTGCATCCTTCATTAATAGTAGCCATGTGTGCATTATTCATTGATAGTAGTCATGTGTGCTTCATTCATTGATAGCATGTTTTTATCATTCAGTTATAATAGTCATGTGTGCATCATTCATTGATAGTTGTCTTGTGTGCCTCATTCATTGATAGTAGCCATGTGTGCATCATTCATTGTTAGTAGCCATGTGTGCATCATTCATTGATAATAGTCATGTGTGCATCATTCATTGATAGTAGCCATATGTGCATCATTCATTGATAGCATGTGTGCATCATTCATTGATAGTAGCCATGTGTGCATCATTCATTGATAGTAGCCATGTGTGCATCATTCATTGATAGTAGTAATGTGTGCATCATTCATTGATAATAACCATGTGTGTATTATTCATTGATAGTTGTCATGTGTGCATCATTCATTGATAGTAGGCATGTGTGCATGTGTGCATCATTCATTGATAGTAGCCATGTGTGCATCATTCATTGATAGTCATTTGTGTATCATTCTTTGACAGTAATGTGTGCATCATTCATTGATAGTAGCCATGTGTGCATCATTCATTGATAGTAGTCATGTGTGCATCCTTCATTGATAGTAGCCATGTGTGCATTATTCATTGATAGTCATGTGTGCATCATTCATTGATAGTAGCCATGTGTGCATTATTCATTGATAGTAGCCATGTGTGCATTATTCATTGATAGTAGCCATGTGTGTATTATTCATTGATAGTCGTGTGCATCATTCATTGATAGTAGTCATGTGTGCATCATTCATTGATAGTAGCCATGTGTGCATCATTCATTGATAGTAACCATGTGTGCATCATTCATTGATAGTAGTCATGTGTGCATCATTCATTGATAGTCATGTGTGCATCATTCATTGATAGTAGCCATGTGTGCATTATTCATTGATAGTCATGTGTGCATCATTCATTGATAGTAGCCATGTGTGCATCATTCATTGATAGTAACCATGTGTGCATCATTCATTGATAGTAGTCATGTGTGCATCATTCATTGATAGCATGTGTGCTTCATTCATTGATAGTAGTCATGTGTGCATCATACATTGATAGTCATGTGTGCATCATTCATTGATAGTAGCTATGTGTGCATCATTCATTGACAGTAACCATGTGTGCATCATCCATTGATAGTCATATGTGCATTATTCATTGATAGTCATATGTGCATCATTCATTGATAGTCATGTGTGCATCCTTCATTGATAGTAGCCATGTGTACATTATTCATTGATAGTAGTCATGTGCATCATTCATAGATAGTAGCCATGTGTGCATCATTCATTGATAGTAGCCATGTGTGCATCATTCATTGATAGTCATGTGTGCATCATTCATTGATAGTAGCCATATGTGCGTCATTCATTGATAGTAGCCATGTGTGCATTATTCATTGATAGTCTTGTGTGCATCATTCATTGACAGCATGTGTGCATCATTCATTGATAGTAGCCATGTGTGCATCATTCATTGATATTAGCCATGTGTCCTTCATTCATTGATAGTAGCCATGTGTGCATCATTCATTGATAGTCATGTTTGCATCATTCATTGATAGTAACCATGTGTGCATCATTCATTGATAGTAGTCATGTGTGCATCATTCATTGATAGTCATGTGTGCATCATTCATTGATAGTAACCATGTGTGCATCATTCATTGATAGTAGCCATGTGTGCATCATTCATTGATTGTAGTCATGTGTGCATCATTCATTGATACTAGCAATGTGTGCATCATTCATTGATAGTAGCCATGTGTGCATTATTCATTGATAGTAACCATGTGTGCATCATTCATTGATAGTAGCCATGTGTGCATCATTCATTGATTGTAGTCATGTGTACATCATTCATTGATACTAGCAATGTGTGCATCATTCATTGATAGTAGTCATGTTTGCATCATTCATTGATTGTAGTCATGTGTGCATCATTCATTGATTGTAGTCATGTGTGCATCATTCATTGATACTAGCAATGTGTGCATCATTCATTGATAGTAGCCATGTGTGCATTATTCATTGATAGTAGTCATGTGTGCATCATTCATTGATACTAGCAATGTGTGCATCATTCATTGATACTAGCAATGTGTGCATCATTCATTGATAGCATGTGTGCATCATTCATTGATAGTAGCCATGTGTGTATCATTCATTGATAGTCATGTGTACATCATTCATTGATAGTAGCCATATGTGCGTCATTCATTGATAGCAGTCATGTGTGCATTATTCATTGATAGTCATGTGTGCATCATTCATTGATAGCATGTGTGCGTCATTCATTGATAGTAGTCATGTGTGCATCATTCATTGATAGTAGCCATGTGTGCATCATTCATTGATAGTAGTCATGTGTGCATTATTCATTGATAGTCGTGTGTGCATCATTCATTGATAGCATGTGTGCATCATTCATTGATAGTAGCCATGTGTGCATCATTCATTGATATTAGCCATGTGTGCATCATTTATTGGTAGTAGTCATGTGTGCATCACTTGTATGCACAACCGTGTTTAATCAAAGGTGACTGAAATAGCTTATATCCATAAGCAAGAAGAATTTGTCTTATACAGAGAACAGTTCAAAAAATGAAAACATGCTACAAATCTTATAACTAATTAATTATATTATTTTATGACATCTTCTCATGAATTATGCAGAGTGCAACAGAAATAAAACTATTACATCTTCTAGCCATCTAGCAGCGTACTTATAATTTCCACACAGCTGAAGGCCTAAATGCAGAAGGAAAAGACAATTAAGAAAATAATTAAGGAATTATTATGTTTGTTATAAGGTCAGTGTATTCTGTAGAGGACTGCCTCTAGAGACAATCAAATGAAATGCAGTTCCATGCTTCAAGACCAGCAGGATGGACTCCCATTATAAAAACAAATTGCAGAGAAATGGTAGTTAAAAATCCTTACTTCATTAAGACTGCTGTCTCTGAATTTCTCAGAATTATATTTGATACAATACTTTTTATGAATGCACTATGAATTGAAGAAACTCATTTTTACGCACTGGGATACTACATTTCTTGTGTGGGCAAAATGAATTGATATACATACTTTTATTCCAGACTGACCTAATCTGTTAATTGTTATTCCAGAAATGAAAGAGCAGTCAGTACCATAGTATGGATTCTGAACAATACTCTGATTGCTTCACTGAAATGTTTGTCACACAATTAGGAATACATTTCTAGGGAACAGCTTCTGAATTGTGTCAAGGTTTTACACAGCCCCGTTATAAGACAATGAAGTGAACATAACAGAGGATTTGTTGGACATTTTTCTATACATGTAACTAATAACTACTGCTTTATTTCAGTAAAATGGCAGGAAGCTAGGCTGTTAGTGTGAGTGAGTCAAATACTGCAAGAAACATTAGGCCTGCACTTATGGTCACGGGTTTACATTAATGAAGCCATTTGACTGTAGTCTTGCTATGATTCAAATTAAACATTTCATATTAATAGTCATAGAATTAATTCATAAACTAGATGAGTGCAGTATGAATAGTCGATATCTTCTCTTCTCTTCTCTTCTTGGTATGATGGCTTGTTGCCACAGTACAAAATAATGGCTCCAGAATCTGGGATATCCTGATCTCATATTGAAAAGTGAAGGAAGAATCCATGGATACAGTCAAAAAGAGCTGGGACAGATAGAAAAAAGGGGTGCATCCACACTAGGCGTGGAAACTGTCTCACTGGCAAGCCAGTGTAACATGTAATGTATTATAGTTGCAATGCTACTCTGGTATATGAAAATGGATGGGTAACTGCATCATGCAGGAGAAACGCCACTAAGTACTGTGTATTGAGACAAGACAGGTATAGCTTTGCTGGTATTATTAATTGTGTAGTATAGAACATCAAAGGCTGGAATCAGAGACTCATTTGATTTCTGTACAACCAAATAAGCAAATAAAAAAAGATGCTTTGTTCCATTAGCACAAAGGATGCTCTGCTTTAAGATACTCACTAACATTTGTAATGATGAATAATTTTATTTGTTCTTATCCATAAAAATTTGCCACAAATGGTACAAAGTCAAGGAGCAGTAAAGTACAGTAAAGCATGACAGTGTATCAAGCTACACATCTTATTACCACAACATATACCTTGTATGAGTTGTAGATGGAGGAAATAACTTCATAGCATATTTTAATTGAATATCAACTTATATTCCTTTTGTCTGAGTCGCACTCTGACTGCCCATTTTTGCATCTGTCTGCCTATTTCTCTCTCTCTCTGTCTCACTCTCTCTCTCTTTGCATCTCAGTCTGTCTTTCTAGCAATTTGTTTTGCATCATGCCTACTTGTCTATGCATCTTTCTACCTACCATTTGGCCTGTCTAACCATGAGTTTGTCTCTGTATTTAATTCATTGTCCATTTGGTTGACTTCTTAGATGACTGTATATCTGTCTCTTTGCCTAATCTTTTCTCCATATTTTATATATGCATGCATTTATATTTGTATTTCCATCATGGCTACTTTTTTGTCTGCAATACTGGCTCATAAGTCTGTATAGTGATGTATCAGTAACTGTATTCTCTTCTTTATTTGTTTGGCTATATGGGTGACTGTTAAAATTGTGCCCACATGTATTTAAAAATTGTAATCATTACATAACATAAAAGTTGAAGAGATAGTTAGATCATGGGTGAAACTTGGCAAGATGAAAGAATGAACAAAAGTGTAATAGCATAATGGAATACTATACACAGTAAATGAAACACACAAATATATAATTTAATGCAGAACATTAAGAGAAAGACCTGGTATATGCTGACATGACAAAAGCTAAGAATACTCCTGCTTTTATTGTGTGAATTCTGTAATTGTACTTTTTATAAGAACTGCTTAATGTCTCTATTGGGCTCTATTGTCTTTTTTGTATAAGGGATTTGTAACATTAAATGCTAATGCTTTGCCACAGGGAATTTTGATGCTATGTGTTAGGCATTCTTTCTTAAAATTCAAGTCTAATTAAGAGCCATATGGAGGTTTATTTGCTCATTCGCAGTCTCCAGATTTAATTCAAACATGTAGAGGCTAGGCATTGTCAGAAATGGTGTATGGTTTCTACAGCAAAGAAGAAATATACTAGATTTCAATAAGTTATGCATTTGGGGTTACAGAAATGTTATTCACAGTGAAAAATCTCTAAATGTATCCACTGCTAATTATTTCACTACAAAGAAACTTAGCAATAAATGTGAAGCTTTGCACCAGAAATTTTGCTTTTTCCTTATTAAAGAGAAGAAGACTGGAGACGTCTGAGGGGGCACAGAGCATCACATTTCACGTGTCCCTATGGAAGAATCCTTGAAGGTGTTTAATCATTTTACTTTCACTGAAGATGAAAAAATGAATAGCAACTGTTAGATACTCAGAACTTATTGGAATCCTAGATAGACTGCTCAACAGAGAGTAAGGCTGTAATAACATTTATTGAGTTGCCTTATTAAAACTGACAGAATAAATATGATATATTAATGAAGAAACTAGAGACAACTTTTAAAACTAGAGTAAGGACACATTGTATAAGTGATAGGGAAAAGGAAGAGACCTACAGATTTCACAAATATCATGCAGTCGAACTTTAAGCTGTTAATCAATTTATGCACCCTATTGTAGGAGGCAACAGTTTGCAAATGTGTAAAGTGTAAAACAAGTTTGCTCAAGAGGGTTATAATCAGTTGTACGTTATTGAAATGGGACATAAAATTGCCTATCTGAAGTGAAAAGAGGTGAAACAATAAATTCTAACAATGTATTAGAGACAGTGAGTCAACAAGTCAGCAATGTAAAAATGCTGTGAATAAATAAGCAAGCTGTTGAATTTAACATAACCACAATCACAAAAGGCAGCAATATATCTGAAAATATTACCGAACCACTGAGACTCGAAGGCACTAAAAAAGACTTGTGAGTATATTGCTAAGAGATTAATGACATCAAATAGAGTTACAGGGTCAAGAGCAACTAATGTGAATATAAAAATATAAAGTACTATAGAACTAGATCATATTTCAAATCATAGCACTTTAATTCTGATATTTTGAGTAATTTTGTTGAAATCATAAAATAAATACACAATTTGGAAACAAAGAGCACATCATATACTCATACTGTCCTCAGACATATCGGGTGCTACATCAAGACTACTCAGTGACATGCTGCCTAACTAATTGGATTTATTTGGAGGGTTAAGATGTTTTCAGGATGTTGTTATATAAAAGTAAATCATGAAGCTAAGTTAGTGGTATACATTCCAAGAAATGTACCAGCAGCACTTATGAGTACAGAAGTATCACAATTAAATAAATGAATTTCTTACGTGTCATTAGAACTAATAAATTGGGTGAGTATTATAATTGCTACCATAAAGCAAGACCAGGTTTATATTTGTCTTGATCTACAAAATCTAAATAAAGTGAATAAAATGAGCCTTTCCATCACTTACAGTTAAGGACAAGTAGTAGAGAGTTATATCTTCTAAAATGCCCGCCGTCACAATAATCCAAAAGAAAAAGATGCAAACGTACCCAGCACAAGATCATCTACAGAGTAGAGAGAACTCTTATTTGTTTCAGTTAAAAAATATACACATGTATGTTAAATGGGGAGATTATTATTATATGTTCCCTGAAAATATAACGCTCAGAGACACAACATATGTGTGATTAGTGCACTAAAGTCTGCATTTTAAAGACTAGAAACACCTGATGTCATATCTGTCTGTTGTCAGCAATACTACAGTCAGAAAGTCAGAAAATAGGTCAATGAGTGCGAAGTCAGAAATATAAAGTACAGTCTGCAGTATCCACAATCTAGTGGACATAAAGACACTTGAAATAGATATAGCAGTGATTTTCATATTCCCTAATCAGTAGACATCAGTGAAACAAAAATATTTTAGTTACTAACTGGAAAATTAGTACTAGTAATCCACGATTGTCAAATATATCAAGTAGTATGCTATTACTTATTAACAAAAACGACATAAATCTCAAATATCTTCTACAGGCTATTACATCTGTACATGAAGGGATCATTTATAATAAGAAAAAAATGATGCATAAGCTTTTCTTTATGTAGTTTATAAATAATAGCATTAATATACATTTTTCCCATATGGAGACACCTGTATGGGCTCAGGTCATTTTATCATTAATTCTAAAGGGGTGGTTTATATAGCAACATGTTCTACCTGGCTGCCATTGTATGGGTGAAAAACTTTCTGCTAGGGCAAGTGAACATGGGTATGCTATTAAACCTAAAATAATTAAGCATAGTACCACCTGTTATCATATCAAAAAGGTTGCTTTTCACAATGCTTACCAAGCTATGATGGAAAATAAGGGTGAAGATTTTATAACCTTTTAGGAAAAAATATTTCCTATCCCAGCTTAGATTATGTATGGGCTAGTTGCCTGGCCTCAATGAATATATTAATCAAACTTCTTTTTCCTTCTTTTTCTTTCGGCTGTTCCCATTAGGGGTCACCACAACAGATCATTTATTTCCATTTCTTCCTGTCTTCTGCATCTTGCTCTGTCACATGAACCACCCCCATGTCCTCTCTCACCACATCCATAAACCTTGCCATAGGATCATAGCATGTTATTAGGCTACTAGCCCAGAGGCCCTTATAAGCCTAGCCAATAAATTAGTCTATATTCCTACAAGTCAGTACCTGATACCTCTGTCCAGCAGGGCCACAGGTGGAATCCCAGGGGTATATTTTCTGTTTCCCATCCAGTTTTCCAGGTTGCGCTTAAAAAGGGTAATGAGGTACTCTGCTTGACATGGAGAGGGAGTCTATTCCACACATGGGGAAGTCTCTGGGGCACAAATTTGTCCTATCACTAAGTCCTATTGATGCCACAGACCAAGTTGAGGTTTTGCATGTGGGTCACATGAGAGGAGTTTGGCTTGTGGATGTGGAGCAATTTCATCAGGGTGGGGTCAGAGATTGCTCTGTATGCCAGACAGAGATCACTTCTGAGGAGTCTGCATGAGACAGAGTAGAGAAACAGGGTTTTTAGCCTATCCATATAGGCTAGACTTTTGAAATCATGGATTCTCCTGGTAAGGAACCTCTGTGGTCTCTCCAGCTGCTGCATGTGCTTTGCAAGGTGCATGCTGAAAGGGGCATTGTACTCAATAATGGGCCTTATAAAAGAAGAATACAGGGATGTTATGACTTCCTTGTTCCTGGAAGAAATAATCTTACTAATGAGGTGAGCTATGTAGAAAGCTCTCTGAGCAGTGAAGGCAACATGGTGGTCAAAAGTTAGATTGCTTTCAACTTGGGTGCCCAGGTCCCTCACAACTGCTTGCATGCTTAAGATGTTGTTATTAATGTGATAATTTGTGGAGATGTCACTCTCCCTAAAGACGATGATGATGCATTTTTTGGCATTTAGTTTGAGGCTGTTCTTCTGGCACAAGTCATTTGTCTGTGTGAGGCCCTCGTAGTATGTCTACATCACTAGGGGAGTTGATGACAGTGCCCAGTTTGCAGTTATCTGCTAACTTGGCCATCCATGGACTTCTGGTTTTAGCTTGCTCCTCGGTGAAGTATATCCCAAACAGCAAGGACCCCAAGACCAATCCCTGGGGTACTCTGCTTATTACATAGGTTCATAGGTTCATAGGTTCATAGGTAGGTACTAGGCTATCATCCCTGGGGCTTATATAAGCCCAGCCAAAAAGGTTCCCTGGCTTTTGCCACCCAAGAAAATTATTTTCCTGTGCCCCTGTCAAGCAGAGCCACAGAAGTGATCCCTGGGGTGAATTTCTTATTTCCCATTCAATCGTCCAGATTTTTCTTAAAGAGGGCCAATGAGGAGCTTTGTTTGACATGAATGGGTAGCTTGTTCCAGAGTATGGGAAGTCTCTGGGACAGGAATCTATCCCTCCGGCATGTTCTGTTTATTGTGATGATAAGGTTTAGGTCCCTAGAGCATGTAGCTTGGAGGGATTGGGATTTCTTTAAGTGGAGCATGTCCAACAGCTCTGGGATTGACATAGCTTTGTATGCTAGGCAGAGATCACCTTTGATTAGGCGATATACGATGGTGTAAAGCTGGAGTTTTTTGAGACACTCTGCATATGTAATCTGTTTGAGGCCGGTAATCCTCTTAGTGAGGTATTTCTGTTGCCTTTCCAATTGTTGTAAATGTCTTGTGAGGTAAATGCCAAATGGGGCATTGTACTCTATAATAGGTCTAATGAGGGATGAGTGGAAAGGGACAATGACCTCCTTTTTTCTGGAGGAGAACCCCTTTGTGATGAGGTGTGCCACATATAAGTATTTCCTGACTACAGTGGTGATGTGATTATCAAAGGAGAGACTACTGTCCACCTGTGTCCCAAGTTCTCTTATCACACTTTTTGTGTTTAGTAGGCTACCATTTATGTGGTAGTTCATGGGTGCAGTGTTTTCCCAAATGGGGATGACAATGCACTTCCTGGCATTGAGCTTGAGGTCATGACATTGGCACCAAGCATCTGTCTCAGTGAGGCCCCTTTGTAAAATGTCCACATCATTAGGCAATTCTATTATATCTCCTAGTTTGCAGTCATTTATGAACTTCATTAGCCAAAGACCTTCTGTGTTATCCTGAACTTCAGAGAAGTAGATGTCAAACAGGAGAGGACCCAGGAATGTACCCTGTGGCACTCCACTTTTCACTGGTCTGGAGTTGGATTTGGAGTTGGCTACTTTTACTGTGTGGGTTCTGTCAGTGGTCAGTTGGCCACCCATCTTGTAACATAGGGATTTATGCCCAGTTTAGTGAGTTTATCTGTAACTCTAGAGTGGGGGATGGTGTTGAAAGCCTTGGTGAGGTCAACACATTCTGTGTGCACCACCTTTCCCTCATCCATGGCTCTGGTGACTGCTTCAAAAAAGTCAGTCAGGTTTAGGGGACATGATAAACCTTTTACAAGCCCAAACTGAGTGGAGTCCAGAGTTTGGAGGTTGCCTATGCCTATGTTTATAAGCTCCAAGATGAAACATTCCATGGCCTTGCAGACCAGGCTCATCAGGCTAATGGGTTGGTAGTTCCCGGGGTCTGTGGTGGCACCCCCTTTGTGAAGTGGGATAACCATTGCTGTGCACCATTCAGTAGACACAAAGCCTGTAGTGAGGCTATGATTTAACATGGTACTTAGGTAGGGTGCCAATTCATTCTGTAGTTCATGCAGAATGCAGCCTGGGATGTTGTCCGGCCCCATGGATGCCGTGTTTTTGACTTTGGAGAGAGCGGTCTTTACTTGTGTGTCCATGATTACGGGGGCTTTGCACTCTTCCAGTATTGAGATGTTTCCTTTGGAGGGTGAGAGGTGGGTGAAGTTAGCACTGAACCTATCTGCCAGGATGTTGGCAATATCAGTTGGTTATGTATATCTAGTGCCATTGTGGTATAACTCAGAGCAGATCTGAGTGTTACCATTGAGATTCTTGACATAATTGTAAAATGCTTTGTGGTTGTCTTTAGAATCAGTGGTGATTTTATTTTTGTAACTGGCTTTGGAGGATTTTATGAGGGATCTCAGCTTCTTACTGAGGCTGACCAGGTAGTTCCTCCAATCATGGGATTTTACTCTTTTTTGCAACAGCTTTTTCCTTCTGTTGTAGAGTTTATTTATGGCAGGGGACCACCAGATTGGCTTCTTTTTTTTTAGAGGATAGCATCTTGGTTCTGTTGGGAATGGCACAATCCATGCACTTGTGAATGTGCTTATACAGTGCATTTGTATAAGATTCAGCAGTTGTACCTTTATTTTCCATCTGCATGGATGTCATGAAGTTTGCCTCTTCTGCCTTAAGAAGCATGAAGTTGGCTTTGGAGAAGTTTTTTATTGTGGTTTCCTTAATGGGGAGGTGGGTGCTGGATATGGATGTCTAGGGTAATTAGCTTGTGGTCGGCAATGACCGCAGAGGAGTTGACCTCTGGCGTGGAACACTGGTTATCCATATTGGTAATGACCAGGTCCAGGATATTGCCGTCCTTGGTGGGGGTGTGGACAAGTTGATTAAAGGCATTGGAATTTATGAATTCCAGAAAACGTTGAGCAAATGAATTAGTACAAGAGTAGTTTTCCCAGTTGATGGTGGGATAGTTGAACTCGCCCATTATTAGGGTATTGGGTTGTACCCTAATATTTTCCAGTATATAAAGAAATGAGGAGTGGGATTCCTGGGGCATGGTAGGTGATCTGTAACAAACTACAACCCGGATGTCAGTCTTGCCCAGTGTTAGTTGCACTTGGATAGTTTCAGATGCATTATGTTGGACAACTAGCCTGGAGGTGTGGATATCCTTAATACATATGGACACACCTCCGCCTGTTTCGGTCCAGGTTAGTTGGCCAAAAGATATGGTATGAATTATAGCCTGGCAATGCAGGGGTGCTCTCTGGAGCCTTGAACCAGGTCTCTGTCACTGCACAGATGTCAATGTTCTCCATATTAAGGAGTGCCTCGAGTGAGTGCATTTTGAGGTTTAGACTTCTAGCATTAAATAGCATTACCCTCAGAATGTGCTTGCTTGTATGTGTTACAGTGCTGAGTTTGTCATTTGAACCTTGCCTAAAAAAGGCACTGTAGTGTTGGTAAGAATCTTAGCCAGTAACCTGAATCCCAGGGGTGACAGGTGCAGGTCTGGCAAAGCATTGTGGTCTGTCTATCATGTCGTCCCAGGCAGACAGATACTGGATCCCCTTAGAATGACACCAAAAGCCTAGCCAATTGTTGAAGTCAATTATTTTGTCCTTGTACTGTGGTATCATTCTGGGTGATGGCAGGATGCTACTCAGGGCTAGGGTCACACCTGCCTGGGCTACAAGATCCGAGAGCTCCTCTATGCCTCTTTTCATGTAGTTCAAGGAGGTACATCTCAGGTCATTCACACCAACATGGACAATGAGAGAGTCATACTTGTACTTGTTGTGGAATGACTTGAGTGCTTGCGTTATGTGGTGGATCCTAGGACCCTGCAGGCAGCTGACAGTAACTTTCTCCTTATTTTGCCTGGTGAGTGGGACAGCATCCACTTATCCAGACAACTATACAGTCACCAATGACTAGAGTGTTAGGTACATTGTTTTGCCTTATGGGCTGAGGTTGAGTGCCACACTGAATTTGTGGACTATGTGTCATTTGGGTAGTGTTGTTGGGGGGTGGCTCTTTGAGTTTCAGCTTAGGAGGTCTCTGTTGCTTGGGCAGATTATTATTGAGAGCCTCCATAAATTTAGTTGTGTGTTTTGTGATTCTATGTGTGTGTTTTGGTGGTGTAGGTTTTGAAGGACTATGTGTCGAGTGTGGTGTGGTGCAGTTCTTTACCTTCTCTTCTTGACTGTCTATTCCAGTCTTGGCTGGAGAGAGCTTTCTTTCCATTTTGGCTATATAAGTGAATCTCTCACAGGTTGTAGTGTTGGGTGGTAGGAGGAGAGGGTTATTTGTGTACATGAGGCAATTGCTGCATTGCCCCAAGAAGCCCAGATTCATCAGGTAGACAGGAGAAAACACTGGGAGCTGACCCTTAGTCATGCCTGGATAGGTGCTTATTTATTAAGTACTAAAAACTGTTTTCCTCTTGACAAGTGAGGAAAGTTGAGTGTTGTAGTAATGTGTAGGTTATTTACAGATTATTACAGGTCAACTACTTGAGGTAGCTTCCCCTGTTATGACTGAGTGAGTTCTATTAGTGAGCCAGTTAGCTACCCATTTGGTCAAATATGGATTTACACCAAACTGGAATAGTTTATCTATTATGCCCGAGTGGGGAATAGTGTCAAAGGCCTTGGCCAGGTCAAGGTAGTGTGCACCATCTTCTCTTTGTCCATGGCTTTGGTGACTGATTCAAAGAATTCTACCAAATTTAACAGGCATGATCTCCCCTTGACCAAACCAAACTGTGTAGTATCAATCATTTGGAGGTTGCCATTGTTCTTGTTAAAGTGGTCCATGATAATGCTTACCAAGGTCGTGCAAATCAGGCTAGTTAGTCTGATGGGTCTATAGTTGTCAGAATAAGTGGATGCTCCACCTTTGTGCATTGGGATGATGGTGGCCATCCTTCACTCAGCTAGGATGAAACCGGTACTCTGGCTTAGGTTGAATATGGCACCTCATGGTGCTGTGAGTTGCTGCAGATGCAGCCTGGGATGTTATTGGGTCTTATGGAATCTATGTTTTTAGCCTTAGAGAGGGCAGTAATGACTTGTTCCCTAGAGATAAGGGGTAGGGCAGGTGCTGGGGATATCATGGATTAGTGATGGGGGGACAAAGTGGTGACATTTTCACAGAACCTGTCTGCCAGCAGGTTGGATATATCCACAGCATTTGTGTGCTAGTGTCCTTCACCATCAGTTCTGAACAGATTTTAGTGTTTATCCTTAGACTGCAGACATATGGAAGAAGGCCTTATGATTATCTTTAGTAAATGTGGCCTTCCTCTTTTCCTATTACCTGGCAGCTCCATTTCTAGCATCCTTCTCCCAATATACCCAGCATCCCTCCTCAGCATATGTCCAAACCAATGCAATCTCCCCTCTCTGGCTTTGTCTCCAAACTGTTCAACCTGAGGTGGCCCTCTAATATACTAATTTTTAATCCTGTCCATCCTCATCATACCCAATGAAAATCTTGACATTTCTAACTCTAACATCTCCAGCTCTGACTCCTGTCTTTTCCACTGTCTCCAACCCATATAACAGAGCTGGTCTCACTACCATCTTGTAGACCTTCCCTTTCACTCTTACTGGTATCCATCTGTCACAAATCACTCCTGACACTCATTTCCACCCACTCCACCCTGCCTGCAGTCTCTTCTTTACCTCTCTTCCACATTCACCATTACCTTGAACTGTTGATCCCAAGTATTTAACCTCATCCACCTTCACCACCTCTACTCCTTGCATCCTCTCCATTCCTCTATCCTCCCTCTCATTCACACACATATATTCTGTCTTAGTCCTGCTGACCTCCATTCCTTTTCTCTCTAGAGCATATCTCCATCTCTCCAGGGTCTCCTCCATCTGTTCCCTACTCTTACTACAGACCACAATGTCATCTGCAAACATCATAGTCCACGGGGACTCCTGTCTGATCTTGTCTGTCAACCTGTCGATTACCATTGCAAATAAGATCGGTCTCAGATCTGGTCCTTGATGTAATCCCACCTCCACCTTGGATGCATCCCTCATTCCTACCACTATTACACCTGCCCTCGTACATATCCTGCACCACTTTTAGCTGCATCTCTACCATTCCTGGCTTCCTCATACAGGACTACAACTCCTCTCTAGGTACCCTGTTATATGCTTTCTCCAAGTTCACAAAGACACAATGCAACTCTTTTTGACCTTCTCTATGCTTCTCCAACACCCTTAGAGCAAGGATTGCATCTGTAGTGCTCTTTTCCAGCATTACTGCTGCTCACTGATCATCACTTCCCTTATAAACCTTGCTTTCACTACTCTTTCACATAACTTCATGCTGCGGCTGATCAGTTTTATCCCTATGTAGTTACTATAGCTCTGCACATCACCCTTATTCTTAAAAATCAGAACCAATACGCTTTTTCTCCACTCCTCAGGCATCCTCTCACCTTCCAAGATTTAGTTAAACAATCTGGTTAAAAAACTCCACTCTGCCATTTCTCCTTCTGCTTCCACAGGTATGTCATCTGGACCAACAGCCTTTCCATTCTTCTTACTTCCTCCTTGCTAATCCGTTGATCTTCCAGATTCACTGTCCTCACATCATCCAACCTTCGTTCTCTCTCTCTCTCTCTCTCTCTCTCATTCTCTTCATTCATCAGCCCCTCAAAGTACTCTTTTCATCTGCTCAACACACTCTCCTCACTTGTGAGTATGTTTCCCCTCATTATCCTTTATCATCTTTACCTGTTGCAAATCTTTTCCAGCTCAGTTGTCTGTGTAGCCAATCATTACAGGTCCATTTCTCCCTCCTTTGTGCCCAACCTTTCGTACAATTCTCCATATGTCTTATCCTTAGCCTTCACCAACTCTCTCTTCACAAACACCTCATCTCCTTGTACTCCTGTCTACATTCTTCATCTCTCTGACAAACCCACTTCTTCTTCGCTAACCTCTTTCTCTGTGTACTCTTCTGTACTTCCTCATTCCACCACCAGGTGTCCTTGTGCTCCTACCTCTGTCCAGATGTCAGACCAAGCACCTTTCTAGTTGTCTCCCTTATCACCTCCGCTGTGGCTGCCCAGCTATCTGGTAACTCTTCACTGCCACCCATTTTTTAAAATTAAAATTACTGAATATATTCTTCTGAGTCGCCATGATGATTTTTATTCAACACTTTATTATACATTTACATAAAATACAGTATTTTATTTTTTCAGTTTTTATCTTTCATTTCCTTTGACAGTAATAAAACTGCAACATTATGTTTTACCCCAATAGATGCAAACTAGTTATTGTGAGATGAGTATGAAATTCTGCCAACTGAAATTAACAAATGTTTGACACTTATTGTGCTTTACTGGTTGTTTGGTATTCGTACTAAATTATTTAAAAATGGTTTATCACCTGCCATAATTTTATATGAAGGAGTCTGCATTATATGGGATGAAAGTGCAAATTAAAGTATGGTGTATGTCTCCATCATCTCTGATCATTTTATTTTAGTTTAACTTTTACAACTTGGCTCAATCAGCACTTAATTTACTTAGTTAAAGTGTCCAACTACAAACTAAGCCTTGACAACCTGATTATCTTCCAGTGAGCAACAGTAACAAAATAGTAAATTTGTCATATGCAAATTATATTAATATTTTGTTAAATGGTCTCAAGTATCTTGGAGTTAACTATAAACCAGGTATAAATGCATTCACTGAGGCTAACTTTAATGTGATTATTTACAAGTAAAAACTGATCTGTGCAGTTAGAATAAATTTATATTCATCTTAGTAATGAGGGTTTCTGTTATTACATCAGCATCTTTCCAAGATTTCTCTATTTCTGCAAGAACAACATTTTGTCTATCCCAAATCAGCATTTAAAGCTACAAATAAACTGATTTCTAGTTGTATTCTTTTTAATTGAAGAAGAAACCTCCCAGTGCATGTCTAAAACAGGCTGACTCTTGTTTTAGCTTAATAAACAATGATTTAGAAAGCAGTTCCAGCTAGAATCTTGTTTTCTTATTTTACAAAGAATGCAAATGGGCCTTTTTACATAGATCGTACATATGAAATTGTGACAAGTCTATTTTATTAATTTATATGTTGATGTCAAGAGTAATCATCCCTGTGCAACTAGTTTTCCATGTTTGTTGCACTGACTAAATTTGCTGATACAACATTGAAAACATAGAATCAGAATTTCCAACATTCCCCCTTTTTATTTAGTTTCAGGACTGATTAAACTTGATTTGATGTCAAGGTAGTTGAGTCATTCTTCAGAAATATTCCTGTCTGTAACATCAGTAGTTAGAGGATGTGATATTATTATTCCCATAACATTATATCTTTCCTCAGGAAAGCTACAAGTGTATTCAGTAACCTTCCTCAGTTTAAGCTTCTGATACTGTATTTACTTAAGCTTACGAAGATGTTTTAAGAGTTCTAAGAGTTTACGTTGTTCCAGGCTCTCAGAAGTAATGCATACATCAGTATTAACTGTGAACCTCAAAATGTCAACATTTCTTATGATAAAAGACAAAACTGTGTAATTTACTAACAGATAATAAATTAGCTATTTGATATGACTTGCTTTTGGAATCTGAAAACTCACAAAAGTGCAAAGCCAAATTTAATCAGAATGGGTGTTGTAAAATTCTTTTTACTTACTGGTATGCACACACAAAGTTTTATTTGTTTTTTTCAGAGTCAAGGTATCTAAAAAAGAAGCATCTTTCTTTTTTTATTTAATTCAGTGTTTAACTGTCATATTGTCTCAGTGGTACAGTCCCCAAATTATTGGACTTCTGTAGTAAATGAAATATACATCTGTTTTGATTGGAAGCAGATATAAATGAAATATACATCTGTCTTGATTGGAAGCAGATATGGGTCAAAGTGCTGCTCTTCTCAAAATTTCATTCATCAACTCTTTAAAATGCCACATAATGACTATTCATAAACCTCTTGCCTCTGTAGCAGTTCTAGTTATAGCTCTACAGCTGCTGCATTTCATGTATTTTGATATTGCAAATCTGTGCAGCCAATGTAGTCATTTCTGTGAAGAATGTAAAATTTTGAAAATAAATTCTGAATAATATAATTATCTTCTTGGCATTCCCACAGTAAGCAATCTACTACTAGGCCTTATTTCTATGTTGGTGATTTTTTACTGCCAAACATATGAATAAGAGAGAATATGTATCACTTAAAGAATTATTTATGTATTTATTTGTTTGTCTATTTGATTATATATTTATTCATTTATTTATTTTGCGAATTTTCCTTCTTGTTTTGGAAATGTGTATCAAATTTCTATAGCTCGCCAAAACATTTCCACAGCTGTGTTCTAACCGTCAAACCTTAATTCGGTCTACTGATTTAATGACTGGATCATGCTGCAAATTATTTTTCATCTTCCTCAAATGTAATCCTGCCTAGACAGTTATAAATATATACTACTTATCAAGTGATATGGACTTTTCAAGATATTTTCAGTTTACCGGGTGTATTGCTCTGCATGATGATCTTGCATTCTAGTTATTTTATTAGCAATACCATGTGAGTGTTCCTATGTAGGGCCATTGGGGATATTTTAGCCTATTTAATATATAATTTCTTATACAACATTTTTGAAAAAAATTATAATGCTAAAAGAAAAAAACTTAATATGTTGTAAATTACATATCATAGTATTATAACCAGTAAATTAATGAACATGGTATCCACTTGGGGATCATAGATAAACTTACTGAGTTAAAATAATGCATACATCAGTATTAACTGCGAACCACAAAATTTCAACATTTCCTATGATAAAAGACAAAAATTCGAAAATCTACTAATGTAAAACCCTTACATCGTCAGATGGATAGCTAGCTGGCTCACTGACAGAACACATGTCCAGATAAGTGAATCATCTTCTGATAAGAAACCTGCTACTAGCGGTGTCTTACAGGCTCAGTGTTGGGACCACTTCTGTTTGGTATATACCTCTCTGAAGTGAAGGCCAGTGTTGGGGACCTCTGGCTCACCATGTTTGCCAACAACTGTAAATAATCACTGAATCCCCAGTCAGTGTTGACATCCTACAAATAGGCCTAAAAATGACAAATGACCGGTGCCAAAACCATTGTCTGAGACTAAATGCTAAAAAATGTGTAATCATACCCTTCAGTAAATCAGAGATCTCTGCAAATTATAATATTGATAGCTCACCCCTAAAAGTAGACCCATTGGTGAGGGACTTAGCAACACAGATAGATAGTAACCTAAACTAGCTACAGTAGTGTGGAAATCTTTCTGTATGGCTCAACTTATAAGTAAAGGCATGGCATCAAGATCAAAGGAAGTCGTAGTCCCATTGTACGTGGCCCGCATCGGGTTGGTAATCAAGTACAAAGCTCCCTTCTGCATATAACTAACCAGGCACTTACACTAACTGAAGTGACACCAGAGGTTTCTCACTAAAAATATAAACTGCAGGCCAACTAAAGGCCCTATCATTTTACTCTGTCTCATATCATTTATTGAGAGTGGACTTATGCATGACTTACAAGGCATTCAGTAATCCAGCCCTGATGGAAATATTACATATTCACAATAACAATTATACAAGGGTCACACATTCCATGGACCTCAACCTTATTTCTGACTCTAATAGAACTTGCTGGAGAGACATATTTGTATCTCAGAGGCTACCTCATCTACAGAATAAACTTCTCATCTTCGTAGAACAAAGTCCATACCTCCTGGGGTACTGCCCATGTCTCTTATGGACAGAAGCAGTGTGTAAAATGACTCAGGGCCCCAACACTCAAAGACCCACTACCCTGATACTACCCCATCCCATATCTGGGGAATTAAGATAATATTGTCATATCCTGGGTATTATTGGCTGGGCTTCTAAAGGCTCTTGTGCCATTAGCCCAGTAGTCACCTATGAACCTATGAACCTTATAGATCAATGTGTCTGTGTGTGTGTGTGTGTGTGTGTGTGTGTGTGTGTGTGTGTGTGTGTGTGTGTGTGTGTGTGTGTGTGTGTGTGTGTGTGCCTTTAAGAAGCTATCCACTGGCTTGCACAAGTGTATAAATACTGAGCATGTGCGAGCCTGACTGCCATTTTGTAGTTAGCTGTTGAGATGTAAGCATGTATGCATGTAAGGTCTGTCTGTTAGTTCGTTCGTTCGTATTTAATGATGCTGCTATCCATCCTGATGTTTTCTATCTATTAAAGCATCTAAACAAACCCCCCAGCCTTGTTATTTGTGTTGGAGATGAACAAGTGACAAACCTATACGTGTTCATCTAGTAAAACACAGGCTTACAGTTTTGGCCTTTTCTTTCTTCACCATAATTGATAACATACGGTGTCAAGCTTCACTACCACTTGCCATGATAACACCTGTAATTTCTACTGTATGTTACTACTTACAGTGGGGTCAAGAGATGTGTAGCATGAAACATGGAGCCATCACTTGTGTGTGTATCACACAAGGTAGTTTTCATATGTCCTAAGTTGTATATGGTGCAATACTTCAAGTGGAAGTATAAGTGTGTGTCTGTGGCTTTGCAACATCAAAAAATATATATAAATGCATATTTATATAAAATCAAAACACTGAAATATCATTGTTTAAAATGTAGACCACAAAGCAAAACAAATGTAGACCACAAAACACTGACAACACAAATGTAGACACACTACAAAACACGCACCGAGCAATAACCTCAGCCCATGTAAAATTAAAACTAAAAAAAAAACAGAAAAAAAAATCACAACATTTTGGGGAAAAGGCTTATTCCTCAGCCCTGAGAATTGTGCAGTCTCACACACCTGTTGACCATTTACTCAGCTGGTCAAATTTAGTCCAGCTAATATAGTAATATAGTTCCTTCAAATCTGTGTGTGTGTGTGTGTGTGTGTGTGTGTGTGTGTGTGTGTGTGTGTGTGTGTGTGTGTGTGTGTGTATATATATATATATATATATATGTGTGTGTGTGTGTGTGTGTGTGTGTGTGTGTATATATATATATATATATATATATGTGTGTGTGTGTGTGTGTGTGTGTGTGTGTGTGTGTGTATATATATATATATATATATATATATATATATATATATATATATATATATATATATATATATATATATATATATATGTGTGTGTGTGTGTGTGTGTGTGTGTGTGTGTGTGTGTGCGCATACCTTAGTTACTTCTTAGTAACAGAATTTGGTCCACACAGCCTCTGTATGAAACAGGGAGTCTTTGAACTAATGGGGAAGTCCAGGGTTACATTGCTTTTGTAGACCAAACTTGCACCTCTAAACATAGTTATTTTTACAAGTATAATCTACAGGAAGACCAAAATGGCTTTGGATCCACACTCTCAAGGTTTGCTTTCAAGTGGCCCTTCAGAGTGGAAATAACTTCCTGGTGTGTTGCTTTTGGTTAATTTAGTTTTATAAACCATTAATTGGCAGTGAAGAGCTTGTTAAATACTCTAACGTTTTGCCCAGCTGTGGTGGTATGAGGATATCTGCACATGCTGCTGTACACATTTAAAGTAACTTTTAACACTTTTTCAGAGACAATACATAAAACGCCGCCGATTCTAACATAAAATTAGGTGTTTTGTAATCATTTGCTGGGCTGAAGTCCCTGGACAATCAATTAAAATTCCTCTTGAACAAGCAGGGCCTGTCAGTCATTGTTCTCCAAAAAGTCTGGAAGGATAGAGCACAGTGCACAACTTCACATCGCCATCAGTTTTAATGCTTATCCATTGCAGAAAGGCACGATGCACTAACCAGTTAATGTGACTGCTGAACAAATAATATTTTAAGTTATAGAAGTCCCACTTTATTACTAGACACTTTGTTTCAGTGGTTGAGTATCTCCTTTCTGCACTCCCCACCTTCCTAAAGATATAAGGTGCTCTTCACCTTGAATGTCTTGGGATAACATTGCCCCCCAAAACTTACCTCTGATGCATTGTTATATAAGGCAAAGCCTTTAGTAAAATCATGAGTCATTAGAACAGGTTCAGAACAACTTGGAGCTCATTAAATGATCTAGCTTCTTAAGGGGCCAGTGGACCTTGTCAGGAGCTTTTCTACTTTTGAGACCTGTCAAAGATCAATCCCATTCTGCGTTAGTTTGGCAGATGCTCCTCAATCCTCTCTATGCCACATCCTCATGCGTCAGTCCGTATCTCCCGAATGAAGTCCAGTCCTCCCACTCAACAGTCGATCACCCTCTATTTGTCTGCATCACTCTAGTGCCGCCCTTCCATGAATAACCGCCTCCCTATCCACTCTTTGTCTACATTCTATATTTGTTTGATTGTCCCTGCTTTCCTCTCTTTACCCATCATCTTACCTAAGCTCCCCCTTTGCAATCTTTCTTGTCCTACCTTCTTCTTAAAATAATGGGCAGCTGCACCCATTACAAGTGTACCATTCTTCCTCAGCACCAGCATTCCCTTCCTTCTGAGCATGTTCTGCTTGTTCCTCCCCTTTTCTGTTTGAACTGTTTCTTTCTCTCTTTCTTACCCCATTTATATGCTGAAATGGCTTGAGACTTTTTGTTGTATTGCCCATGTATGGGCTGACAGGAGTGCCTCATGTCATAGTTTTGGGGCATTTTAATGCATGTTTGAACATGCATAGCATCAGGAACACCACTTGGTTATTGGTTTACCTTGGGTCACATGACTGCACATAGTTTGGTTGAGTCACCAGCATGGTTATTAACATTATTGCTCATGTGATGTTTCATTATGCACTCAGTGCTCAGCATGATAGTGTTATGCCAGCAGGTTTCTATGTCTAATCAGAAGTGAGCATCGCTGCACTAAATTCAGCGCAGTATTAACATTTTCATGATGGAGTGATGATTTTCCTGAATACCATCCTAATTGTATGATATTTTAGGATGGCAGATAAACTAAATAATTTTATAAGAAGCCTGTGACCTAAAATATTTGTTGAGGTACTGCTATGTCTTACAAAATTTGCAGAGGTACCACTGTTTCTTATCTGTTATGACTTGGGGGTTGTCCTTATTAGTCAATGTAGCCCAATCATTTGGACATCCTTTGTGTCCAGAAGATGATGTGAAAAGTCAGTGCAACAATGCTTGGGATAGTGAAAGATGTCGTTAGAATTAGTGATAGACTCATAGCACTTAACCTGCAGTGTACAGACAAGCCAGTGTTTATAATCTCAGGCTACAGTCCACAGCAGGGTTGTGATCACAAGGAAAAGAGCACATTCAGTCAGCAGATGCAGGACCTACTACGTTAAGTGAAACAAAATGAGTTGGTGTTGATTATGGGGAACCTGAATCCTCATATTGGGACAGATTGAATAGGATATGAGGACTGCCTTGGTCTACATGAGTGGATTACCAAGAATAAAGAAGGAGAGGCCATTCTAGACTTTTCTCTGGCAAATAGCTTGATGTTGGGCATTACATGGCTCAGCAGGTGAGACAGACTGAAGATCACATAAGAGACTAGCCAACATACAATTTGAGTAGACTTCCTCCTACTAAGGAAAGGACACTAGTGTAAAATCAGGGATTGCAAAGTTATCCCCAGTAAACAGTCAGCCCACAGTATAAATAACTGGTAGCCACAATCAGATGCTATCAGGGGTTGTAAGGTCAGCAGACACTAAGCTGAAGTCCTGGAAGTTGACTGGAAGCACAAGGGCTGGAGTAAATAATCAGGGATGTGGCACCTGAGGAAGAAGAGGAAATAAGTCAGGTCGGTCAAAGAAGAATTGTATCAAACAATGCATGAAGAATATCGAACCAATATGCAGCTGACGCAACGTATGGAAATAAGCTACACAAGGACAGCTGCTAGTGGAATACTGAAGTCCAAGAAGCTATCAAAAGAATAAAGCAGTGCAGAAAAAAGTGTGAGATAGAAAAGACAGGTTAGGCTAAGAAGGAATGAATACAATATATTGAAAGTATGTAAAATATGTGTTTCTAAGGGGAAGACTGAAATAGTTTCAATTAGCTATTTGGGCAAGGGTGATATGGAGGTCATAAAGGGTAATGTGAGAGTATAAAAGTAAGGAAAGGTATACATTTGCGAAATTTTCCAAAAGCAACAGTCAGGCACAAACTGCTGTGATCACAGACTTTATTTTATGGAGAAGTACTGATAAATGTAAGAGGTACTGGTTTCGAGACTAGGTAGTGGGTATGAAATATATCAGATATTTTTAACCAGTTTAGAAGTGGTACCAGGTAGAGATTGTGAGACATGAGATAAAAATGCATACTTTGCGCAGGGCAGATGAAGAAAAAAAGACAGAACTGAAACCAAAGTAACATCAAGGAAGACAAGGAGTAGACAAGAAGAAATTAAGACGTCCGGCAAAGAGATGGGCGGATTGTGTGAGAGAAACCTTGAAACAATCAGGGAGATGGGTGGATTGTGTGAGAGAAACCATGAAACAGTCAGGGAGATGGGAAGATTGTGTGAGAGAAACCATGAAACAGTCAGGAAGATGGGCGGATTGTGTGAGAGAAACCATGAAACAGTCAGGGAGATGGGTGAACTGTGTGAGAGAAAACATGAAACAGTCAGGGAGAAGGGTGGATTGTGTGAGAGAAAACATGAAACAGTCAGGGAGATGGGCAGATTGTGTGAGAGAAAACATGAAACAGTCAGGGACATGGGCGGATTGTGTGAGAGAAACCATGAAACAGTCAGGGAGATGGGCAGATTGTGTGAGAGAAACCATGAAACAGTCAGGAAGATGGGCGGATTGTGTGAGAGAAACCATGAAACAGTCAGGGAGATGGGCAGACTGTGTGAGAGAAAACATGAAACAGTCAGGAAGAGGGGTTGATTGTGTGAGAGAAAACATGAAACAGTCAGGGAGATGGGCGGACTGTGTGAGACAAAACATGAAACAGTCAGGGAGATGGGCGGACTGTGTGAGAGAAAACATGAAACAGTCAGGGAGATGGGCGGACTGTGTGAGAGAAAACATGAAACAGTCAGGGACATGGGCGGATTGTGCGAGAGAAACCATGAAACAGTCAGGGAGATGGGCAGATTGTGTGAGAGAAACCATGAAACAGTCAGGGAAATGGACTGATTGTGTGAGAGAAACCATGAAGCAGTCAGGGAGATGGGTGGATTGTGTGAGAGAAACCATGAAACAGTCAGGGAGATGGGCAGATTGTGTGAGAGAAACCATGAAACAGTCAGGGAGATGGGCGGATTGTGTGAGAGAAACCATGTAACAGTCAGGGAGATGGGCGGATTGTGTGAGAGAAACCATGAAACAGTCAGGGAGATGGGCGGATTGTGTGAGAGAAACCATGAAACAGTCAGGGAGATGGGCGGATTGTGTGAGAGAAACCATGAAACAGTCAGGAGATGGGCGGATTGTGTGAGAGAAACCATGAAACAGTCAGGGAGATGGGCGGATTGTGTGAGAGAAACCATGAAACAGTCAGGGAGATGGGCGGATTGTGTGAGAGAAACCATGAAACAGTCAGGGAGATGGGCGGATTGTGTGAGAGAAACCATGAAACAGTCAGGGAGATAGGCGGACTGTGTGAGAGAAACCATGAAACAGTCAGGGACATGGGCGGATTGTGTGAGAGAAACCATGAAACAGTCAGGCATGACTCTAGCAGAAAATAAGAGAGTGGCAGCACTGAATTGAGAGAGGCGGTGACAGATGACACACACCTTGGTTGATGACGATGATTATAATAATAACGATTGTTGTCCTCCTTATGGTGGGAAGAACCAAACAGCATGTTATGTAATGTCTACAGTATGAAGTTTTTAATTGCACTTACTACTGTTCCAACTAAAAATCTTAGTTATAAAATATCTGAACGGTCACCAGATAAGTTTATGCTTTTCTATTTCTTTAAGATCATTTTGTTTACTTATTTGTGACCGTTAGTTAACTTTGTTTGTTTGTTTGCTTGTTTGTTTGCTTTTAACTAAATTTCTGTGACCTAGGAGTGCATAATCATCATTTTGCTTAGGGAATGCATTTGGAATATGGAAAGACAATAGTGTAGCTGACAGAAAACCATGTGAGCTCATGGAGTACATGCAGACTTCATACAGAAAACATTACAGCCAAGAACCAAAGTGTGTGAGCTTTAAGCTGTTGCTCTAGTCTGTTACCCCTGTTAGGAGACATTAGTAATGACTAAATTTACTAAAAAATTAAGTTGTTGCTCTATTTCCAGGGTCATAATTTAAAGGTTTTATCTATTAATCATGTGAAGTGATGAAGTGATATGCAACAATGTATGATTTAGTTTGACTTAGCTTGCCATTCAGATAAACTATGACAATGAAGAACATTTTTATTCATAGGTTCATAAGTAGGTGCTAGACTATTAGCCCTGGGGGCTATATAACCCTAGCCAAAAAGGTTCCCTGGTTTTCGCCAACCAAGAAAATTATTTTCCTGTGCCCCTCTCGAGCAGTGCTACAGAAGTGATCCCTGGGGTGAATTTTCTATTTCCCATCCAGTCATCAAGATTTTTCTTAACAAGGGCCAATGAGGAGCTTTGCTTGACATGACTGGGTATTTTGTTCCAGAGTATGGGAAGTCTCTGGGACAGGAATCTAGCATGTCCAACAGCTCTGGGTTTGACATAGCTTTGTATGTTAGGCAGAGATTGCCTCTGAGTAGGCGATATGTGATGGAGTAGAGCTGGAGTTTTTTGAGATGGTCTGCGTATGGCATCTGTTTGAGGCTGGTAATCCTCTTAGTGAGGTATTTCTGTGGCCTTTCCAATTGTTGCAGGTGTCTTGTGAGATACATGCCAAACGGGGCATTGTACTCTATAATGGGTCTGATGAGGGATGAGTAGAGAGGAACAATGACCTCCTTTTTTCTAGAGGAGAACCCTTTTGTGATGAGGTGTGCCATGTAGAAGGATTTCTGGACTACTCTGGTGATGCAGTTATCAAAGGAGAGACTACTGTCTACCTGCGTCCCGAGGTCTCTTATCACACTTTCAGTGTTTAGTGAGCTACCGCCTATGTGGTAGTTCATTGGTACCGAGTTTTTCCCGAATGGGATGACAATTCATGGAAAGGGTAAATTAATTAGATTTTTAGAGGGTTTGTAGAAGACAGAGGTGAATATATGCTGCTGTAAAAATGTGTAGTATTATCTTAAGCGCAAATGCAATCAAGAAGTCACAGTAGTTAAAATAAAACCTGCTCTTTCTTAAAAGAAGACACAACATATATGAAATATCTCTCAGTTAACTGTACTGTCTGTCAGGCATTAATGATGAGGTCTATAAGCTTTTTAAAAACCCAGTAATCTCTAAGGAAACCCACTTCTTTCACTTTCATGGTTTTCACAGACTTCACAGAATTAAATCCTTTTTCACCTTGCAAGTCCAACTGAGGCACAAGTTTTAGGTGCCTTACTTTATTTTCCAGTGTAATCAATCCTTGTTTTATTATAAATTATCTGTCTGTTTATTTCCATGGACTTACTGTGTGCATCAACCATCTATTGCTCAAACTGCATCATGTAGTCAAGTTGTTCTTTTAATAACTCAGCAGAATCATCAAGAGGTTGATCAACTGGTCATATTCTGCAGCAAAAGTTTAAGTAACAAATCTTTGGAGTTGGCTATGACCTTTTTACCATATGAAATACAAAATTATCCAGGTTTTTATGCAAACAATGTGTTGTTTTTGAATTTCATTTTATTGCTAAGGACAGTCCCATGGAATATTTTTCTCAAAGTTGAAAATGCCAGCCATGACATCATGAAACACTAAACCGATAATGCTTCATTTCCTAAGTTAATGTATAGACTACTGTAGTTCCATGTTAAGTGCATTAAAAGTAGCTTCTTACTTTTTAGAAAGGCATGTTGTCAACTAATTCTTGCTGATGGAACACCTCATAACGAAAATGAACATATGGTGATTTATTATTGAAACCCCAATGTGAATAAGAAACAGCTCTGTTATAGCAGTAAGTCATTATAATTATCCATGATGCTTAGCATTTATAATGCTCAATGACCACTGCTCAATACCTGTGATGATGTCATTTTATGAGTGGGGTTATACAGAAAAACATAAGTAAACAGTGACACTAATAAAATTATAAGCACACATAATTTTTATTTTTTTTCAAAATCGCTTGCAAATTTAACATGAGGAGTACAACAGGGAATTAAGTTAATTGCAAAGCAAAGGCATTTCCAAACAAAATAATCAAAAATACATACATAGCTATTATCACTCTGTGATTACATGTATAGTCTTTTTTATGTTTGCTTTCCATAATCTTATAACTGTTTACTGATTACTGTCTTCACTAAACTGTGGATTAACATAGATGAGGTACCCTTCACACTCTTAAACAAATCTCTTTATTTTCCCAAATCTGAAGATATTTTCCATAAATCTGAAGCCATAATGTGAAAAATCACCAAATCAATTGCACAAATGCCAACATAGAACCATAAACATGGAGAGATAGACTGACTGCTCTGCTCAGCATTTCTCCATCCTTGGAATAAGCGGTCACTGCAGGATAATCAGTGAGATACATTATCATCCTTCTAACAGAACCTGTATGACCAGATGGATATGGTCAGCTTTACCCTGGGAGTAACTGTGATACCTCTCTGTGGGAAAAGGAGTACCGCCAGAGGATAGGTATTGTCATGGCATTGATGGTTGTAAGACTATACTGCCTAGAAACTCCTGTGAATCCTATGAAACAGTAGTTAAACACAAAAGATGTGCTTTTGTTTCCATTACACTTGGCAGAGCAACCGAAGGGAGCACTCAGCCTCTCCTAACATTTTGAGACTTTGCCCAGAAGAAATGTAGTTGTGAATAGAACTGTGAAGAAAGCAACTGATTTTTCTTAATGCGCTAGTTGTTATTGTGAGTAAACGCATTTGTGAGAAGTGAGTATAGTAGAAATAGTATGCAGGGAGGGTGCAGATGGACATCAATGCATAACGGCCACCTTCTCCGCTGAAGAAGGCAGTTAGATGATACAGATGTACTTCATTTCTCACTGTTTGTTCATCACAAACAGCTGTTTCTACCTTTGTAATTAAACAAATCGGCACGAGTCGGTTTTCACTGTCATAATATTGTCAGCTTACTTTACTGATTGCTTACTGTCAAGAGTCTTGTATGGATTTTACATATACAATGACAAATTAGAAATTTATAATGAAATCATTGTAAGAAAATTCTCATGAAAATCAATTTCTTTTGAGAATTATATGTCAGTGTTCCTTGGCTATGTGTGGACTTTGGAACTTTATCTTGCTATCAGTTGTGAGCAATTATACTGGTTTATGAAATGGCACTATGCAGATCTTGTCCTTCTAGAGGCTTGCACTTGGAGTGGTTGGTAAGAGATGCAGGTAAACTGTGAACACCAAAAGAACAATCAGTTTTAAGACAAAAATATTGTCCAAAAGCCCTCTCATAATAATCTTGTAGTTGAGTGCTGGGCAGAACCTGCAGGGAAATGGGGATGTTTTGGTAACTAAATGGGTCTATATCACATAGTCGAAGTCTTATAACTTTGAACACGTAATGTTCGAACCATTATGTTCGAAGTTACAAAACTTCAACTATGGATGAAAAAAAATACAATGGAAAACAAATAAACTGTTTTAAGCAGGGGGGCAAACCCCCCTGGACCCCCACACCCCCTCTACTTAAACATACCAACTCCGAGATCGCACCCCATTGAAAAAAATGGAAACCTCCACTTATGGAGATTTCCATTCAAACACTCGAACTTTTACAAATTTGAACTTATGGTCTCAACCATATGAGGTTCGAACTTGTAAAAGTTCGACTACATGATAAGAACCCAACTATGAGTTGAGTAGCTTTAGACCAAATTTCACTACAGAAGCTCTCAGGGTTAATATAGTGGTATGGATTACGGAGTAATGGGGAAACTTAATGCAAAATAAGGATCTGAATATTAAGGTATTTATGAGAACTCCAAAAACAATATAAGATATTCTGTTGTTTCTCCATTATGCACACAAGCCCTTTCCAGTTTTGTGCAGCGCAAGGTATTTACAGGTTAAAAGTCTCCACGACTGCTGACATGAGCTGGCATATGGCATGGTGACAGTCAGAACTGCTGAAATGAGCTGGAATATGGAGTGGTGACTGTCACAGCTGCTGACATGAGCTGGCACATGGAGTGGTGACAGTTGACTGCCATCATGTGTACTTGGGGAAACTACATTACTTTGCTTCTTTTCAGCAAGCAAATGTCATTTTTAGTTTGTTGCTATTTCCTTACCATCACTTTAGTCATATAGTTGCTCACCTAGCCAGTTGTTAGTGTAGGAAGGGGACTTGGGATGTTTTGGTTTGAGTGTAGTAGCAGTTAAAAAGAACCATATTCACCTTTTCAAGACAATTAGTGATTTAAAGTGTCAGTAAGTGTCATACATCTAATAGTAACTGTTTGGTTATTCCTGCGACATACAAGGAGTCATCAGTGATACTGGAAAGAGTACAAGGGTTATATTTTTCTCCAAAAAATGAAATTTTTATTGGAGCATGCTGTTGTCATGTATGAAAATGTTCATACATCCATTCTGTAAAGATCTATTTTGAGAGATGGTAAAATAAATACACAAATCTACAGCAGCGAGTGTTCACTTAAGGGAAATGTAGAGATGTTGGATAGAATATAATAATTACTGCTAATGTTTTCAAAGGAAAACTCACATAGGAGGAGAACTGAAGTGATCACAGAAGAGGTTGTGATGTTCTGAGTGCTGTGGGAGTCTGAGAAGATTGGAGGAAGATGGGTGAAGGCTGCCAGCCTAGTCAAATAGAATTTGATACATAATTCTATCAACTGTATAAATAAATGTAAAATACAGGCTTGTGTTTTTAAATGAAAGAAAACACTGTAAAATGTGAACTTCAAGATTGTTGCAACATTGCCATCTGCTGTAAGGAAAACTAAGCCAAACATTTCAAATGTGTCTTTTGAAGCTGAAAAGATCTTATGAATCTCTTTGATGTTTTACAAGTCGGCTCCAGTGGGTCTGGATGAAGGTTTCATGCCCATTGTTTTAAAGTTAAAGTTAAGGGCCAGAATTTACATGTGGATGGTGCCTTATTGCTCTGGTTTCTGCTAGAGTGTATATGTGAAATGCCTTGTAGTGTTGTAGTCTCCTGAGCAGGTGTTAGCTTGCTAAATAATGCAGTTTGTTTGCCTGGGACCTCCAGACTAAGTGTCAATATGATGTAATGTGAATACTGAGAAAACCTAAGTGTCAAAATGATGCAATTTGGGAGGGCCTCAGCAGAGCAATTAGTTAGTGTTTAAAAACTATTGTTCAGTGTGAGACTGGAAGCATTTTGATCTTGGACATCTAACCCAGCACTACTTGCTCTTTATGTATGTAAGTAGAGAAACACAAAAAAGTCCAAACCCAGAAAAAAACTGAATGGAGAAAATGATCAAGAGCACTGCGCCAAAGGTAAAAAGCACACTACACCAAAGGTAAAAAACAACGACGTGGAATAAATGTGTTGGATTTTTTATCTTTGGTGCAGTGCTTTGATCATTTCCTCCATTCAGTGTTTTCTATGTATGTAAGCAGGATTATAGCAATGTGTTTTCTCTTAAGATTAGCTAAAGATTAGAAAGTTAGATTAAGTGTTTTTCTTTGACATCAGAGCTGTCCTACTGCATTGTTTTAAGTTTCTGTATGATCTGTGAACTCTTAGATACCTCTGTGGTGTAGTAGTATTGTCTTGTGTTTTAATGATTTATTATTACATATTTTAAAAACCTTTACCTATGGCTGGTTTGTATAGAGAAGTAGGCTTTAGAGTGCATTGCATATTTATAGAGTTCATTGTAATAGGCCACTCTAAAGTAAGCTTTAGTCTGAATAGTCACACTACCAATTGGATAATAATATTGCACAATAATAATTGGACACCCTTTTAAGGGCCTTTGGGTAGCTGATAAATTATTAAGCTGGTGGTGGCAGAAATTAATACCGTATAGTCTGGATAACGGGGCACAGCTGGAGAATCTGTGTCAGCCTTTTCCAGGAGTGTCTGTGAAGTTGTATGCATACTTATCTCAAAGTGTGGGTGTGTGCCAGTTACCTGCGCAGGGACATGAAGCACTGGTTGGACAGAAAGGGTTCTGAAGGTTAGCTTGCCAATTAGGCTGAGATCTGGACCCTATAGCTGTGCCAGTGAGGAGTCTTATTGGGGACCTGGTGAGGAAGGGAGCAACCAGCCCCAGACTGACAGTGATCTCTGCTTTACTGTGTGTATTAGTTATCCTTTCCTCTTCTAGGAGTCACCCTCTCTGGTCTCAGTGGTGAGGATTGAGGCTTCTTAATTGCTGGGCCAGGGCACGGGTGTCACATATTGGTGGCAGTGGTTGGGATATCCTATCACATATTGGTTTGCTGTGGTGTCATCCACATCACATATTGATTAGTTGGCAAACACTAATTGGCTTGTAGTGGTGTGGGCAGAGCAAATTCCTGTAGCTTATGTGTAGTGATCTCTAAAAGTGTTTTGTACTCTAAACAGCCATGCAGTGTATACTCAGAGTTCAGATCACAATTGTTTTATTTCTTTTGTTAGCTTAGTGTTAGTCAGGGTGAGCAGGCAGCATGTCAGCAGAGGAGTATGGAAAGTTCACAAGGAGCCAGCTGGCAGAGATGTGCCAGGCTAGGGGACTGGTGCATGGAAACCTGACTAAGGCAGACCTGATTTCAGCCTTGGTTACAGCTGCATCATAAAACAGCAGTTTGGAGGACAATCAGACTGACAGTGAAGATACAATATCCGCGGAGAATGGACAGCTCAACCTTTCTGCAGTGGACTTAAAAATCCAGCTGGAGCTAAAGAGACTTGAGTTGGAGGCCAGGCGTATGGAACTAGAAGCAGCCGAGAAAATGAGGAGTCTACAAGCTGAGGAAAATGAATGGCAGAGGAGGCATGAGAGGGAAATGCTGACTCTTTGCCAGAATCATGGAGGTAATGGGGAAGGGAGTAACTGAACCTCAGACGCACAACAGGTCAGTAAATTTCTTCCACAGTTTAAAGAGGGGGATAATTTTGATAGCTTCATTCATATGTTTGAGCATGTATGTACGGGTACAGTTCCTGATCCCCTTACTCCATGGTAAAGCTGTAACTTCTTTAGCAAAAATGCATGACACTGACTGTTTTGATTATACCGCTGTAAAAAGACATTTGTTGGAATGTTTTAAGCTAACACCTGAAATGTATAGGAAAAAGTTTTGTGAGCATAGACGCAAGGCAGATGAAAATGTATGTGATTATGTTGCTGAACAGAGCACTTATTTTCATAGCTGGGGGAGTGGATGTCAGGTCACCACTTTTGAAGGGATGGCATACTGTTTGGTAAGGGAACAAGCCCTTAGCACTTTGCCTGAGGACATGAGGCTCTGGTTAGCTGATAGACAATGTGCTACTTCAGATGAGTTGGGGAAGAAGGGAGACCTATACTTGGCCAGCAGAGCAGCCCTGCACAGGAAGGGGACCCCCAGTACTGTTCATGGGACTAAAGGAACCCATGGTGGGCAGCACAGACTGCCCCAAAAGAATTCACCAGTAGCAGGGGAAGCAACTAGTCCAGGTATACATCCAGGAGCTAGGGTTAAATGTTTTGAATACAACCAGTGGGGCCATGTGGCATACAGGTGCCCACGGAGGCAAGGTGGGGAACAAAAGTTGAAAGAGTCAGTAAGTGGGAAAGACAAAATGCCAATAGTAGGTTGTCTTGGGACAACAAGGGTACCAAACCACCACCAAAGGTTATATCCTATTGTAGTGAATGACAAAGAGGCCATTGCTAAGAGAGACATAGCCTCTGATACAACCATTGTAAAGCCAGCACTGGTTACAGAGGAGCTCTACTTGCCTGGGCAGTCTACTCCAGTCAGAGCTTTAGGAGGGATCCCATTCCAAATACCTTTGGCTAGGGTTCACCTTGACTGGGAGGGTGGAAAAGGAAGCCAGCAAGTAGGTGTGTTTGAGGATATACCTGCAGATGTCCTGATGAGGAATGATTTTGATAGTGCAGTACCCTGTGCTTGTGCAGTTACACGCAGTTAGGCTTGGAGACAAGCACGTGGGTCTGGTAGCCTGAGGGAGACCCAGACAGGCTGCACACTTGCAGCCAGGACTGCTGAGGTGGTTACTTCAGGGAGGGAGCTGCTCTACAGCAGTGAGACTGAAGGTGAGCCACAGCTGCTTGTGGGTACTGATGGTCCCTTGTACAGAGTGACTGCAAAGGTAGAGGTGAGTAGTAGTACCCAGGCTGATAGTGAGGCACCACTGTCAGAGGATGCCAGACTTCCTGTGGAAGGGGAGCTGGGAAGGGTTACAAGGAGAGACATGAGACAGGATCAGATCTCAGACCCTACATTGCAAGGCCTGAGGCAGGTAGCTTGGGAGGCACCTGATTCTCAAGGGAAGGGGGAATCTGTATACTGGAACAAAGGGCCACTGTACAGAGAGTGGACCCCTGAGGGAGGGTTTGAAGGTGAGAGAGTACAGCAATTGGTAGGGCCTAGAGCTTACCATCTGGCACTTCTAGCCATAGCCCATGATATTCCCTTTGCAGGTCATATGGGCATAAAATGTACAAAGAGGTGTATTATGCAAAACTTCTATTGGCCTGGAATTTCCAGAGATGTAACAGGGTACTGCAGGACCTGTGAGCAGTGCCAAAAGGTAGGCAAGGCAGGAGACAAGGTGAGAGCTCCTTTGATGCCTTTGCCTGTGATTGAGGAGCCATTTCAGAGGATAGCTATGGATATTGTGGGTCCTCTGAGTATCCCAAGTTCCACAAGGAAAAAGTATATCATAGTGATTGTAGATTATGCTACATGATACCCTGAGGCAGTGGCTTTGTCCTCCATTGAGGCTGAGAAGTTGGCAAATGCTTTGCTAGAGATTTTCAGCAGGGTAGGTTTCCCAAAGGAAATACTGTCTGACAGAGGTGCCAATTTTATGTCAGACCTGCTGGCTTGTCTGTGGAAGTCCTGTGGAGTGAAGCACATGAAGACCACTGCCTACCATCCCCAGACTAATGGTCTTGTTGAGAGGTTAAATTCTACAATCAAGTCCATGCTAGGGGCATTTGCAGATCAGTTTAAGAGGGAGTGAGACAAATATTTGCCCCATCTGTTGTTTGCTTACACTGAGGTTCCCCAGGAATCCACAGGTTTTACACCCTTTGAGTTGCTGTATGGGCATAGGATGAGGGGACCTCTAGATTTAATTCGAGATGAGTGGGAAGGTGAGTGTGAGTCTCACAAGGAGTCTGTTGTGGCATACATCCTAAACCTCAGGACAAGGCTCAGGGAACTCATGGACTTGGCCCAGGAGAACCTGGCAGAAGCCCAACAACAAAAAAGGTGTGGTATGACAGGAATGCTCGAGTTAGAGATTATGCTGTAGGGGGCAGCAGGTGATGGTTCTTATTCCTGTTAGACACAACAAGTTGCAAGCAGCTTGAGAGGGACCCTACAAGGTGGTAAGAAAGGAATGTCGTGTTAACTACATGGTGGAACTGCTAGGCAGAAGGCAGGGGCACAAATTATTCCATGTTAACATGATGAAACCTTACCATGATAGGGAGGCCCTTGTGCTATTTGCAGTGGATGGCAGGAGGAGTCTGAGGGAGATCTGGGGACTGATCTCCTCATTGAGGCATGGGCTGACACCTCGGTGGAAGGTGTAGCAATGTCCCAGCAGCTATCACCTACCCAGGTTCGAGAAATCTGAGCAGTGTTGTAGGAGTTTGGGGGCATGTGCACCTGGAAACCAGGGAGCACCCACCTAGTGCAGCACCAGGTGGATACAGGACCCCAAAAGCCTATCAGGCAGGCTCCTTATAAGGTCAAATAGACTCTGAGGGAAGAGGCACAGGAGATGTTGGAACTAGGGGTGATTCAGGAGTCCAACAGTCCCTGGGACTCCCCAGTGGTACTGGTGTCAAGGAAGGATGGCAGCACCAGGTTCTGTGTGGATTACAGGAAATTAAATAGTCACACAGAGTCAGATGCTTACCCCATGCCTAGGACAGATGAGGCCCTAGAGCAGCTGGGTGGGGCTAAGTATCTTGCAACCATTGATCTTACCAAGGGTTACTGACAGGTGCCCTTGACTCTCAGTGCTAGAGAAAAGTCAGCCTTTGTGACTCTTTTTGGCTTGTACAAGTTCACAAAGATGCCCTTTGGGATGAAGAATGCCACAGTGACTTTCCAGAGGCTGGTAAATAATATCCTAGCAGGAGCAGGAGGGTTTGCCCTTGCTTACCTAGATGATATTGCCATCTACAGCCATTTCTGGCAAGAGCACCTTCAGCATGTTAGCAATGTGCTGCACACACTACAGAGGGCAGGGTTGACCGTTAAGCCAAACAAATGTCAGGTGGGCATGGCAGAGGTCTCCTACCTAGGACATAGAGTGGGGAGTGGTAAGATAAGGCCAGAACCTGCCAAAGTGGAAGCCATTTAGGCATGGCCTGCACCTGTTACCAAAAAGCAGGTGAGGGCATTCTTAGGGACTGAAGGGTACTAGAGAAAGTTCATTCCCAATTATAGTACCATAGCTGCTCCCCTCACAGACCTGACAAGGACGAACATGCCAGATAAGGTAGTGTGGACCCCAGCATGTGAGCAGGCATTTCAGAAGATTAAGGAAACTTTGGGGGGACCCCCTGTGTTAGCCAGTCCAGATTACAGCAAATAATTTGTTGTGAAGGTGGATGCTTCAAACTATGGGGTGGGGCTGTACTTAGCCAGATTTCTTCAGAGGGAGAAGAGCACCCAGTGGTTTATCTCAGTTGTAGGCTCCAACCCAGGGAAGAATGCTATGCAGCGGTAGAAAAGGAATGTCTAGCCATAGTGTGGGCAGTACAAAAACTTCAGCCTTATCTGTATGGAAGAAAATTTACTGTGATGACAGATCACAACCCTCTAACATGGTTAAACAGAGCCAGTCAGCAAAATGCCAAGTTGCTAAGATGGAGCCTGGGGTGGAAAGCATATCATATGTCAGTGCTGCACCGCCGTGGAAGTAGCAATGCCAATGCAGATGGGATCTCAAGACAGGGAATGGGGTGAGGTACACTCAGATAGACCTGACACTCTCAAGCGATATTTCTCAAGGGGCACTTGAAAAACTTGCTTGAGTTCCCCGGAGGGGAAGAGATGTGAAGATTGGAGAAAGATGGGTGAAGGCTGCCAACCTAGTCAAATAGAATTTGATACATAATTTTATCAACTGTATAAATAAATGTAAAATACAGGCTTGTGTTTTTAAATGAAAGAAAACACTGTAAAATGTGAACTTCAAGATTGTTGCAACATTGCCATCTGCTGTAAGGAAAACCAAGCCAAGCACTTCAAATGTGTCTTTTGAAATTGAAAAGATCTTATGAATCTCTTTGATGTTTTACAAGTCGACTCCAGTGGGTCTGGATGAAGGTTTCATGCCCATTGTTTTAAGGTTAAAGTTAAGGGCCAGAATTTACACGTGGAAGGTGCTTTATTGCTCTGGTTTCTGCTAGAGTGTATATGTGAAATGCCTTGTATTGTTGTAGTCTCCCAAGTAGGTGTTAGATTGCTAAATAATGCAGTTTGTTTGCCTGGGAACTCCAGACTAAGTGTCAAGATGATGTAATGTGAATGCTGAGAAAACCTAAGTGTCAAAATTATGTAATTTGGGAGGGCCTCAGCAAAGCTGTTGGTTAGTGTTTAAAAACTATTGCTCAATGTGAGACTGGAAGCATTTTGATCTTGGACATGCAACCCAGCACTGCTTGCTCTTTATGTATGTAAGTAGGATTATAGCACTGTGTTTTCTCTTAAGATTAGCTAAAGATTAGAAAGTTAGATTAAGTGTTTTTCTTTGACATCAGACCTGACCTACTGTATTGTTTTAAGGTTCTGTATGATCTGTGAACTCTTAGATATCTCTGTGGTGTAGTAGTATTGTCTTGTGTTGTAATTATTTATTAGTAAATATTTTAAAAACCTTTACCTGTGGCTGGTTTGTATAAAGAAGTAGGCTCTAGAGTACATTGCATATTTATAGAGTTCATTGTAATAGGCCACTCTAAAATAATTCTTAGACTGAATAGTCACATTACCAATTGGATAATAATATTGCACAGTAATAATTGGACACCCTTTTAAGGGCCTTTGGATAGCTGATAAATTATTAAGCTGGTGGTGGCAGAAATTACTGCTGTATAGTCTGGGTAAAGGGGCACAGCTGGAGAATCTGTGTCAGTCTTTCCCAGGAGTGTCTGTGAAGTTGTATAAATACTTACTTATCTCAAAGTGTGGGTATGTGTCAGCTACCTGGGCAGGAACACAAAGCAGGGTACTGGAGGTTAGAATGCCAGCTAGGCTGACATCTGGACCCTATGACTGTGTCACTGGGGAGTCTTATTGTGGACCTGGTGAGCAAGGCAGCAACCAGCCCCAGACTGACTGTGATCTCTGTGTGCACTTAAGGGAAATTGTACTTTTCTGTGTGTATTAGTTATCCTTTCCTCTTCTAGGAGTCACCCTCTCAGGTGTCAGTGGTGAGGATTGAGGCTCCTTGATTGCTAGGCCAGGGCACGGGCATCACAGTGTCAGTGTCCCCTGACAGGAAGAACACTGCGTTTGTTATCTATGACATTTGTCCTTGCATGTCTCATTTTCTAGATTGCTACTTTGATAAGTAATCGATTGACCGGTTCATTGTCCCTGAACTTCCTGTTATTGTGTCTACATACATGTACTTTATGTTCTTTCCAAGACATCCATCTGAAGTAATTATTAGTTTTTTACATAGAAAGACACATCATTGGTACCTCTTCATCTTTAAGTATGTGCTGCGCACCATTTTAGTTAATTGTATTTTTATTTTTCCATTGGCTTGGAACCAGAAGAACCTTATACACGTTCACATTTAGATGGATATATTACTGACTGTGCAGTCTTAAATTATTCCATCAATATATCCTTTTATTAAACTCCATGTCCATAAAACATTGTAAGACCATCAGCGAATGAGTAAAAGTAATTATAGAAATGATAAAAGACAAGTAACAGAGAAAACAATAACCAGAACCAATGTATTTCCTAGTAATTGTATGTCCATTCCTTGACATTTTGCATTATTGAAGTACTCTTTAATTCCGCATTGCTACAGAAAGACTACATTTAAATTAGAGCCTGTCTGCTTCACTGGTTTAGAAATAAGCTTTTCTCTTGACTGTCATTTAACTTGATTTTATAGTTGCTGTCGCACATGTCTCATCAAAGCAACACATACAAGCACAACTTGACAAATGTAACAGACCATAATATAAGCAAATTGAAATAATGACTAGCTCATATTACCATAAGCACTAAAGCAATTTTAAAAGATGTTGTCAAAGCCATTAATGTACTTCCTAATGCAATCTTTGGCACGGCTTCTTGCTAAAGAGTAAACATTTTACTGTAAGCTTCAAGTGATTGCTGAAATAAAAAAAAATATTTGGTTAATTATTTGAAAAGTCATTAACTGGGTTAACCCTGTACACAAAGACCAGCATCTGTGTACGTGAGCAGATATTTTGTCTGCATGCCTTTCAGAAGAGACAAATAAATTGTGCAAACCCACAAGGACACGGATAACACATGTTCTACTGAATGTCTACTCAGACCTGAAGACTGAATTCTAAATTATAGACTCCAATACAGCAAAGGTGTCTACTGTGCAGCCATGCTGCTAAAGGATCACATTTATTAAAGACCTTTTTGTCCAAAAGGAAAAGCAGATGTAGAAAATTCAAACATTATCTTAGAAAACAAAAAATCAAATTTGTTGGCACAGATATTCAAAAGGAACATCTGTATTCCAAAATGTAAATGTATATGAAGTCCAAATGTAAACCTTCTCATTAGTATGTAGTATAGAATGCAGTGACCCATGATTACATTTTAATTTTCTTGCTGTCACATCATAGCAACAGTGGAGGGATGAGAAATGTACCTTAGTGAAATATTGCTGCTTAGGGTGAGCAAACAATAGTGGAAGCAAAATTAAAAAAAGCCATACAGTCTCTAAAAATTACTTCTCTTAGCTTAGCTAGTGGCATGGAATACCAGGATAAAGTCCTAACTATAGCCATTATGGTGCAAATTTGATTAGCAGTTGGGCATCTCAGGCACTGAAAGAGGAGGATGAGTGTGCCCATCATGCTGAGGAGGCAGGAGGAGTACTAAAGGCATTTGTAAATTTTGCACATCCTGTCCAGTAACACAGAAAATGCATCAGATTGTGAATACATGTTGTTTAACATGCATTTAATTCAGATAAAGTTAGCTCACTTGTATACAGGAGCTCTGAAAAATAATGCCACTGTAGATTAAATGGGTACCACATTGTTTGTCAACTTCCGTCTGGTTACTGTTGAGAACAAATACACACTATTGTAAGGTATTTGGGCACTGTTGTTGATAATTCCTTATCATTTGACTATCATGTCTCTGCAGCTGTTGACAAAGCCTTCAATCTAGCTCATCTATTTTCCAAAGACAACTTCACTAGATCCAAAAAAGTTTTAATTTCCTGTTATTCATATCTCATCAGACCCATTACTGAGTGTACCTTTTTGCATGTATTTTTAAAACAAATTACTCAGCCTCAGAGACCACAAAGGTCCATAACTGAAGAGATCCAGTTCCTTCACAGAACAACTAGTTCTTTGAATACCAGGTTAAAAGAATTAAATATTAATCAGTAGATAAATAAGGGATGATAAATCAATTCATATCCTGCTGTATACCTCACCTCTGGAACAAACTTCCATTACATGTCAAGCACCAGTGCTACCTTCAAGATAAACCTTGAAAATTGGGCAAGTAGCTTTAAATCTCATCCCGCCTATCTTGTGTTTCACTGAGACTGGAAAGCTCTTTTGAACAGGGATTTTTGGCTTGGCTTATAATGGTCAGCAGATTGATTGGCTGGTCCTATGAACTTATTGACACTCACCATGATTGTCGACGGCCTCACTGCAGAGAAGAATGGCAAGGTGAAGGTTGCATTTTCTTGACTTTCTCTCCTCCATATTTGCACAATCTTGTAATTGTTATATACATAGATTGGAGATAAAATGGTTTGTGCTCACATGAGGGGGAGTAGGGAAGCTGTCTTCCTGCAAAAAGTGTTTTTGTGTTGTTTTGACCTTCCAGGGCTTTATATGCTTTGGGATCAAATACCCAGGTGTTGATTAAACAAGAGCACGTTATTCATAGAGGACCCAGCCTAAGTACATCATCAGATTCTTAATCATATTCTGAAAAAAAAACTCATTTTAAAAATGCAGATGTAAACAGGTGTAAATTTCTGGTAGAGTGAATGTTGTTAATCATTTATTGACTACACAGCTGCTCAGCAAACATCCCTTTTGTAGTATAATGACCAATAATCTGAAAACTTCCCATCAATGTTGTAATTATTATGATACAACATTTTCTTAGTTTATAATTTCCTGTAAATGTTACAGTTTTGTTGTTGGTAGTCTATAGTGTGAAGCAGTTTTTGTTAGACACTGTGGCTATTATGGGCAGTCCATATTTCAGTCAGACCAGAATGACACCTTTGCCTATGGCTTCCCTAGCTCATTTGGATGAGTAGGGTGACAATTTCCTAACCCAGAAGAGTTAACCTTTGCCCTTAATTTCTCAATATAGGTATGAAATGTTAATGACTGATCACAAACTGATGTATTTGAAGAAGTCGGTTGTTTCTATTGGTGTGCCACAAAAGGTATAGATATTGAGTGCCTTTGGTGAATTTCTGGCTCCTTTTTGAAGGAAGATAGTGTGCTGTATTGTTTCATTTGGAATGGAGGATTGTACTGGAGTAGGGGTAAGCATTATGTAACAAATCAGCCTTGTTTTTATTTGTTGAAACAGGTTTAGAGCCCCAATTGTGGTGATTGTTGGATTGTTTGATTTGCGGATATATAGGAGGTCTTGGAGTACTAGATCCTTAATGGTCTGAAGGGTAGGCATAGATCACTTTGAATGAGTCTATAGGACACTGAATAAAGGGACAGTGCTTCCAGCCTCTCCTGGTAGCTTTTGCCTTTTAAGCCTGTGATCTGTTTTGTTAGGAACCACTGGGGTCTTTCCAGTTTCTTAATTTAGTAACACACATTCCTTTTCACAATGTTTTTCTCTGGTTCAGTTCTTGACTGGGGCTTTCTCCTACATGGAGTCTACATGCCCCCCCCCAATCTCTGTATGGGTTGTGTGTGTGTAAAATATCAACAATTTGTATCTATGGGCACACACACATTTTCTACAAAGTTATTATTCTACAGTCTTTGCCAGCTAAATGTTTTGAAAGGATGCAAGAGAAAGTAATTCTGAATTTCTTTCCTTAGTCACACTTTTTCTTCAGGTAATCACTGGATGCAAAGCTTGTTTAAAAACAAAGTTCTAAAATGCACCTCCGAGGATCTACAAAGCCATCGCTTCTGGAAAAAGGTGGAGAGTAAGGCAAAATATGAGAAAATAAATAAATAAATAATCTTTATGGCATAGGGATGCCATAACAGGGAGAGTGTAGATAAGGAACTGGGGGATATGTGTGTGCGACGGCAGTAGGCAGTGGAAGGTGTGCCATGGATCCCTTCAACTAGGGCACCATTCCAACTAATGCTGGCCCTTACACAGGTATATTGACATGTGCTATCACTGAAAGTAAATTCCAGCCACTGTGAATGTCCTTATTTGAGGGATGTGCCAACATGGTATTGTGTGCAGGACTGTCATAGTGTAAGAACACTGTAACTATAGTTCATTCTGTGTGTATTACTCCTAAAGCTTTGGAACATGAAGTAAAATGTTACATAGAAGGTTATCAGTAAAAGCATAATATTTAGACTGGAAGGGTCCAGGGCTTACTGAACTTGAGACTTTCTTTGGGCCCCCCAAAATGTTGACTGCAGTCTTCAATGGGAGTTGAAATATAGCAACTAGTTCTTGGTGGGTGAAGATCCATTTAAAGAATTACACGTTAGTTAAGGTAATTTGCTACAGAGGGAGGCAGTGGCTTATATAAGTTGAGGCAACAGACAAAATAACAGAAGCAAGATGTTGTGGAGTAGATCGGACTGGTGAAGTCAGCTCTGGAGTAGTCTGGCAAAATACAGAGAAATAAAGGTGCACTAGCCATTTAGGATTCTGTACCCCAAGAAGTTTTAGACTTTGTTATCACATATTTCTGACATAGTGATGGGTCAGAAAGGAACAGTCCACTCATGTGAGGTAGTATTTTCTTTTACCTGAAACTTTCAAATGCATTAGTCATTGATCGCCAGAAGAAGGCACCTTCTCAGTAAAATCTACAAAAAACTGAATTTTGTATATTAAGCAATGCTGTGCGCCTAAAAGAGTATATAATAAACTGAATTGATTCTATTTTTCAGGCTACAAATTCAGCAGGTTTCTCTTGTGAAACCAAAAAAAGAAGAAAAAAAGAACGTTTGTATGTCCAAGGGAAGTGATCTATAATAAATTGTCACCGAGCTATAAGGTAAGTCAACTATGTAAAAGATAACAATGACAGTTATACCGAACTGTAGAGAAACTGAAGTTTCTGTAGTAGCCATGTTTGCATTAGAACCCAGAGCATGGCCTGAAGTTAAAATGGGAGTCATATATGAGCACAAACACTCTTGGCTTAAGGTTCTTTGAATTTGTTAATACAAATGCTCTGGAACAGAGTCTGCACCCCAACAAAGGGCTCAGATGTACTAGAGTTAGTATTCACCAACATAGGGGGCATCTGCACTGCCCCCTGTATGTTGCCCTCCCTGGTAAGGTCCAATTATTATACCTAACCCCCTCTCAAGAGCAAAAAGGGTGAAATATTTCTCCAAAGCAAACTATAGCCTCCTAAGTGATGGCATAAATAGTTTCAAACCCCTGCTACCACCGTCAGTAATGACTCCTATACAGAGATGTACACAAATGCCCTGTATAAACACCTATACAAATGTATAGACTCAGCTGTACCTGAATGGATCAAAACAAGGTCCTCACAAACAACAAGCATAAATAGGTTATAGAACAAGTTCACTGCTGACTGCAAACGGGGTAGAATCATTGAGTCCCCCTATGACTCTGTATTTTTGGTACGCTCCCATTCTGCTGGATCAAGAATACAATCATTTTCATCGACCCCTGATTGTGTATCTTGCTAGGTGGGTATTCAGAGACTGTTTCTTGGATGAAATTACAGGAGACTACCACATTAGGATGGCTAGACCAGCCCAAAACAGTTCATGAGCACCTTTACTTGTCACCACAGTAACCAAAAGCCATAAGTTCCTTGTTTTTAATAAGAATGCAAAACAATCTTTTAAATGGATCTTACATTAGAATTTATGACAAAACAGCCTATTTTAGTAATTTGTATGCTGATATCGTTCCTGTACAACTCATTTTCCTTTTCTTGTGGTTTGTTTTTCCTTAAGGAAAGTGTCTACTACCCATAATGCTGGAAAACTACATTTGTTTCCTTGATACTAGGTTCCATTTTCTATTTATACAATGGCATACACTTTCTGGTAGATATAGCCTACCTCATCTTACAGGTGGTAGCAACAACCTTGACCCCCTTCCCTGTTAAGTTAGCAATTTTAGATTATTTAATTTCTGATCTTCAGGTATTTCTTCTATAGAAGTCCATGAAATTCTGTCAGTCACAGGAGAAAAGAAAAGGCTTATTTTTTCAGAGCTTTCCTATACCTGGCTTGGTCACCTGTGACTGTAAGACCCAGGATTGCATCTAAAGACATCCATGGACCTATAGAGGAGATATAAATGTTTTTTTATTTTGCACTTGTTCTAACTATATCAGTGCTATTTAACAGTTCTGTGTTGCATTTATTGATTTATTTAACTTTATCACTGTTTTTCAGCCGGCTCTTGTTAAAACACCATCTGTTTGTTACTGTACTGCTCTTAGGTCATTTTAACAGTATCTTGATATCTCCTAACCTCCACTGATACTGCAAAAGCTGTTCTAAGTTTGCCAAAATATTTCTAAATTTTGCAAAGTTGTTCTGCATTTGTAGATGTTTTCCTATGTTTGTGCACATTTTTTGTATTTGGTTCATAGGTTCATAGGTTGGTACTAGGCTATCGGCACTAGGGCCTCCATGGCTATTTCTTCCCACACTATTTACTTCCCTAGACCCCTGTCTAGCAGGGTGCCTGACGTGATCCCTGGGGTGAATTTCCTTTCTCCCATCCAGTCATCAAGGTTCCTTTTGAAGAGGTCCAAAGAGGTGCTCTGCTTGACATGTATGGGCAGTCTATTCCAGAGTCTGGGGAGTCTCTGGGTCAGGAACCTAACCCCCCAGCATGTTTTGTTTATTGAGGTGACAAGGTTTAGATCCCTGCAGCATGTGGCTCTGAGGGATTGGGATTTCTTTAAGTGTAGCATGTCCAATAGCTCTGGCTTTTACATGGCCTTATATGTTAAGCAGAGACCACTTCGGAGTAGACAATATGTGACAGAGTAAAGCTGGAGTTTTTTAAGGTGGTCAGCATACGGCATCTGCTTTAGTCCTGTGATTCTTTTATTGAGGTATTTCTGTGGCCTTTCCAGTTGTTGCAGATGTCCTGAGAGGTACATGCCAAATGGGGCATTGTATTCTATAATGGTTCTAATGAGGGATGAGTACAGTGGGACAATGACCTCCTTTTTCTGGATGAAAAGCCCTTAGTGATGAGGTGTGCCACATAGAAGGATTTCCTGACTGTTATGGTGATGTGGTTATTGAAGATGAGACCACTGTCCACCTGTGTCCTTAAGTCTCTTATCACACTTTCGGTGTTTAGTGTACTGCCACCTATGTGGTAATTCACGGGTACATGTTTTTTCCCAAAGGGGATAACTATGCATTTCTTGGCATTGAGCTTGAGCCCATGGCTCTGGCACCAAGCATCTGTTTCTGTAAGGCCCTTTTGTAGAGTATCAACATCATTTGGGGATTCAGTAATGTCTCCCAGTGTGCAGCCTTCTGCGAACTTTGTTAGCCAGAGTCCCTTAGTGTTGGCCTGTACTTCAGAGAAGTAGATGCCAAATAAAAGAGATCCCAGGACTGAACCCTGAGATACTCCACTTGTCACTTGCCTGGAGCTGGATTTGGATTCAGCTACTTTGACAGTGTGGATTCTGTCAGTAAGCCAGTTGGCAACCCATCGAGTGACGTAGGGATTAATACCCAGATTAGTAAGTTTATCTATGATTCCAGAGTGGGGGATGGTGTCAAGGGTCTTGGCGAGGTCCAGATAGGCTGTGTGGACTGCCTTACCCTTGTCCACAACTCTGGAGACTGATTTGAAGAAGTCAATCAGGTTCAGGAGACAAGATTGGCCCTTCACAAACCCAAACTGGGTGGGGTCCAGTGTTTTCAGGTTGCCAATGTCTTTGTTTATAAGTTCCATGATAATACATTCCATGGCCTTGCAGATCAGGCTCATCAGACTGATGGGGTGGTAGTTCCTGGGACCCAAGGTGGATCCCCCCTTGTGGAGTGGGATAACTGTAGCTGTGCGCCACTCAGTGGGTATGAAGCCTGAGGTGAGGTATGATTAAACATGACACTTAGGTGAGGTGCCAGTTCATTTTGTAGTTCATGTAGTACACAGCCCAGGATGTCATCTAGTCCAATGGATGCTGTATTCTTAGCTTTGAAGAGATTTTTACCTGTGTGGCCGCTATTACCGGAATTTGGCAATCTTTTGGTATTGAGATGAGCCATTTAGGGGGTGAGAGGGGGGTGAAGTTGGCACTGAATCGATCTGCCAGGATATTGGCAATATCCTTGGGATCAGTATATTTAATGCCATTCTGTTGTAGCTCAGAGCAGATCTGAGCATTGCCATTTAGATTCTTGACATAGTTATAGAATGCCTTATGGTTGTCTTTGGAATCTTTGGCAATTTTATTTTTGTAACTAGCTTTGGAGGATTTTATGAGGGAACTCAGCTTCTTACTGAGGCTGGTAAGGGAGTTTTTTGCTTCCTGGGATTTTCCTCTTTTCTGCAACAGTTTCTTCCTTTTGTTGTACATTTGTTTATGGCTGAGGACCACCAGATTGGCTTTCTTTTTTTTTGAGGACAGCATCTTGGTTCTATTTGGGATGACACGGTTCATGCATGAGTGGATGTGCTCGTACAGTGCCTTAGTGTAGGACTCAGCAGTCGAACTTTCAGTTCCTGTCTGCATGTCTGTTTGCAACTTCTGACTTGAGTAGCATGAAGTTGGCTTTGGAGAAGTTTTTTAATGAGGTTTCCTTACTGGGGGTTGGGGGTGGGATGTGGATGTTAAGGATGATTAGCTTATGATCTGACCTGACCAACGACGGGGTGACCATAGGTGTGGAGCATCAATTTCCCATGTTGTTAGGGCTACCAAGGATTCTTATACTGCAGGAGTTCTGTCTTTTGTTGTAAAGCTTTTGTTACAGCACTTGAGCTCAAAACCAGTTTGTTTTACATTAAGACAGTTTTATTTTGCACTCTGGTAGGAGCAATGGGCTGATTTAATCCATCTGAATTGCGAACTGCTGGTGGAAGGCTTATTGTGTGTTTATCTGATTGGCTTGAGGACTTAACTGTGTAAAAGTCTTTCATACTGCTGGTATAAAAGCCTTGCATTTGTGAGATGTGCAAACACAGTTACCCATTCCTTGTATATACACAAACCTGTCCCGTTGAAAATCTTCTATAGGAAATTTTCTCCATAGTTGCTCACTATTCATAGCTGCTCATGAGCTGTTGGTTTGCCCAGAGGGCAACTCCACTGCAGGTCATCTAATAGTATACTACTAAACACTGTCACTTAGACCATATAGTACTAAACACTCTCACTTAGACCTTTAAGTGACTTTCCCCTACTCCTTCCCATCTACCAAAGATATGGTATAATAGATAGATGCTTTCCTGTCATCTCTGTTTTTGGCGTGGGGGATATGGACGTTCTGAGGCAGTGTATTAACTGCCTCATGTTCACTGACAACCACTTAATTTTAGAACAGACAAACACAGCATTTGAAAGATGTAGATACACTTTTTCATTGGAAGCAAAGCTCTCACATGCAAACACAAAAAATACAAACAGGTTGTCATTGTTACACCCAAAACACTCACTACCAACACTAAGAACCAAATACATAGATCCACATATGCAGAGGTACTCACATGTAATCTAGCCAAACCTTGACCTCCTAAAACCATCTCTCAGTGGCCCCACCATACTCAAAAAAGAGAGTGCCTCACACAACACATATTTATAGTAGTCCCACGTCCAGCCCATAAGACAACATACCACAATTACACCAACTGGAGTGGCCCCAGTGGTTTCTCACTAAAAAATGCAAAGAGTAAGACACATGATTTATGCAGACTGACTAAAAGCTCTATCCCTTTACTCCATCTCATATCACTTATTCAGAGGGGTTATCCCTGATCTAAAAGGCATTCTCTGATTCAGCCCTGCTGAAAATGTTACATATTTGTAAGAAACAATTATACATGGGTTACATGTTCCATGGACCCGAACCTTTTTTTTGACTGTAACAGAACTTGCAGGACAGACATATTCATATCCCAAGGTTATCTCATCTAGGGAATAAACTTCCCATCTTCATAAAACAAAGCCGTCCCTTACTCTCTTCAAAAAGAATTTGGATAAATGGATGTGGAATAGTAAATTCACTCCTGGGGTACTGCCCATGTCCCTTATGGTCAGAGGCAGTCTGTAAAATGACTCAGGGCTTCAACACCCAAAGACCCAGTGCACTGATCCCTACCCTATCCCATATCTGGGGAATTAAGATATAACAGTGTCATATCCTGGGTATTATTGGCTAGGCTTGTAAAGGGTCTTGTGCCATTAGCCTACTAATCACCTATGAACCTATGAACCTATGAAAGGGGCATGGTCTGGTAGCTATAAACGCAGACTGGTGAATGAAGAAGGCTTGCAGACCACGAGAGGGTAAAACTAGAAAGATAACAGATCGTAGTGATTAATAGTAGCATAGCTATGGCAGCAACTTCGAATTTTATATTTTACTGGCATTCTCTGACTAAATCAATATATGTTATGAAATCTTTATAAGAAACGTTAGGCATTTATTTATGTATAAACAATATTAGACTTCCAAGGAATATGACCATAAAGAAAACTGCAGGTGGAAAACACATTTTAAGCACCTTGTGTTATACCACACCTAACAAAATGTGCAAACATTCAAAATGATATCCTTTTAATTGTTCTGCCTCCCCCTTTTTTAAATTTGTTGCATGAAACTTAATCTCACCATTGTCTTTCATAGAGCCAACAGTCTTAGCAGCTTTTACAAAAGCTTTCCTTGGTGACATAAATAAATCGGGCAGACTGAGCCCTATATCTCTGGGACACTGTTTGCACCCAAGAACATAAAATCAATAACTTGGGTGATGAGAGAAACAGTATTTAATTGGAACACTGCTTTCTGATATCTGTAAATACCACAGACATCTGCAGAGGTATTCCAGTCACGATACATTTTTGTGTGAAATAGCTACAAGTTCCTATTTAATTTAAGATTTCCTTTTCACACAATACATCGGTAAAGCACTGAAATGTATTTTTTATGCTATATAATACATCATCACAATAAGATGAATTGTAAACAGCTATTCCAAAAAAATTACTAATATTCAAAATGAGTTGATAAATGGTCTGTATTAATAATGTTAAAATAAATGAAGCATTTAATTAGTGAGAGTTGAACCGGGTGTATGGAAATCCCTTTTAAACTAGAATGCATAGGAACACCCTAGCTGAAGGGTGAAATATTTTAGCCTGTCAAGACTTTTTTCTTTTTTTTTAGCCAGTATCAATGCAGTGATGGCTGCTTCTGCTAAACATTATATTTCTTAGCAGTTTGCCCCTAAATAATACACTGTACTTATAAACAGTTGCAGTCTTCTTTTATGAGCGTATTTTATTTACAGGTAGCACATTTAACTCCTGGATATCAGCTTGTATCCATCTTTTGTGAATTTGCAGGATACCTGAATTGATTTTAAAAATATTGCCCAGAATATTTAAACTGTAAATGATTGTTCAATACTTGAATGTTCAAATCTCCCCTACATATAAATGAGGACATAGAAAATATATGAACAAGTGAAAGTAGTTATGTTAAAACAATGCATGATCAGGTAAATGGGCCATGCTACAAAATCATATAGCTATGATCCATGGGAATGTTGTCTGATATACCTGAAGCCACCAGTCGGTCTGAAAATAGAAAAAACATTGTGATCATTTTGGACTATTTGCATAAGATGAGCGATAAGATCCGCAGTCAACTAAATTGTTGGGCATCTATAGGGGTTTGCAACCACTTCTGTTACAATTACCTTTGTCAAGAATACAAAATAATGGCATTCTAATGCTTATTGTATGTTCTCCTCAGTAGAAAAATAAAATGAATGCAGGGTTAGTTCTCCTCAGTAGAAAAATAAAATGAATGCAGGGTTAAAGTATGATGTGAATGAAATTTTAAAAAATGTAAATGCTCAAAATCAAAGTAAATAAAAATTGCTACAAATATACTACAAAATTCACTTTAAACTAAAATAACTGAAAGCAACAGAACTGCAAGACAATTAAAAGCACTTAGTTAATACTACCCGAGACCAAATGCGTCTTTCCTGTGGAACTAAAGGAATGTGCTGTACTTGTTCAAAAAATGATGCTGGACATTCCAGGGCAAATCCATGACCTAGAAGGGGCTCTAATTGTACAGTCTAACAATCTGTGACCCTGCCTCCATCCCTTCCTGAGATGCCTTGAGTATGCGAGGTGTAGGCTACAGAGATCATAATCACATTCACTTTGGCAGGTCAATCCCTCCAAAATGATTTAGCCAAAGAGTGAAGCAAAAGATGGACAGCAGAGGCCAGTGCTTATTAAAGTCAATGGGGGTGCTAAGGATAAATTCTGCACCACCTCTAATGGCTGCCTTAATGATGCTCCATCCCTATTGCTACTCACCATGGGGATGCAGAATAAATTCACTAATTGATCAGAAGGTGGGAGGGACTGGTGAATGACAATTAGTGGGGGAAAGTTTACAAAAAATGCAATAAACACGAGGGGCATTGCATCTAGACTGAAAGAGCTATGTGTGTTCACTGCCGCTGAAGTGCAAATAGCAGGCCAGGAAGATAGCAAGTGGCATGACAAAGGATACCTGGCAGAGGTGAATGCGTTAACTGTCAATACTGCATTTAGGTTTTCATTTAAAGTGTCTATACTTTACCTTAACACTCATTCATTTAATATAATGAACCCATTTTTCCCCCAGTCCTCCAATGAAAAAAGGATTTTTGCTCTGTTGTATTTTCCTGGTAAATAAATGTCAGTAAATAAATAGTAAATAAATACTGTAAAGGTTAAAAATTGCATCATAGATAGCAAGAAAATGTAAAGTATAGATAGCCGGGTTAAAAAAACAACGCAAGCTGGTTGTATGCAAAGGAACTACTCTGCCAGACAACAGGAACTTGAAACCTATCATGACAAAGAAGTCAACCAAAATTTAGAAAAAATTGATTTAATGACTTACATATGGGGCAATAATGACTCCAAATTAGTGTTGTTTCAGAACCTTCAGAAGCTGCTGTGGTACTGTGCTTCTTATGGATCACACATAGGTGTCCCCTGCTTGATCTTTAGGTCAATGCATGATCTGGTTTTATGAGAAAGTCTATAGCTTGCAATTATTGCTGATAGAGTTAATGGCAGATCAGACAGCCTAATATTAAAAATAAATATCAGTCACAGAAAAACATAACTGTATAAACATATCCTTAAATTCAGTAACCTGAAAAGTAATCTTGTTGCAAACACAGAAAGTAAAACAAAAGGAGAACAATCCTCTTGATATGTAATTTGGGAGGTACTATATATAACAGAGCCCTACGTGTTCCCACATGGCATCCAGTTTCTCAGCAGAAAGAGCTTCTACTCCATCAACTGCCAGGTGGTGTTCAATGCACAGCATATTATATGCAATATGTTTGCGTGCCACCAAACAGTTCCTATGATTTCCACATCTGGCCAATGATCAAACAATACCAGCATTTTGTATGGGGTAACTTTTACATGGTAGGTGTACATGTTGCCACCCACTATGTCAGTAGCATGCCACTCATAATGTTGTTAACTGGTTTCTGTTGCTCACGATGCAGGCTGTGTCTTAGAACTGCAGAGGATGATTCCCATCCTTAATCTTAGCAATTACCCATCACAAATATAAGGGGGGACATAAATCTAGAGACAGCAGTCTACTGTTAGGACATTAAGATGTAGATGAGGCACACAACCTATAAAATGTTTGCTAGAATATTAAGCAGTAAAGAATTATCAGTTATGCAGTCACCATTGACCTTCTATAAAGGCAATGCTGTTTGCATAATGCTTGCTTAACTTGGAACTGTGAACAGTAAATGCCATAAGGTTTCAAGGGAAGTTCTTGGCAACAGACCTCTCATGACTTCTCTTCTGGGGTTTTGTATTTTTCTTCAAGATGTTAGATGTTGCACTGACTCAATTATGATTACTGAAAGTTGGATACCGGATATCTACAGCTGTCTGTCTCTGTCTCTTTCTCTCTTTCGCTCTCTCTCTATGCATTTCTTTCTCTAACTGACTAAAGGCAACTTGTTGAATGTGAAACAAAATCTAGTAGAGATGATCAAAAATCAACTACTCAAAAGTACAGGCTATTTTTCTGTTTAAGATTGCAGTATAGTGGGGATCAGGCATTTTGCCCTTGCCCACTGTAGTGTGATCTCAGAGTTGGCATATAAAATAAGTGGGGGGGGGATACATCCCCCATGTGGGGAGTGCCAGAGGCAGGTCTCCCTGGGAAAACACCTTTTTTTATTTTTTAATCTTGAGGTAGCTGTTAGACCAATTGTGGTAGATTAGTTGCTTGTGAATGTTTTAAATTTTCTATTTACTGACATACATCCATATAGATAGACAGTTAGATATAGATCTTTGGCATTTAATTGAGCATTCAAATGCTTGGAAATGCAAAATATTGATCCCAAAAAGTGAATATCAAATAATTTAAAAGTAATATTAAAAAAATATATATACAGAACGCCAAGTCCCCTAGTAGCCCTACATACCTTAATACTTATAAATGCCAACTCCTACTTTGCACAACAGAGAGGAACGGTAAAATTCCTGTCTCTGCAGTACAAGAATCTCCCACATACAAATGCCAGCATTCCTCTTTTGCAAGCATTCCCATATGAGAGGTAAAAATTAATAGTCAACAAAGTGGATAGCAAATAAATGACTCCCATATATATAAATGAGTCTTGTTTTAACAAACTGCAACACTGTACGCTGGCATTTGTTGTTGGGGATTGCTACACAGTCAGGAGAGGAATTTTCATAGTTCAGTGGTCACTTTTTTGCTTTCCCTACTGTTTTGCAATGTCAGAGTTGGTTTATATAATTTGACCCCTGTGATGTTTTGAGTTTTGACCATTTGTGGTTGATACCGTGTTTGCTGATGTAGTAAGTCTGTGATGTAGTGAAATATAATTATATATATAGATATAGATATAAAAATATAGATGTGCTTGTGTGTGTGTGTGTGTGTGTGTGTGTGTGTGTGTGTGTGTGCACGTGTGTCTGTGTGTCTGTTAGTCTGTGTGCCTGTGTGTGTGCGTGCATGCGTGTGTGTGTGTCTGTGTGTGTCTGTGTGTGTGTGCTCGCGTGTGTGTGTGCATGTGTATGTGTGTGTATGTGTGTGTGTCTGTGTTTGTGTGTGTGCGTGTATGTCTGTGTTTGTGTGTGTGTGTGCCTGTGTGTGTGTATGCATGTGTGTCTGTGTGTGCGTGTGTGCATGTGTGTGTGTTTATGTTCGTGTGTGTGTTGTGTCTGTTTGTGTGTGCGTGTGCATGTGTTTGTGTGTGTGTATGTGTGTGTGTGTGTGTGTGCGTGTGTGTGCGTGTGTGTGTCTGTTGTGCATACTGTTACAAGCTTCTGAGTAAAAGGCTCTCATTCAGTTGTCTGATAACATAATTTAATTATTGCTAGTGTATCTTTGATCTGCTTAATGAAAAATTCCCATAAAATGGACAAGGAGAAGCCTGTAAGAGTTTCCACTATGGACATCAATGATTCTCATTGGCATTGGTCTTCCAGAAATTTACTAGGAAAGATAAAACACTACAAGAGTAAAGCACAATGTGTTTTATAGTTTAAAAGCTGGAGTTAAAGAATAAACTTCTGAGGGGAAGAGTTCCTAAGAAAAGTCAACATGACAAGGACAGCCACTTTGGTCAACATAAGATCAAATCCTACGTAGGACACCTGTGTTTTGGACACCACATTTTGCATTGATGAGCACAACACTCTTATATGGTAATGATACCAAAACAGCCTGGTGATCATGCACGGAGCACATGCTGACTTGGGAGAACTGCCTTGGTTACAGATTAAGCAGATAGGTTACAGCTGAGGTTTAATGAAAAATACAAGGACCTCTACTTTTGTTGAGGGAAACACTGGAAACATGCATGCCTATCAAGGAGAACAGATCAGAGGTGGAAAGAGATCTTGGGGTTGTAATAACCTGCAAGCTGAACATTGCTATGATTGTTACAGAACAGTGTGACAGACCAACACAATGTTGTGAGTCACAGTCAGACAACAGATTTGAGAGATGATGATGTGAAGAGCACTGGTATATGGCCACAACTGGAGCCTTGTGTCCAGTCATTCCGACTATACAAAGATAAATTAGGCTAAGAAAAAATGTGTTACTGAATTTCTATGACAGTGAAGAGAAAGGCTGGATCCACAAAGTGCTGGAAGACTTATTCAGTTGGTCATGTATACAATGGAAAAGGTAGACAAGACATGGGAAATGGTTGCATCCCCTGCACAGGTTTGGGACATGTGGAAGTGAGATAAATGAACAAGGAAGTCAAACAAAGAAGAATGAGACAGGACTGTCAGCCAGAAGACATTTTTAAATACGGGTTGTTGAAAACCATACATCATGGAAAGGATTGTAAAACCATAAGGAGCATTAGCTGAAGCAGTTATTCTGCATGGATCATTTTGAGGGATTAACAATTTGTGGGGTACAACAAGAAAACGATGGGGGTGTAGGTAGTGGAGAAGAGATGCTTAGGGTTTACAGCAAAACTCAGCTTGTCTCAATTATTTAAATACCTTCTATAGTTTTCTTCATGAAATTCATAAAAAAAATACATCCATATCACAGAAAAATGTATACTTTGTAAATATATATTCTGAATGAAATGAGGTTATGCTAAAACACGTGGGGGTAGAATCACATTGTGGAAGGGAGAGAAAGGAAAATGAGCAAGATGTATAGAATATCAGACAGTGGCATGTATAAAGAACTTGAAAAGTAGTTGAAAATGTAGGGTTTGCAACAGATTTCAAAGGTCTGTAGAAATGACTGCATTAAAGGGCATAACATGAAATACTGAGTTAGATATAATATGGTTACAGAAAGGAATACACAGTAAACAAAATATAGGGCCATTGATGAGGAATTTGGTGGGAGACTATGAGCACTGAAACTTTATTGAGGACCTTGATGGTTTTAATTGATTTTGGCTAAGATGGGAGCTCAGTTAGAACAGAGCTGAAGTTGGGGGCCAAAGTGGAATATGTGATACCCTGAAGGTGCATCTTCAGAAAAGTGAAAGAAGGCCCTGGATAAGCCATATTTGGTATACTAAGGAATCAGGATTGTTCAGGCAGTATAGTATTCATAGAAAATAGTTCAGCATTATGAAGGATTAATAAATGAGAAGAAATGGGAAGCTTAACTGAAGAGACTGCGGTCAGTTTGGATGGTCAGTGAGATATTTTAATTGCCACAACAAACATTAGTAAGGTGCAGAAGGTGAGAATTATTGCATAAAGCCACTGATTATAGAGGTAGCAGTGAAGCAAGACACATAAGTAGCAGTAACAATGTTCCTTGGAAAGCACTAAAGCCTTGTAATAGCCATCACATGGGCCTGAAAAGAAGCTGTAGAGAATTCTTGAATAATTTTTGATGACTGTTTGGTTTAATAGATGCAGTTTCATTATTTGCATTGAACAGCAACAAAAATAATATGACAGCAAATACAGACAGAGATACTGGAAGGGAATCTGAGAGATGGAGAATAAGGAGTCTTATATGGACACTTCATAAGTTCCCAGGGTTTATGATCAAAGGGCCATCATCTAGCTTAGCCATGTCATCCCTAGCTATTGACATTATATTAGCAACCTCTGGTAAACAAGATTAGTTTTGTTTATGCAGATGATGATAGAAGTAAATATATCATTGTTCATTCTTTGATATCCTGGTAATCTAGTTCAATCACTGAGTAGCTAGAGGCAGTACTGGGAAGGATGCCAGTCTATTTCATTATGCATACATGAGTTTGTGCGAGTGTGCATGCACAGACAGACAGGCACAGAGACAGACACACAAAGGTGTACCACACACATTCAAAGCATATGCACTTACTTCTAATTTGGAGGAACACCATTAAATTTACAACATGCATGCCCTTAGCATGTGGAAGGAAACTAGAGCACCAATAAAATCCTACATATATACAATGAGGACATCCAGGTTTTAAATGTAAGAGAAGTTTAGTGAGGTACTGTACCAAAGAACCAGGAGCTTGAGACAGTAACAATACCCAATAGAACCCTGAGAGTCTGCAGACACCCATAAATGTTGATTTGTCAGACTCAATAAGATTAAAGATTTTTATTCAGAATGAAAGGCTTATTTTTAAAGTCTGGAGTACAGTATGATGTATGCATATCTCATATATCATAGAGTCTTAATATATGGAAGTTTTCTTGCAATCATACAAACTAAGAAATTAGTCTGCCAGAAAGTAGTTACCAGCCTTTTTTAAATTATATCTCTGTCACATTTATATCCTACACAAAATGACATGTCCGTGCTTAAAAAAGAAAAATGACAAAAAAAAAGTTTCAAGATAAATCAAAATTAAGTTACTTGTACAGTCTTAAACTTCTTTTCAAAGTGAAAACACTAATCTGACTTGATTTACATTTTGATGTCAGTACAGGCTGGCACTCCTTATTCAGTATTAAATGCTGCTGGCCCTGCCAAAGGTGTTGATAGTGGACACTTTTGCGATTTAAAAGAACTGACATCTCTGCTAGATTACTCATGTGCTATTTTATCTTTATAGAATTAAACATTTTTGGCGTTTGCTATAACATTATCAGAACAATCACACTTGATTGGCTTTATAAAGTTCTGTTCAAATGGAATTTCATATTACACATCCCTCCCGCTAATGCATGGGAATTAAAAATGTAGACAAATAACATCAGTTTTACTAAAAAGGATCCATTTCACAACATGTGCCCAGCCTTTCAGAACTGTGCTATGCTGGATTAACAAACTTTATTTGGTGGCAAAGGCATTCATCTTGTGTTTCACATTACCTAATTAACACTCACTGAACCGTAACTGTCAGAAGCTTCCAATAAAAATTTATGTTAATTAATACAACAGATTTGTGAAAAACAGTATATAGACCAAGAAACTTTGATCTGTTTGGAAAAAGAAGCATCTGAGGAAGTGTGAAATATAAACAGCAAAACCTAGAGATTTTTGAAAAGTATAAAAAAGAAATATGGACATGGGAAAGAAAGAGAGATTTGATATGATGCATTATTTATGCAAAGGCGAAAGCAAATTAATTGATGCAAATAAAACAACCCCAAAGATATTCAAAGAGAAATACAGGCAAAGGCATCCAGATAGGAAGACTTCATAATAAAAAATAATATCACAAAGAGGGAATGTAGAAAAGAAGGTTAGTAAAGTAGAAGTTAAAAAAATAGAATTTGAAGTTATGGAATGCCTGTAAAGTGAAGGATTTGGTATAGAAGGTCTAACACAGGTTACATCACAGCATGATGGAACAAGTTCCCAAAGTAGGGAGAAACAGGAAGATCAGGAGACATCTGAAGAAGAAATATGGACACAGGAAATGAAAAGGGATTTACTATGTTATAATAGCTATGCAAAGGAGAAAGTAAAACTAATCAATACAAAAAGAGCAGCACCAAAGAGATTTGAAGAGAAATACAAGCAGAGGAATCCTGACATGGAAAACTTTACAATACAAAAAATAAGACAAAGAGGAAAAGTAGAAAAGGAGATCAGTAATAGAGAAGGTAAAGAAATAGAAACTGAGGTTATGGAGTAACTGCAAAGTGAAGGATTTAGTGTAGAACATGTAACTCAGAAAGCACCCCAGCAGGATAGAGCAATGGACATCCAAATTAAGGGGAAACCAGTGGAATGGGAAACAATTGGTCAGGTGCTATATGAAGATATTTTGGGGCCTTCCACAGGAAACCAGTATAAATGTTCACTTGAAGCTGGACGGCAAGGGAAGGACTGTGAAAACTCTAATGCAGACAATGTTGAGGAGTGATAGGCCAGTGAGTTCCCATATGACAGAGCAACAGATGACACAGGATGAAATTGAAGAGAATGTGCCACAGGAAGATGATATAGAACTTTCTATAGAATGCCTGCAGGAAATGGAGAACAAAAAATGTGCCCTCAGTTTAGAAGAAAATGAGCTAAGAGAAGAGTTGCTTGATTTAACAGAGATAGACATAATAAGATCAATGAAAGAAATAGACTGCAGAAGGTCAATAAAACCCAAAAATTCAGAAGCTTGATAAAACAAATGAACACAGTAATTAGGACTGTCCACAGAGATCCATGCAATATAACAGAAGTAAACAGGATATATTACTGCACAGCTAAATTACTAACTGATAAAGTCCTACCACAAGAATACAGGGTAGTGAGGGAAAAGAAGGGGCAAAAGTGAATGCCATCATGGAAATATCGAATAGAGAAAAATATAAAGCAATTAAGACAAGAAGTGTCATTGTTAGAAGATTACAGAAGAGGGAACAGATCAACAAAAATACTTAGAAAGATAGACGTGATAAAAGTAATGTGCAGTATTAGAACAGATCAGGATCTATCATGCACTATTGCAAATAACAAACTAAAATCTCAGCACGGGGGAAAACTTAGAAGAAATGCAGATAAATATAAAAGAAAAGTACAAAATAAGCAATTTACTGATGACCCAAAAAGTTTTATAGAGATTTGGGAAACAAGGTAAAAGGAATTGAAAGACCCCCCCCCCAAAAAAAAAAAGAAATAGATACATTTTGGAGAAGTATCTATGAAGCTCCTGTGAACATAACAAAGATGGCAAATAGAAGTAAAAGAAAGAATAAGAAGTTTAAAGGTACAGGATATGAAATGACATGAAGTAACAGCCAAAGAGATTGAAATAAAGTTAAGAAAATCCTCTAAGTGGAAAACCCCAGGCCCAGATGCAGTACCTAACTCCTGGTTAAAAGTATTAACATCTTTGCATGAAGACTTAGCCATGAGTAAGAACTATTTATATACACACCATGAACAGACGCCATCCTGGCTAACACCAGGAAAAACAATGCTCCTACCTAAGAGTGAACCTGCAAGCTACTCTAAAAATTATAGACCAATAACTCGCTTTCCAACAACATATAAACTATACACTGGAATTGATGCTGATAGTGTTTATAGTCATTTAGAAGAAAACTGAATTATGACACTAGAATAGTCAAAGTGGAGAACTGTAGAAAGGGGAAGAATCTAAGTATGGCTAATCTAAGTCTAACTAAGAGTGATACAGTAGAGTGACCATGAAACAGTGGCACACCACTTTGCAATTAAGCCATGATAAAGGACAAATTATTATTCCAGGGATATAATTCAAAAGGGGGATATTCCAGGGTAACTCTCTGTCACTGCTGCTGTTCTGCCTTGCCCTTAACCTATTAAGCTGTCTGCTTGACAGCTTAGGTCATGGCTATAATTTGGCTCCTAGAAAACAACAAAGTGTAAAGACTTCTCATCTTTTTGTCAATGATTTTAAACTGTATAGCTCATCAGATACAAGTTGTGAAAACTTTTTCAGATGATATAAGAATGTCATTTGTTCTTGATAAATGTGCAAAAGCAACCTTTAAAGTAGGAAAAAGTACAGTTTTGTACCTACCATAAATGTAGATGTTCGAGGATCTCCATTGCTGCAGTCCTTACATATGGGTATTCTGCTGTCCACAATCAGCCCGAATACCAAAGGGCTAGAACCGGCGTCGGTCATCGGCGCCCGAGACTGACGTCAGTACGTGCCAGTACAAATGCGCATGACCGACGCCATAACCTCAGTCTTTCTTGCCTCAGACGTCAGAATGCAAAAAACACCACCCAAACCCCAACCTAAAAAGAAAAGGGGGGAAGGAGGGAGGGAGGGAAAGTTGGACTGCAGCAATGGAGATCCTCGAACATCTACATTTATGGTAGGTACAAAACTGTACTATGTTCTTCGTCTCCCATTGCTGCAGTCCTTACATATGGGTAGAATCCCAGAGCAACGGAAAAAAGGGAGGCTGGTCAACTAAACAGCATTAGGAGCTGCTGACATGCCCTGTAAGATTGCAGTGGCAAACCCAGCCCTAGACCTAGAATAAAGAGGTAAATGATAATGCTTTGTAAAGGTATGTACAGAACTCCAAGTAGCTGCTTCTAGAATGTCTTTAGTAGCTACCGCTCTCAAAAAAGCAGTAGAAGTGGCCGTAGCCCTAGTAGAATGAGGCCTGATCCCAACTGGAACATCCTTTCCATGATGAGAGTAACAAAAGCAATACAATGGCCAATCCACTTGGAAATAGTTTGTTTGAGACAGCTTTCCCTCGTGAAGTCAAAGCAAAAGAAACAAATAATTGTTGAGATCTTCTGAACTCTTTGGTTCTGCTCAAATAATACCTTAACTGCCTATGTACATCCAAAGAATGCAAAACGTTTTCCCCTTCATTTTGGGGGTTAGCATAAAAAGTAGGCAAATGTATAGATTGGTTCAACACCACATTAGAAATCACTTTAGGCAGAAAAGTAGGATTAGTACGCAAGGAAACTCTGTCATTGTGAAAAATCAGAAAAGGTTCCACTGCCATGAGGGCCTGTAATTCAGATACCCTTCTAGCAGAAGTAACAGCCAATAAAAAAAGCAGTCTTCCAAGACAACAACTGCAATTCAGCTGTAGCTGCAGGTTCAAAAGGAGGCAGAGTCAGCTTTTCCAAAACAAAATTAAGATCCCAGGTAGGAGTAGGAGCCCTCCGTGGGGGTCTTATATTCTTTGCCCCTCTAAGAAACTGTTTAACCAATGGATGTGAAAATAAAGGAGGGTCACAATCATAGTGAGCAGAAATAGCTGCAGCATGCACTTTTACAGAAGAGAAGGACAAACCCTTGTCCAATAAAATAGTCAAATATTGCAATGTACAACTCAAATTAGGCAATTCGACATCAAAGCCTTTAGCTGAACTCCAAAGAAAAAATCTCTTCCATTTACCAGCATAAACTTTTCGAGTACTAGGGCCTGGCTTCCAAAATAACATCCAAAACTTGTTGAGGGAGCGAAGGTCCTCCTTCTCTAAAACAGAATGCGCCAGGCTGTCAGGTGTAGGGATTGCACCCTGACATTGAGAAAATGATTGTTTTCCTGAGACAATAAGTGAGGAATCTGTGGTAATGGCCAAGGTGGTACATGAATTAAGCTCCTCAACAGAGGGTACCAATGCTGACGAGGCCAATCCGGTGCTATAAGGATCATGCAAGGTTTGTCCCTCCTGACTTTCAACAGCACCTTTGGAAGAAGAGGCAAAGGAGGAAAAGCATACATGTGAAGGTTGCTCCAACTGAAGGATAGTGCATCTATTTTCCAGGCTTTTGGATGAAATAGCCTTGTGCAAAACAGTGGCAGTTGGAAATTCAGAGGAGAAGTGAACAGATCTATGTCCGGAGTTCTCCAAGCCATTGTCAACTGAAGAAATACCTGAGGGTCCAATTTCCATTCGTGAGGATCCACAATCTGTCTGCTCAGAACATCTGCTAAAGAATTTTGTGCTCCTGGCAGAAACTGTGCTCGAAGAGTGATGTGCAGATTCAAAGCAGTTTCCCATAACAGCATTGCTTGTCTGCAAAGAGGGTAAGAATGAGTTCCCCCTTGCTTGTTGATGTACCACATGACAGTCGTGTTGTCTGTTCGAATCAACACCAGTCCTGGTTGAAGTAGGCTTTTGAATCCTTCCAAAGCAAATTGAACTGCCAGCATCTCTTTCATGTTGATATGCAAGTGAAGTAGCTCTGGGGGCCAAAGGTCTTGAATCCATTTTCCTTTGAAATGAGCTCCCCAGGCTGACTCCGAGGCATCTGTCGTCAATATCTGACTTGCCTCTGGTTGGGTCACAGAGAGCCCCTTGTTTAGGTGACATTCCTGAGCCCACCACAGAAATTCTCTCTGAATGCAAGGTAGAATCCGAATGACAGTGTCCAAATCGTGGCAGTGTTGAGTCCAAACGCTTTTGAGATACCATTGTAGCTTCCTCATATGCAGTTTGGCATTGGGAAGTACTAGAATGCAAGATGCCATGAACCCCAAGGCTTGAAGGACTGTCCTTGCAGTCAGCCTGGACATTACTGATAGCTGTTGGAAGTATAGGTGAAGATTTCTTTGTTTGTCCGGGGTAAGAAATGCCATCTGAGCAGCTGTATTCAGTTTCACACCCAGAAAACACATCTCTTGTGAGGGTACTAGACTGGACTTTATTTCGTTCACAGAATACCCTAGGCATCTTAAAACTGTCATTACATACTGCAGATGTTGAAGAAGTTCGTGCTTGCCTTGAGCCAGAATCAAACAGTCGTCCAGATAAGGATAAATTTGAATTCCTGTTAGTCTGAGAAAAGCTATTACTGGAGTCAGGACTTTTGTGAATACCCTGGGCGCAGTAGACAAGCCAAAGGGCAATGCAGAGAACTGATAATGCAAATTCCCATTCCGAAATCTCAGGAATTTCCTGCAACTGGGCCTGATAGGAATGTGAAGATAGGCCTCTTTGAGATCCAGAGTCACCATCCAGTGATCTTTGCCCAGCATAGGTAACAGCTGTTGCAGTGTTAACATCTTGAATTTTGGAATTTCCAGAAAGGTATTTAGAATGGACAAGTCCAGAATTGGTCTCCAAGTATTTCCTTTCTTTGGCACTAAGAAAAGACGGGAATAAAATCCTGTGCATCTTTCTGCAGAAGGTACTTCCTGTATTGCTCCCAACTGAAGCAGAGAAGAAATTTGTGTCTGTGCTTCCAGTCTTTGCTGATGAGGCACATCCGGCATACCTTTGAAAGGAGGGAATGTGTGAAAATAAAATTTGTAGCCTCGATTTATTATGTCCAATACCCATTTGTCTTGGGTAACCAAATGCCAATTCCTTTTGAAAAGTCTCAGTTTTCCTCCTAGAGGGACTGCCAGCAAGGCTGAATCCGGCAGCTGAAGACACGGGTCATTGGGTCTGTTTCCGAAAGGACTGACCCCTGCCCTCCCCAGCAGAAGGGGTAGAAGAACTCAAAGACCTAGAAGTAACAGGGCCCTGAGAGGAAGCCCTACCTCTACCTCGCCTTGACCTGCCCCTAGATTGATAATCCAAAGAGGGGAAAGACCATCCCTTAGCAGGCCAATTCCTACTGAACTTAGGGGGCTGAACCTGTAAAAAGTCCTTAACTGTCTGCATAGATTTAGCTTTTTCCTCCATCTTTTTCAAAACTGATTCTACTGGAGGACCAAAAAGAACATCAGATTGTAGAGGAGCATCCATAATTCGAGCCTTAACATGCTCTGACAAGGTCTGATCTTTAAGCCAAGCATGCCTACGAACAACTGAACTAGTAGCAGCCACCCTGGAAGAAGCCTGTAAAGCATCAAAACCACACTGCAAAGAATGCTTACCAACTTGGTCTGAAGCATGCACTAAATCCTGAAGCTCCTTACATTCAATACCTTCAGCTAAAGCATCTACTTTACATTTCAATTGGCCCAGCAAATAATTTTGATACCGAGCATATGAAACTGACAATTTAAAGCTCTCATAGCCAAAGTAGAAGAGGTATACAGTTTTTACTCCACCTATCCAGGGCCCTAGCATCCTTGTCCAGAGGAACTGGATTCCTAACCACAGAAGCCCTAACACCTTTGGGGCCTTGAGTAATAGTTTCTGGATCAGCCCTAGGACTCTTATATAAGTACTTGTGAGCTTCCGAACCCTGTAGTATCTATCTGGTTTAACCGGGGCAGGAGGCAGAGAATCTGGGTTAAGGGCAGCCTCAGAAAATACATCCTGAACAACATCCAGTACAGGGGGAATAGCCAAGGGCCTATGCTGAGGCAAAAACAAGAATTCTCTTAGTCTTTACGAGAATCAGAATAATCCTGGCCCTCCCATTTGAAATGTTCCCTCATGGAATGCAAAGTCTCAGAGAAAGAAAAATCTTCTGGAGGGGACGCAGAGGGAGTAGTGTCCTCAGCCTCCGAATCAGAATAGGGAGGGAAATCCTGAAGTTCTTCTACAGAGGAATCTGACTCATTGGAAGACTGAACCAAACCCTCCAACTCTGTCTCTACCCTGGGCCTCTTCGCAGGGGGGGGGGGGGCATAGAACCCCTAATTAAAGTAATCAAATCTTCAGCCATCTTTAACATGTGCTTCCTAGGAGCTGGACCCTGGAGACTAGCACCAGCAGGGGCAGACTTAGACTTAGAATGGGCTTTGCTTTGAGAAGGAGGAGGCCTAACTACCCTATGAGGGGAGGGAACCACTGACAGCAGAGAAGCACCCTCAGCCTGGCCTAACACAGGAGAAGCCATTTCCTGCAGTAACAAAGGCTCCCCTTGAGACTCAGGTAAACTTTCAGAAGGAACCGCTGAAGTAGCCAGTGGTACTACAGAACCGGCGTCCGGAGTGGACGACTCATCCTGTTTGGACCGCAAAGACTTTTCTTTGCGTTTCTTAGAAGAACCAGTCATCGGAGAATCCAACGGCATGTTGTAATTACAACGTTTACCAAACACCAGCCTAGCACAGTCCAACCGACGTTTAATAGTACGCTTGTTAAAAGTAGCACAAAAGCGACACCCAACAACGTCGTGCTCAGGCCCTAAACAAGGAATGCAGAGTGAATGGTAATCCCTATGAGGAATCTGTTTCCCACAAGAAATACAGTTATTAACTTTTCTGACATCCGTCAATACTGAGGCAAGAAAAGACAAAAGTGTCCCTAACGGGTACTTAGCCCAACTTGGTCTCCGGTCTGAAACTCGAAAACCGACAATTCCAGAATGCCGAACGGCACTTGCAAAAGCTGCTTCTGCTTAGGACCACGCGGCAAGAAAGACTGAGGTTATGGCGTCGGTCATGTGCATTTGTACTGGCACATACTGACGTCAGTCTCGGGTGCCGATGACCGACGCCGGTTCTAGCCCTTTGGTATTCGGGCCGATTGTGGACAGCGGAATACCCATATGTAAGGACTGCAGCAATGGGAGACGAAGAACATCTGCAGCACCAAGAAAAAGGAAAACACGAGTTTGGGACAAAAATATGATATAAAAGAACTTGAGCAAGAGGTAGTGTATAAATATTTTTGAATTGATGGAGAATTAACAATAAAACATAGTAAGGAATATTTTATAAAACTTAAATTAATCCTGAAAACAGTGTTGACATCTAGAAACAAAATTCAAGCTATAAACCAATTTGCTCTTCCTGTCCTAACTTACAAGTTTAGAGTGACTGACTTGCCCCAAAACATGTTGGATAGATTAGACAGGAAAACAAGAAGGATGTTTCATGCTCACCAAATGATTTATAAAAATCAGTGCATATCAAATTATATATTCCCCATTCTGAAAGAGGTATGGGCCTCCTTGAAAATGATTACATGTATAGATCTACACCTATTTCCTGACCTCACAAGATCCAAATGTAGTGAAATTTGTGAAACATGAGGAGAATAAATCTAAGATAACTTCTCTGTTTAGTGTAGCAGAAGCATATTGGTATTAAGCAGGAATGGAAATCAAACCAGAAGTAGATAAATTCAGGCATCAACCGAATGTGCCAAAAACAAAAGAAAGAATATAAGTTGAAGGATCAGATGAGAAGGCAAGAAATGTGGAAAATGCATAAATATAGTTGCAAGTATAAAACACTTCTGGAAGAACCTCATGTTGATCTGGATCAAATGCAGGAATGGTTAGGGACAGGTGAATTCCAACCAAGAGATGAAAGGTTAATACTGGCAGCCCAAGATAGCAGGCTAAGTACATGTTGGTTTACAAAGTAGATTGAACACGAGAGAAACAGACAAATGTAGGTTTTGCAAAACTGAATTGGAAAACTGTCACATACCTCATTGCCGGTTGTGACATACTAATGGCAGAAGGACTGTATACTGAAAGGCATAATAATGTGTCAAGACTATTGCACCGGAGATTATACAAACATTATGGTACTGAAGTGGCTGAAAAACACTGGAAACATGAGCCACAAAGCATCATAGAAAATTAAGTCTACAGTTCAAAAGACAGACGTAAGAAAAGTAGCATTGATCATTGAAATCACCACACCCAGTGTCTACAGCGTCTTGCGTACAGGGAGGCACAAAGTCATAAAATATCAGGATTTGCAGGTAGAAACAAGAACAACATGGAAGAAAGATACCCAGACAGTTCCAATAGTAGAAGGAGCAAAATCATCTACAATCATATTTAGGTATATTACCGATACCTGTAACTGCATGAATTGCAGAAGGAGTCAGTTCTGGACACATTGCAGGTGCTGCAAAGTGCACTTTTGGCTGACATCAAAGACTGAAACAATACCAACTTCATGAACTTTAGTGATACTTTGACTTAGGAATGGAGTCCATTCATGTAATGGTATTAGAATCCCAAAAGATTTGGAGAAATTAAAAAAGTGAGAGACCATAACATATCATGTTGGATGGCTCATTTTATCAGCTGTTGTGCAGATAAACTGCTGTGTATTATGTTGCCCTACATTAACTAGCTTCTACAAATATAATAGATAACTTTGTTAATTACTGTTGCACTGTAGTGCTCTGTTCCATACTGTATAAGTAATACAGTCATATCAAAATACATGAATTAGATGATGGTAAAGCATATTAGAAAGTTTAAGTAAATGGAATGCAATGTGTATTTTTTAACAATGTGGAAAACTCAAATGATTATGCCATTATGTTCTAAATTTTATTCTCTCAAAATGTTCTGTATCTAATTCTGTTATGTGCCTTGTTCAATTATTTTGGTAGGGAATTTACTTTAGCATAGCTTGACTTCTGAAGTTTGTCTATTCTGCCTCAAGAGACAACATCATTTCTTTTAGTTTCTGCTTTTGCAGTTTTCTCCTAATGTTTCAGTGAAGTTTTTTTACCCTAGATAACAAATCACAGCTTCTTTCTAAAGCAAACAGGCTTTATACTGAAGATTGTTTTCATTAAAACTTAAATTATACTGACAAATTTATAAACAGCTTAGGCATTTTATATCTCAATCACTCTGCAGCAGTCTCTCATATTCAAAATGCATACACAGTTTGGATCATTTTCCCATTTGGCTGTATGTTGCAGCTGTGTCAGTTCCCATTTCTTCGGATTGTTAAGTGACAAGCTTAGCAACAAGGAAATTACAACAACATGTTGTTAATGAAACTGCTGTCATAGCCGGCCTTAGGCATAGGCCAACTAGGCGGCCGCCTAGAGCACCGATCTAGTAGGGATGCCTTTCCAGTATTTATTTGGTGTAGGTAGACCAGGATGGGGGCACTGGGTGGTGTGGTGGGGGCACCATGGAGTCTTTTGCCTAGGGCACCAGTTGACCTAAGGCTGCTCCTGACTGCTGTATTTCCAAACTTGTATTGATCCAACCTTTAAGTGTGGATAGCTTGAAGACTAATATTATGATTCTGATAACTAGTTTCTAATACATTTGAAATAAACATTGAAGTATGAATTTCCTTTTTATATAAATGGGAGTTGATGTATTTTTCACTAAAATCAGAACTTAGCATGCCTAATTAAATCATTTCCAGTGCAAGAGATCCATCTGTGTATTTTTTCCTTTCAGCAGGTTTCAACATTAACTTTGAGTTTCACTGGTGAATTTACCAGCAAATGTGATATTTTCATGTGTATGCATGTATTTTTATTGAACGTATCTTAATATATCCAAACTGTTTGTTTACTTCATGCAACATCAATACATAAGTGTTCAGTGAAAGCATTCTGTTTCATACTGTCTTTTTCTGGATGTGTAGGTGTGTGTTTGTGTGTGTGGGTATGTGTATCTGTGTATCTGTTTGTGAAAGACATGTTCTCAGTACTTATGTTACAGCTCTGAATTTCTCATTTTTGATTTTCAGCCTTTATGATTGTAATTGTAATTCATTTTAATTATTTTAGATCCATTAATAAGGTAGTGTGTAAGATATATTTTTAGGATTTCTGCATCATTAACAACATATACTTTTCATTTCACTCAGCTCTCCCTGAAACCTTTCACTACATGAATAGCATGGTGGGTTTATTTTTTCTAGTATATGTTTAAAACAAGTTATATTTAATTGATGCTTGTAGATCGTTCTTTATATAATAATTCAGTTTGTTAAACTGATTTTGTTGCTTGTCTTTTCCTTTGAACATGCTTTGATTAAAGCATTCTAAGAAAGCTTGATAACTTCTGTAAGTTAAAACAACAGGTCAATTTGAGTCAGAACCCTAAAATTTATTGTGGAATTCCAGTATCAACCTGACTGCCAGTTTTTCATACTATGTAATTATTTGTTGTCATTTACTGTTATTTGAAAATAAATAAATAATAAATAAGTATATGCATACAAAACTACATAAACAAAATCATAGGATCATAGGATTTTTATTTATTTATTTAACATTTGCTTACCAGACTGAGTCAAAAAGGCCCATTTTCAGCAGAGGCCTGGGGAGAAAACCTTCAAGTGTACATTACTAGAAACAAATAAACATATAACAAACATATAAGTCAAGCGTGTATCATAAAACAGGAGTCTAAAACATAGTTAAAATATATATATATTGAACTGGTCAAACTTAAGTAACTAAACAGAATTAAAACTGAGATCATGCAATAAAACAGTGGCACGTATAATTCAGTAGGAGTGTGAGACAACAGATTACACAAAAAAGAATAGATGCTTCTTAACAACAGTACTACAGAATGAGATAGTGATGTATCTGTTGCCTGGGGGAGTGGTGATACATTCACCAAAGTTGATGTAAAAGAAACAGTGCAAAGCTATACATAGAGGGGGGGGAGAAAAGAACCAAGCAAATAAGCCATTGGGAGAGAAGAGGATGAAATAGGACAAGTAAATAAGGTAAGAAAACTTGGATCATATCGACCCCGGAGGACATTTCAAGCCTAGCCATTTCATCTTAATATAATACGATAGTCAATACCTAGGATTGCATTAGTACTGACTGCCCATATCCAGAAAGGTTGTGGGCGCTATCTCTGGTAAGAATTTATGGTGCCCAAACCACTCATCTAGATTCATTTTGAGCAGTGTCATATAGGTGCTCTTTTTCACATAAATTAGTTTGGCTCACCAAGGTAGTGTGAAGTATATTTCAGGGTTGATTTATGAGGAGACCCGTGGTGTTTTGAAGGTGTTTTTGGAGAATATGATCCGCAATGCTGTTACCTCCAGTGAGCATGCTAAGAGGAACACTGTTACATCTGTAGATGTGGTGTACCCTCTGAAACACCAAGACAGGACACTTTATGGCTGTGGAGGTGATTGTGCTTGTAGCTACAAAATGAGACCACTTACTCCAATTACTAAAATGGCTAGCATAAATAAATACAGAAACATGCATACCAGAATATAATATATATCTGCTACATATATTTTACAGTTCAGACTGAAAGTACCCTTGTATTCCTCTGATGGACTCACTGAATCTTCTGAGCAGTGACAGAGCACATATCTCACTCATTCCCCTCTCAGTGTTTATTGGATGAAGTTGAATTAATACTCTCCTAAATGTATATACATTTTCTCAGGTTTCCTTAGAGAAATATTATTTCAGCTCCATGTGTCTGTTGAATTTTGTCACTTTTTAAACCCCCATACTTCATTAAGGATGAATTCCAGTTAGTCACTTCTCTTTCTGTGAAATAATAGCTCACCATGTATGTTCCTTTACATACCCTACTTATATCCTCACACCAAGTACAATTTTATTTATTTATTTATTTATTCATGTAAGTATTTATTTATTTTTGTGTGAATACAATACTCATTTAGATGTTTTGTAATCTCAATATATGTATGTAGGGACTTTTTATTGCAAGCCATACAACTCACACAAGGAATCTTCGGGCATGTTTAGTATAGCAGTAATGGCCACATTTGAATGTTTTAATGTTATAAAATGTAGTCTCATGAGATACAGCAAAAGGACATGAATTAAATGGTTAGACTATAAAAAATATGTCATCATTAAATATCAAGGGACAAGGGTTAACAACTGTTTAAACATCTGTGAACATGTATCTGCAAAAGTCAGACTAACATATTCAGTATACCTAATGATTTAAAGGGCATGTCTTTTTATTTTGGGGATATCAGTATACCACTGTCTTGTCATTTTGTCAGTATCAGTGTACCCCTTTATTATCTCACTGAACTGATCCTTTATTGAATGCAGTGTTGCATTTTATAGCTTCCTATGAAGTCACATATGACAACCTGAACATTTGCAATGGTTCCTTACTTGAAGCAGCACAGGGCTTCAAACCCTGATGTACTCAGAACGGATAGCATCATTTTTTTACAGATTTCTTGGAGATGACCTTTCTGCTCTATAAGACAATGTCTCATCTGGTTCTGCTTGAAAATCTATGCCTGAAATGCACCACTTGGGAAGCTAACAGCGGTCTGGAGTACTTAATACTGAAAAAATACTAATAATGCAAAGGAATGTGTCAGATATATCATGCACTACTTTCTATGACTGTGAAATAAACTTCTGCCTTACAATGCAAATAAGACAAATGTTAACTTCTGTCAAAAATGATAGTAACACATGTAAGGGAGGCATAAAATATCAACGCAAAGTTATGGAAGTCAAGCATCAGGAAAGTCAGTAAGTCATGTACTTGAAAAATGAACTTATGAATCTACAAACACGGTCTGACTTTTTTGCAGTGTTCACAGAAAAGACCATTGTAGAGGTCATTAATATATAAATTAGGAATAAGATAACACTTTCATCCAGGAGGCTGTTGTAGGCATTGTGCTCAATGATGGACCTGATGAGTGCCAAATACAGTGGACCAATGACTACCTCAGACCTAGATGTCATATGTTTTCTTATAAGTTGAGCAAAATAGAATGATTTCCTTATTGCCTTTGACACATGTTGGACAAATGTCAAGTTACCATCTACCTACATCCCTAAATGCCGAATACTGGCTCTACTCTTAGGGTTGTGTTATCAATGAGGTACTTTCCTAGAGTGGCTGACTTCTGATACTATTATACTGGGTCTACTCTTAGGGTTGTGTTATCAATGCGGTCGTTTCCTAGAGTGGCTGACTTCTGATACTATTATACTGGGTCTACTCTTAGGGTTGTGTTATCAATGAGGTACTTTCCTAGAGTGGCTGACTTCTGATACTGTTATTCATTTTTTTGGCATTGAGTTTTAAGCCATGGATTTGGCATGGCCATTTGTCTGAGTTACTCTTTCTTGTAGGATGTTTGTATCTTGGGAGGATTCTATGATTGTTCCTAATTTGCAATCACCTGCAAACTTGGTCATATAGAGGACCTTAACACTGGCCTTGACATCTGAGAAGTAAAAGTCAAAAAGGAGTGGACCCAGCACAGAATCTTGAGTGACTCCACTAGTGGCCTGCCTCTTTGTAATGGCTAGCCTCCCCTATCCTATTCTCTTGTGTCCTGTCTGAGAGCCAACTGGCTATCCAGTGCATAACATATAAGGGTTTATGCATAATTCAATGAGTTTGTTTACAATACTGGAGTGAGGTGTTGTATCGAATACCTTAGCTAGGTTGCATTAGGCATTATGGACCGTTCTGACCTCATCCATTAATTTGGTGACCATTTCAAAGAATTTCAACAGGCTGAGTAGGCATGATCAGCACTTGATGAAGATAAGCTGGGTTGTATCCAGTGCCTGAAGGTTTCCTATGTCCATATTAATCATCTCCATGATAAGTCTTTCCATGGCTTTTCATAACAAACTGGTCAGACTTATAGGTTTGTAGTTCCCAGGATCCATTGATGGACTAGCCTTGCACAGACAGATGACCATCGCAGTCTTCCATACATGTGGCACAAAGTCTGTCTGGAGGCTATGGTTAAATAGTAGTTCTAGTGGCCCTGATAGGTCATGTGCTATTTTAGAGGCATCATGGAATATTATCAGGGTTCATAAATGCAATGTTCTTGGCCTAACACCTGCTCCTTAATGATCATTAGGGGGTTATACTTGATGGCATTTTCTGTGAGGTATCCAGGGAACGGGAGGGTAAAATTGAAGCTGAATTTCTTGGTCAGTAAGTTTACTATATCTTCCAGCTTTGTGAATGTGGATCAATTAACTACCAGTTCTACACATGATTGTGTACTGTCTTAGAGGTTTTGGACATAGCTAAAGAAAGCCTTGTGGTTGCTTTTGGCCTGGGGACTTATTTTTACTTAAAAACTGGTTTTGGTCATCTTAATTTGCACTCTTAGTTGTTTTTTATCTTGCTGGGCTTTGCACTTCCTAACTTCAGCTATACACTCTTTCTTGTGTTGTACAATTTGTTTATGTTTGGATTCCACAAGGAGGGTTTGGTTTTAGAGTTAGTTCTGGGTTTATTTCTGGTAGGTACAGCTGTCTCGTGCAGATATTAACATCACTGCAAAAGGTTTCTGTGAACAATTCCGCATATGTTACTGTGTTCTCTGGGTTTGGAGGGGCCTGAAATTTTGGCAGGTTATCACTTAATTATAGGAAGTCAGCATTAGAATACTTCCTGACTGTTATAAGGTTTGCTGGTGTTACACAATTAATTTTTATACTGAAGAAGACAGCTTTGTGGTTTGACCTTGTCAGCGAGGGCTCTCTACTGTGAGGGTGCACCATTCTCCCATATTTGTGAGCACCAGGTCCAGTAGGATTTCAATCCTAGTGGGCGTATGGGCTAACTGGTCCAGGCTGTTTACATTTACAAAGTTCAGAAATCTTGCTAGGATATGATATGTGAGGTTCCTGTGACAATTTGAACATGGAGAGACTTGAATGTATCATCCGGTTTCACTAACCTTGAGGTATGTTTCCTATTGACATAGAGGAAGCCATGTTCATATTTAATCCTTGACTGTACAGTAGCTGTTCTACATGTGTGGAAGGTGCTGTAGCCTTGCACTGTTGGGATAGTCTTTGTGGCTTTAAACCATGTCTCAGTAACTGTATAGATGTCTGCATTTTCCAATGTGAGGAGTGCTAGGAGGGAGTGGAGTTTGTGGCATTGAGAAGTAACACTTTTAGATTCCTTTGGGTTGCTTTTGCTATGCTGAATGATTTGTCAGTTGGATATTGCCTAAAAAAGGCACTATGGGGGAGGACAGATTGTGGGATTCATTAATAATTATGTAAGCTTTGCTCAAAGTGCACACGATTTAAGCATTTTAATATGATAAGCAGCAGCATTTGTTGAATATGCACACTGTTCATCGCACACATTTATAAGTACCTTTTTATGTCCAGAAATACTGGTGGCCATGAAAAGGTGCAAGGAACCACAAGCACACAATGTAAATAAAATGACTTGCTTGTAAGCAAACCTGTTACGCGAGCATGCGTGGACAGCTTATACGCAGTAAGGGCAAGTTGATTACAAGAATTAAGATGCAGAGGACTTTAAAGGGGAGAATGTTCACAGAATACAACAGTAGTACTGCAAACAAAAGTAAGAGGGGAAAGCAAATGGAGAAAATATACGTAGATAATGCAGTCAGATGTGATTATGTCACAAGGAAACATTTTGAACATAAATAATTCCAAAATCGTGTAATAATAATTAATCTTGTTCAGAAATCTTGACCTATGCACATAACTATAAATGGACATGCTAACTAAGAATGTGAAAGAGACACAAAATAACATGGTAGTAAATAGGGGTAAATGTGATACTCACCTTTGATAACATGCTGAGTCTGAGATAACAGTTAGCAAGCACAGTGAATAAATTAGGGGCTATTTGTATTGCCTGTCCTTAGTGAATATAACATCATACATATATATACAAGGAATGTATGTGTGAAAACCAACATTACTGCTGTATTCCCCACTTCATTATGTATAAACAAGAAGACATGAACCCTACAGCTGTTGTGTCATGCACATGTTTTGCCATTCATTTTCATTTGGCAACCACATAAAGCAGATAAATTACCTTGGCACATAGTGTTTGTTGTATACTCATATAAATCCTAAAGAGTAATACAATAACACTCAAAATACACGTGACAAATAAGAACATGAATCTGATAAAATTCCAGTAGATCAAGGTCTCCTTTCATAAATGGAGTGCATCTACTACATGACTATACTGGCCATGCTGACAAGAACTTACAGAAAACACTACATTAACAGCATGTAAAAAATGCAAACACACAAGAAAGTGTCCTAACACAGGCTCATGCACACTTGAAAATCATTTTACATGCATCATGTCATACAGTGGTACATGTTATGTCAGTCATCATGTTCTATAAACTTCTACAGTGTGAAGAAAATAATTACAGTAATACATAAATGATTGGAAGAAGCTATGCAGCACAGAGCATTTTTAATTGGAAAATAAGTAATGCTTCTGGAGAATCATTGACACAGCCAAAATTTGCATCTTGCCAAACCCAAACAGATGCCAAGACAGATATCAGAAAGCTGCGTATCAATCTCTGACACTGCAAAAATAAGCATACTGTGTGTGTCATGATGAACACACTTGAAGGGCTTAGAGAACCTTCTTATTGTAATGTGTGTAGATCCCCTTCCTTGGAGGGTGATGGCTGAAAAATGTGGTTCTCTGGCAATGTCATAAATACTTTATTTGCATAAGCCATTCCTGTGTGGCACACTTATCTGACAGACAGATGTTACCAGATTCCAACTCCAGTCTGTGAAACTATATACTCTACAGACATGTGTATTGACCACATCTGCCACAGGACATAGCAGTGGAGCTTGTCACAAATAACTGAAATTAATATGTGAGGTGAGAAAGGAAATGTAATGATAATCAGTGCAATAAAATTCAGAATGAGAAGGAGGTAATTACATTAATGTTCACTCAAATGAGTAGCGCAGAATCAATGTTTCTTGGTAACTGTGTTACTGTTCACACAGCAGTGAGCAGCGCAGAATCAACATTTCTTGTATCTATGTTACTGTTGACACAGTTGTGAGCTGTGCAATATCAACATATCTTGGTAAGAATATTACTGTTCACACATCTGTGAGCTGGCAGTATCAATGTTTCTTTGTAACTATGTTACTGTTCACACATCTGTGAGCTGGCAGTATCAATGTTTCTTTGTAACTATGTTACTGTTCACACATCTGTGAGCTGTGCAGTATCAATGTTTCTTGGTAACTGTGTTACTGTTCACACAGCAGTGAGAAGCGCAGAATCAACATTTGTTGTATCTATGTTACTGTTGACACAGTTGTGAGCTGTGCAATATCGATGCATCTTGGTAACAATGTTTCTGTTCACACAGCAGTGAGCAGTGCATTATCAACATTTTTTGGTAACTTACTGCTCACACAGCTGTGAGCAGTGCAGTAACACTGTTTCTTAGTAACTATGTTACTGTTCACACAACAGTGAGCAGCGCTGTATCAACGTTTCTTGGTAACGATGTTAATGTTCACACAGCACTGAGCAGTGCAGTATCAATGTTTATTGGTAACTATGTTAATGTTCAAACAGCAGTGAGCAGCGCAGTAGCAACATTTCGTGTATCTATGTTACTGTTCACACAGCTGTGAGCAGTGCAGTATCAATGTTTATTGGTAACTATGTTACTGTTCACACAGCTGTGAGCTGTGCAGTATCAATCAGTGGTGGTTTTGAACATCTTAATTTGTGATGACAGAAGCTATGTGATATTGTGAAGAATGAATGTATCATAATGCAAGTGTTGCTAAAATTGTGAGATATCTAGTTGTTTGAAGCAATGCCATCATGTTATTGCTGCACTACCAACCACACAGTTTTACAATTGTAACAGTGCACATCTGAATTTATGACATCACCAATCCTTAATACCATTGGTGATGTTCTTCTAAAAAGGAGTGATGGCATTTGAAGAGCATAGTAACAATACAAAGCTACACATACAGTATTCATTACACAGTGTGGCAGACCATCACACACTCACAGAAGTCAGTCACTGCTGGACTTATACTTCCTACTATTCAGTTACATAGTATCAACAGCCAGCATGACAGAATAAGTCATGCTACAGCTATGATCTAGTCATACCCATCAACTTCTGATGGCAAAACATCTGGACAAAGCCTTATGTTAGCATGCTTTTTCTGAAGGAACTGAAGTCTGAAACTCAAATGTATTCCATTATTTATTGACTTCAATCCTCAGTGTGATTTGTTAGAAAGTGACAAATTTTATGAAGAACAGAGCAAAAATATGAAGAAAAAATCTCAACATTCTGCAAAAATATGGAGAGTTGAGAGGTATGGATCTAGCTCATTTTTGAATGCATGATGTACCCATTGTGCCTGCAAAACTAGGTATTGCCGGGGCGGTGTTAACAGAACTTTATAGGTTACCCTCTGCCAGGGAAAATACATCTCCTAAGTGGAACTTTACATATGGGATGTTGTCACAGAGCCCATTGTACATGTCAGTATATACAGTCATACTAGTTATACAATGGTAGACTCAAACCCACTACCGATCTAGGTTACAGAACCTGGAGAAGGCATCATTAGCTGCAACTGCCACAGGAGAATTCTGACTTTTATAGTGACAAAATTTAGTTCTGAAAGGATAACCTCATCAGTGTGTGGCAGAGAACATGTTTCTGGTAAAAGTGCGAGAAGGGGATGGGGGGAAATATTCGCCCAGGTTAAATTTATCTCCTGACTGGAAGCTGGTAGGGCATGTCTGTTAAGGAAGTTATAAGTATCTGGCATTAAAACCACACACACACACACACACACACACACACACACACACACACACACACACACACACACACACACACACACACACACACTCACAAGATCACCACGGTGAGATGTGAGTCACCTGCCTAACTAGGTACATAATCTAGAGACTATCATATCAAGTTGCATGTAAATAATAAATAGTAAACAAGGGAAAAAGTTTTGCTGTTTAGTGATCATAAAATTAAAATGATAAATTAAATAAAAAATAAAAGTGTGTGTGTGTGTGTGTGTGTGTGTGTGTGTGTGTGTGTGTGTGTGTGTATACATATACACACATAATAATAAAAGATATAAACTATTTTAACAGATAGCCCATTTTAAGTGTTATACTGTTCTGCAGGGTGTGTGTGCTTTGTTGTGGAAATAATACCTTTTTAGGTTTGTAGGCAGCCTCCACCTCCAGCTTCAGTCCTCAGAGCACCCATCAGCATGTATTTTCACAATACCTCACACCCTGTCAGGTATTATTGATTGCTTAGTGATATTGGCAGCTTTTCCACTTGATTCATGAAGAAAACTCAGTTGAATCATATAACACCTCACTACCTTCTCCACATTTAGTTTTCTAAGTTGAGTCAGACCCATCCCTCTAAGAAAACACTGGAAATATTTAAAACTGACCCTACTTCCACATCTTGCTGGTTTTGTAAAATTTGCCTATTTGCTTTTGTGTATATACAGTAAAAGATATTGACTGGTGAGGGGATGGCATAATGCTTAAGATGCTTACCTCCTAAGTACAAAAGTACAGGGTTTGATTCTCACCTTTGAAGGAAATTGGGTAGGCTTACAAGGGCAGCTAGATTAATACTTACCAGTGATGTGTTGTGCCCAGTATCAATTTATTTTGGGACTGGAACATTCGTCCACTTTTTTATTTTGCTCTCTGTTATGTATGATAAAAGTAATTATTCTTCCTGTATTTATGTAATCAGTTGTTATTTTCTCTCTTTAGGTTTTTGCTTTTCTGAATATTCTCTCCATTTCCTTGTGGTTTAATTAATGTACTTCTATTTAGTTCCCTGTAATATCTTTTAAGTATAGTAGGCAACAATGATCCTTTCTTGAGTTTAAATTTAAACTCCAAGTAATATATTTGAGTAAAGGTTTATCAGAGAGTTGCTACTGCCAATGATGGTGATTTTCAGGTAGACCTCAGGTGTGTAAGAAAAGTCCTAATACCTATGTAACGATGTAGTGGTTGGTGTATATCTAGTATGAAGAAGTTTGTCTATAACTGATCAAAAATATCTTCCAAAGAGCTCAGTGTACTGCTCCATCAAGAGCATTAGTATGAGATGAAGCGATATTTTTAAGTTCCTTAACTTATATTCAAACTTTGCGGATCAATAACATTCTGCACTTCACAGTTTGTATCTTCATTTTTACTCTGGAAACTAAATTGTTCAATTTTATTCTAACAGCATCATGGTGTTAAAATGTATGAGCTCTGTAAATCAGCGCTTTGTTTCTTGACGTGATGAGTCATTCGTGCTTAAGCCTGGTAATGCAGTTGTGGTCAGCACAATTAATGATGTAACACAATGGTTGTTACTTGGCATTGAAAAGAATCACTCTGTAAAGAATTGCAAGCAGGATAGTGTTTGTGCCAGAGATTTAATTGAAAGTTCACTTTTCCCTCAATTTTGTCATTGAGTTTACATTCACATAATAGATATAAACTTCAGAAGGTAGTGAAGAAGCAAGGCCAAGTCAAGAAAAGTAAATCTCCATAAAGAAAACTGATATTCATTAATCATCTTCTTGATGAAATATTAATGTACTATGTATTATGCACTTTCTGCAACCGAATTAGTGAAAAAAAAATAGGAAAGAAAAAGGAAGAAAAAACACTTCTATCAATACATAATGGAGCAAAGTGAAATCAGTGGAAGAATTTTGTAGCCAAAAAAAAATGGATGCAGAGCACAAAATACGCCAAAAGTTCAAAGGTTAGTATTGATTGCATTCAAGTGATAGAGCTAAACTTCAGAAGGAAGTGAACAGACAAGGTCAATTCAAGAAAAGTCAAATCTCCATAAAACAAACTGATATTCATTGATCATCTTCTTGAGAAAAAAATGTATTATGTATTATGCATTATGCAGTTTCAGCATTTGAATCGGGGACAATCAGCGAGGGTCACAAAACATTCAGTTAGCTGCTACAAAGCAATGCATAAATGATGGAAGAACCAGGCATAAAAAGCACTGACATTTTTCTTGCCATGCATACATTTCAGAGTAAACAATACATTAAATATCTAAAAACACTATGGCGCATCCTTAGAGTAATTCATACATAATTTACAGACGTCTACCCAGTATTTCAAACTGGCAGTGACCACAAGTCACCAGGACCACAATGGGCAAAACTGTTCCAAAAATATGAAAATAATATATTATTAAAGGGAATGTCTGATAAAAAAGAAAGAAGTAAATCTTAACATGGGGGGGGGGAATGTCTGTGGCATTCATGATTTTCTATCATGGAATAATTGTTTGTACAAATTAATTAAGGGGAAGTAGTCTGCCAATAAAAACTGGCCATAATTTAAAATATACACAGACTTCAGTAAAGCAAAACAAGAAACAAATGAGACATTAAATGTGCACTGCTTGTTGAAGACATTGGCAAAGACTTCTCAGTTAAGTAATGAAGGCAATTGTATCATGGCTGAGGCCATGCAAACAGTTTCATCCACAGAGGACCAAAAGTGAGTCTCATAACTTAAGTCATGTACACTCTACGCTTCCAAAAAAGCACATTTCATAACAGAAAGTTTAATAAGAGCAAAATATTCAAAGACAGGCCACTGTTTTTGCATTATTCAAGAAATAGAAAGCTGTATAATAACAGTATATAACAAGAATGTGAGACATATGAATATATATATATATATATATATATATACTATAATTTTCCATCCCTGCAAAGCATGAACAGTAACATACAACATCTAAGAAGGCAGGAAGAGATACAGCTGTTATTGTTACACTGATTATTCCTCAAATATCTGTGATATGCTCATTATAACAGTGAATTATAGCATCTGCACAGATTATCCTAGTTTTTTAATTTCTTCAAGTCTTTTGGGTTTCTAATACCATGACAGGAATGGACCCCATTCTTATCCTAAGTCAAACTATGATTAGAGGTCATGAAATTAGTATTGTTTCAATCTTTGATGTCAGCCAAAAGTGCTCTTCGCAACACCCACAATGTGCCCAGTAATGACGTCTTCTGCAGTTCATCTGGAGTTACATGTATTGGTAACATATCTCAATACAATTATAGATTATTTTTTATAAGCCTTATTGTTCCTACTACTATTGGAACTGTCTGGGTATATTTCTGCCTTATTGCTCTCATTTCTGCCTACAAATCCTGGTATTTTATGACTTTGTGTCTCCCTGTATGTAAGACACTGTAGTCACTAGGTGTAGTAATTTCAATGATCAATGCTACTTTTGCCTTCTTTCCATGGACTACTATATCTAGTTTTCTCGCATCTGTTTGTTGAACTGTAGGGAATGGGTGATCCCATGTGCTGTAGACTTCATCATTTTCTGTGATGCTTTGTGGCTCTTGTTTCCAGTGTTTTTCAGCTACTTCAGTATTACAATGTTTGAACAATCCCCAGTAAAACAGTCACCACATTATTATACCTTTCAGTATACAATCCTCCTGCATTAATATGTCACAACCAGCAACAAGATGTGTGACTGTTTCCAATTCTGTTTTACAAAACCTACATTTGTCTGTTTCTCCCGCATGTTCAATGGACTTTGTAAACCAGCTTGTACGTAGCCCACTATCTTGGGCTGTCATTATTAACCTTTCGTCTTTTGGTTTGAATTTACCTCTCCTTAACCATTCTTGCATTCAATCCTGATCAACATGAGGTTGTTCCAAGAGTTTTCTATACTTGCAACTATATTTATGTATTTTCCACATTTCTTGCCTTCTCATCTAATCCTTCACCTTATATTCTTTCTTTTGTTTTCTGGCACATTAAGTTGCTGCCTGATTTTGATCTTCTGGGTTGATTTCCATTCCTGCGTGATGCCAATATGCTTCTGTTAGACTAAGCAGGGAGGCCATCTTAGATTTATTCTCTTCATATTTCAAAGCTTTCACTATGTTTGGGTCATGTCAGTTCAACAGATATATATGCAGTCCCATGATATTTATGCAATCAATTTCAAGGAGGACCATACATCCTTAGGAATGGGAAATATATAATCTAGGTATGCACTAATTTTTGTAAATCATTTGATGAGCATGAAACATCCTTCCTGTTTTCCTGTCTAATCTATCCAGCACCTTTTGGGGCCAGTCACTCACTCAAAAACTCTAAGTTAGGACAGGAAGAACAAATTGTTTTATAGCTTAAACTTTGTTACTAGATTTCAGTGCTGTTTTCAGGATTAATTTAAGTCTTCTGAAGTACTCCTTACTAAGTTTTATTCACATTTGCTCTTGTTTTACTGTTGATCCTTCATCAATTCCCAAATATTTATACACACCCCTCTTGCTCAAGTTCTTTTATATCACATTCTTGTCCCAAACTGATGTTTTCTTGGTGCTGCCGCTTTCCTGCTTTAAAGGTTGCTTTTGCACATTTATCAAGACCAAATGACATTCTTATATCATCTGAAAAAGTTTTGAATACTTGCAGTTGTGCTTTCAGTTCCTCATCTGATGAGCTATAGAGTTTTAAATCATCTACAAAGAGAAGATGAGAAGTCTGTATCCTTTGTTGGTTTCTGGAAGACAAATTATAGCCATGACCTAATCTGTTAAGCAGGCACTCAATGGGTTAAGAACAAGGCAAAAGACCAGCCGTGACAGAGTCATCCCAAAATAATAATTTCTCCTTTATCATGGCTTAACTGCAAAGTGGTTTGCCACTGTTTCATGGTCACTGGGATGTAGTTTATCAGTGTAGAGTGTCTCATATATTTTTAAGCGCTCTTTTATACATGAATGTGGGGTGCTGTCAAATATTTTTTTGTCGTCTTTCCATGCCATACTTAGATTCTTCCCCCTTTTTCAGTTCTCCAGTATGACTTTACTTAACAAAAAATGATGCTTTGTTCCATATGACTTTCTTTTATTACCCTTTTGTTCTATTACCATAATTGAATTTTCTTCTAAATGACTATAAACTCTGTTGGCATTAATTCCAGAGTATAGTTTATATGTCATCGGAAGGCCAGTTATTGGTCTATAGTTTTTAGGGTAGCTTGCAGGTTCACTCTTAAATAAGAGCATTGTTTTGCCTGTTGTTATCCAGGCTGGTGTCTGCTCAGGGGGTACATATAAAAAGTTTTTACTTGTGGTGAAATCTTCATGCAAAGAAGCTAGTACTTTTAGCCAGAAGTTAGGTACTGTCTCTGGGCCTGGAATTTTCCAATTAGAGGCTTTTCTTAACTTTGTTTCAATCTCTCTGTCTGTTACTTCATCCCATTTCATATCCTGTACCTTTAAACTTCTTATTCTTTCTTTTACTTCTTCTATCCATTTACCATCTTTCTTATGTTCTACAGAATGTTCATAAATACTTCTCCAAAATGTATCTATTTCTTCTTTTTTTGGTTGCCTTTGAATTCCTTTTGCCTTGTTTCCCAATTCTCTATAAAACATTTTTGGTCATCAGTAAATTGCTTATTTTGTACTTTTCTTTTATATTTATCTGTGTATTCTAATTTTTTCTGTCTGTGCTGCTATTTTTAGTTTATTATTTGCGATAGTGCATGATAAATCTTGATCCTTTATAATACTGCACATTGCTTTAATCACATCTATCTTTATGAGAATTGTTGTTGATCTGTTCCATCTTCTATACTCTTTTAACAATGACACTTTTCTTAATTTTCTCTATTTGGTACTTCCATGATGACATTCAGTTTCTCCTCAACATTTCCCTTACTAGCCTGTGTTCTTGTGGTCGGAATTTATGTGTTATTAATTTGACTGCACAGTGATGTATCCTATTTACTTCTGTTATATCACATGAATCACTATGGACAGTTCTAATTAATGTGCTCATTTGTTTAATCAGACTTCTAACTTTTGGGGGTTTATTGACTTTATGCTGTCTATTTCTTTCATTGATCTTAATATGTGTATCCATCACTATTAAATCAAGAAATTCTTCTCTTAAATCATTTTCTTCTGAACTGAGGGCACATTCTGTGTTCTCCATTTTCATGTGGGCATTCTATAGAAAGTTCCAGAGTGGTTTTCTGTACCATGCTCTCTTCAGTGTCACCCTGTGTCATCAGTTGCTCTTTCATATGGGAACTCACTGGCCGATGATTCCATGACATTGACTATATCAGAGTTGCCACAGTTTCCTGTTTTTTCCCTTGCAGTATAGCTCCAAATGAATGTTTGTACTGGCTTCCAGTGGGAGGCTCCAAAGTATCTTCATATGTCAACTGATTAGATGCTTCCCTCTCCACTGGTTTCTCCTTAATTTGGGTGAACATTGCTTTATCCTGCTGTGATGTTATCTGAGTTAAATTTTCTCCACTAAATCCTTCACTTTGCAGGTTAATACATAACCTTAGTTTTTATTTCTTTAACTTCTCCATTACTAATCCATTTTTCTACTTTTCCTCTTTGTTTTCTTATTTTTGTATTCTAAAACTTTCCATATCTGGATGCCTTTGCCTATATTTTTCTTTGAATATCTTTGGGGCTGTTTTTTGTGTTAATTAATGTGGCTTTCTCCTTTGCATAAATATTGCACCATATTCAATCTCTCTTTCTCATGTCCATATTTCTTTTTTATACCCATCAAACATCTGTAAATTTTGTTCTTTAAATTTTCGCGCTTGCTCAATTGCTTCTTTTTGCAAACGACACAAGGTTTCTTGATCTATATAGTGTTTTCAATGGATCTGTTGTATTAATGAACACAAATTTCTATTTGAAGCGTCTGACAGTTTTCTTGTGGAAGTATTGTCCTTTCCTCTAATTTCTTTCCTAATCTTTTTATATATCTTTTCTCTGGAAATTCTGGGCTTCTTGCATGATAGTAACAATACAGAATTTTTTTCTTATCCTTTTAGTAATCCACTCTATCATCTTTATGGCTTTTTTTGGCCTATCAGTTTTTGTGTTTTTTGTGAACTGCTACTTCCTTCTACAACAGGGGAGACATCATTTCCCTGGGCCTGGCCTAGCCAGGCCTATATTATTTAGTTAAAAGACATTTCCATCAAACAGCGCTCCATTGACACAAACCCGTCGAAATTTACTTCTGAAGATCATAGAATTTGTTTCCTAAGGCAATGAAACAATTGTCCTGTTGCACAACTGAACACAAATCACACTAAATCAAACCCACCCAAGTGGGGGGCAATGCCCCCACACACCCCCAACTATATATACCAACGCTGAGATCCCACCACAGTGGGGAAAAGAGCAAAGTTGTGGAATTGGCCAACTACTTCCTTACCCTGGGAAAACCTCTGCAGTTTGTGGAAGTGAATTTCAATGGTTTCACGATGATGGAAAGGAGTTCACTGGAAATACCTTTTGATGTCATAATACAGACCCACCGATATCCATTGGAGGGATATTTCCATGTCTTGAGGATTCTATACTGTCATTTGTTCCAGTCCTGGTAGCAGTTCACCTACTAAGATTAGGCACTTTTTTATCCTGGGACTTGTGCACCCAGCTATCTTCTTTTTTTAACCTACTTCTATCCATGATATACGCTATATAAAATACAGTCTATATATCAATGTTGTCTTGGTGAGATTTTGTGAAAAACAGGGCCCACCTCATGAAGGCATTCACCAAGACTTGAAGATTCAGTTTCAGTAATGTTTCTCTCCTTTTGCTAATTTTACCACCTCTCCATTAAGACCCCAAGGGTACAGGTTAGCCAGGGCTATGGGGACTGACCAAAATAATTGCAAGCCATTGATAGCATGGTATTGTCTCTATCAGGCTTACACTTGGGTCAAAGAATCTTTGGAAAAATGGTAAATATATATCATAAGTAAAAGTAGTAATATATCATAAGTAAAAGGTAATAATACATCATAGGTAAAAGGTAATAATATAAATTATAGCTACTGTAAGTGCTGGCAAGGTATAAAATGCAGCAGTAAACAGACTCAATGTTATGTATGAGTCCATGCAATGCGATAATCTGAAGGTAGGATACCAAATGCAACCTAATCCATATAGTCATAACCTGAAATAAATTGCTGTACTTAATTTGATATATTGCCTTACTATAGGTAATATGTATGAGCATTTGTAAACAGAAATTTAAATATTTTTTTCTGTTTGAGGACTGGTAACAGATAAAAGTACAGAAATTAAAAATATTATATTATAAATTTTGAAATGTAACTTTGTGCAGTCCTTACACAACCATCATATGAAGCCAAAATAGCTTCTTTTTGCATATGTGCATTTAATTTGATTGCATATATATTAACAGAGCGATGTTATCAATTATGTTTTTCTATAGGATCCTGTAGCCTTACTTCCAAGAAGGGTTTCATTATTTTATAACAATGGCAATAAAACTTTTAGACCATGTTTATACACTGTTATCTCACAGACGATTTGCAGTTTCTATCTAATATATATCAAGTATAATTAAGTTTTAAGACACAGAAAATGCGTGTTAACTAAAAGGACTAGAGTTAGCTTCTCTTTGTGACCAGAATACAGTGGATATAAAAAGTGCACACACCCCTGTTAAAATGCTAGGTTTTTGTGATATAAAAAATGAGACCACAATAAATCATTTCAAAACTTTCCCCACCTTTAATGTGACCTATAACCTGCACAATTCAATTGAAAAACAAACAAATCTGTTAGGGGAAAAATATAAAAAAGAAAAAAAACGTACAATAAGCTGGTTGCATAAGTGTACACATCCTCAAACTAACACTTTGTTGAAGCACCTTTTGATTTAATTACAGCATTCAGTCTTCTTGGGTAGGAGTCTATCAGCATGGGATATTCTGACTTGGCAATATTTGCCCACTCTTCCTTGCAAAAGCACTCCAGATATGTCATATTTCAAGGGCATGTCTTGTGCACAGCCCTCTTCAGGTCATCCTACAGATCTTCTATTGGATTTAGGTCTGGGGTCTGGCTGGGCAATTCCAAAACATTAATTTTCTTCTGGTGAAGCCATTCTTTTGTTGATTTGGATGTATGCTTGGGGTCATTGTTGTGTTGAAATGTGAAATACTTCTTCATCTTCATCTTTCTAGCAGACACCTGAAGGTTTTGGGCCAAAAGTGACTGTATTTGGAACTGTTCATAATCCTCTCTACCTTGACTAAATTCCCAGTTCCAGCTGAAGAAAAGCAACCCCAAAGCATGATAATGCCACCACCCTTGCTTCACCATGAGAATTGTGTTCTTTGGTTATGCAAAGTGTTGTTTTTGCGCCAAATGCACCTTCTGGAATTGTGGTCAAAAAGTTCAACCTTGGTCTCATCAGACCATGACACATTTTCCCACATGCTTTTGGGAGACTTGATTATTGTTTTGCAAATTTTAGCTGGGCCTGGATGCTTTTCTGTGTATGAAAAGGCTTCTGTCTTGCAACCCTACCCCATAGTCCAGACATATGGAGAATACGGGAGATTGTTGTCACATGTAGTATGCAACCAGTACTTGCCAGAAATTCATGCAGCTCCTTCAGTGTTGCTGTAGGTCTTTTGGAAGCCTCACTGACCAGTTTTTGTCTTGTCTTTTAGTCAATTTTGGAGGGACATCCAGTTCTTTGCAAAGTCACTGTTGTCCCATATTTTCTCCACTTTTTGATGACTGTCTTCACTGTGTTCCATGGTATATCCAATGCTGTGGAATTTTTTTTGTACCCTTCTCCTGACTGATACATTTTAATGATGATATCCCTTTGATGCTTTGTAAGCTCTCTGTGAACCATGGCTTTTACTGTAACAGGCAAGTGAGTAAATGTCAGAAAAATCCTACTAGGACAGCTGAAGTTTATTTGGGGTTAATCAGAGTCTCATTAATTGAAGTCAGGTGTGTACCCAAGAAGACGGAATGTTGTAATTAAGTCAAAAGGTGCTTCAGCAAAGTATTAGTTTAGGGGTGTGCACACACAACAAAGTATTAGTTTAAGGGTGTGCAGACACAACAATGTATTAGTTTAAGGGTGTGTGCACTTATGCAACCAGCTTATTATACGTCTTTTATTTTTTATATTTTTCCCCTAACAGATTTGTTTTTTTTCAATTGAATTGTACAGGTTATAGGTCACATTAAAGGTGGGAAATGTTTTGAAACGATTTATTATGGTCTCATTTTCTTATATCACAAAAACCTGCCATTTTAACATGGGTGTGTACACTTTTTATATCCGCTGTATTTTTATATATTTCATCGAAGACTTTGGATGCTCTGGATGACCGATATGTATAGTTTCTCAGTAGGGAAACTGTTGACCTTCATTGACATCATGATTACTTATATCCACAGAAAACCCTTCAGGTATTTAGTACATGGCTTTTCATTTACTGTCTCAGCAGGACAATTATATTTGCAAGGCATAATTCTGAACATGAAAAATTCTTGTCTCCAAATAAACATGGCATAGAAAAGAACAGAGCAGTTCCCAATAATTACCTCAGTGTCACTGAACCACATATTTTTTTCTAAATAATGTGACTGCACCACTATCTTATCATTTTGCTAACTGAATTGAAATGTTTACCTTTTATTTCAGTCTTCTACAAGTTATTCAATCAGACCATACTCAGGATTCATTGATGATATATGTCCTGATGAATTTTTCTTACTTAAAAGAGGGACTGCATGTATTTTTATGACCAAAATCAGAATGGGAGTATAACAAAAGTCACTTAGCTTTGGTGCTGTAAAGCATATGCTGTAGTACAAGTGACAATCTTGGTTTGTAGACCATCATTTGCAGAATGATTAACAGTAGATACTATGCATCCTTTATGTTAATATATAAATAAAATACTGATAACATTGCTGGACAAAATCAGTCAACAGTAAATCAGAACATATAGCATATCTGTTGTCATCCATGTGGTGCATTAGCTGGGATAAGTGAGCAAAATTCAATTACTTTTTAATGCAGACTTTTAGATATTTTACCTGTTATTCCAGAAAACAAGTTTAATAAAAAAACAACTAGGTGAACATGTAAATTGCAGAGTACAATTTCTCACATATGTCAACTATCCAGATTTTCACAGAATGCCCAGATGTGTGTTTCACATTTTTGGTATTCTTACATAAAATGTATGCTTTTCTGGCAAATCATTGAGGACTAAAGTCATTAACTAATGACAGACATTTGAGCTGTAGACTTTACATCCTACAGAAAATTTATACTGAAGCAAAACCCATTATTTTTACAGTCTAAGTTTACAACAGCAATATTTAAAATCAGCCCCTAATTTTTGGGCTTTTGCATCCCCATTATGTTTGGCTTTGTCCAGATTTCTTGTGTTAAGAGATTGAGAGGTATGCAATTTATGTTAAAGTGAGTTTTTTGAATATTGGACCATGTGTTTCAGGAGTATAGCCAAACTATCCACTTATGCTGTGCTAATGAGCTCAATAAAAAGGTAGAAACATGCATGTCCACAACAGTTGGAGTTTGGCTTTATTGACCTGAATGTAACCATAAAGGCCTAAAAAGTAAAAAAATAAAAACACAAGTCATGGACATTCAGAAGCCATGTAGCTGAAACACCTGATGCCCTTAAGGGAACAAAAAATGGATCTCAACACTAGAAATAAAAAACTCAGTTATTTTAATACAAATACAAATAGCAGAGCTTTCGGGAATAATCCCTTCCTCAATGCATGTAAAATGCAATTCAAATACAGAGTTTTTTAAATATAGCACATGATCCCATCACCCAATAAGAGCTCAGCTTGTTATACAAAGAAACTGAAGTTTAAAGGCACAGCAACACATATAAATAGTACATTCAAAAGCAACTTTAAAAAGTACAGCAGATACAGGCAGTCAATAGTAACATTCACTTCAGTTTTATTTGCTTTTGTTTTAATACAGGTTTTAAACTAACTGAAGCATTTAATCCAGCTGCACAGTCAGCATGAAATTTTAAAATCCACCTGTATTCAGCTAGTTCAGTGGCATTTAGAATATCACCATGTGTTATGTTAAAAAATATTCTTTGTAATATTCTAAATTTAAATCCATGGTTTGTACTGTTGTCATTAATATACTTAGCCAAAAAATTAGTAAGTCACATTACAAGATATAGATCGTAATCCACGGTGGTGCAGCGGTAGCGTTGTTGCCTCACAGCAAGAGGTTCTCCCGTTTGATTCTCAGCTAGTGTGTGGGGAGTGCCTTCTCTGTGGAGTCTGCATGTCCTCCCCGCTGGTCGAGTGGCATTCCGAAAGACATGCGTGAATGGGCGTGCCTTCGTTGAAGGCTGGGCGTCGAGCTGGCAACTCAGCACTGTGAAAATCTACTGCCAATCATTAGCGGACTGGAGTTCCACTGTGGTGACCCCTAACCAGGAAAAGCCGAAAGACAACAACATTACAAGACATAGATCAAGATGTGAAGGCTGCCAGCCTAACCAGATAGAATTTTGTAAATAATTCTGTGTCATTTGTGAATAGTAATACAATCTGTATGCTTGCCTAGGAAATGTAAGAAAACTATTTGTTATGTACTGAGTTTCAAGATTATAACCACAGTGCACCCTGCTGGAACAGAGCAGAAATGTGTATAAACGATATGCCTATGCAAATGCATGTTTTCATAGTAGAGGTTGGGACATACAGATTTAACTTGCAAACTCTGAGAAAATAAGTAAAACCGTTAAACACAGATAGAAGACAAAATGTCTGCAGCTAGGAGGTTTTTCTATTTTTCTGGAAACAGAGGTAATTGCAAGTTTCAAATGTAAAAGTTTTACAATTTCCAGTTCCAGGCAAGTTTCTAAGAGATAAGTGTCAGCTTCTAAGAGATAAGTATTCTTGACACTGAGGTGTTATATTTTAAGTTTCTGGGGTCTGATAGCCTGGGGGAGACCCAGACAGACCGCACACTTGCAGCCAAGACTGGTGAGGTGGTTATTTTAGGTAGGCAGCTACCCTGTAGTAGTGAGACTGAAGGTGAGCCGCAACTGCTTTTGGATACTGATGTCCCTTGGACAGAGTGAATGCAAGGGCAGAGATCAGTAGTAGTACCCAGGCTGACAGCGAGGCACCGCTGTCAGAGGATGCCAGACTTCCAGTGGAAGGGGAGCTGGGAAGGGTTACAAAGATAGAGTTGAAACAGGCTCAGCTCTCAGACCCTACATTACAAGGCCTGAGAGAGGTAGCTAGTGAGGCACCTGATTTTCAAAGGAAAGGGGAATCTGTATACTGGGACAAAGGACTAATGTATAGAGAGTGGGCCCCTGAGAGAGGGCTAGAAGGTGAGAGAATACAGCAGTTGGTAGTTCCCAGAGCCTACCATCTGGCACTTCTAGCCATAGCCCATGATATTCCCTTTGCAAGTCATATGGGCATAAAACGTACAAAGAGATATATTATGCAGAACTTTTATTGGCCTGGGATTTCCAAAGATGTAACAGGGTACTGCAGGACCTGTGAGCAGTTCCAAAAGGCAGGCAAGGCAGGAGACAAGGTGAGAGGTCCTTTGATGCTTAGCCTGTGATTGAGGAGCCATTTCAGAGGGTAGCTATGGATATTGTGGGGCCTCTGAGTACCACAAGTTCCACAGGGAAAAGGTATATCCTAGTGGTAGTAGATTATGCTATGAGATACCCTGAGATAGTGGCTCTGTCCTCCATCGAGGCAGAAAAGGTGGCAAATGCTTTGTTAGAGATTTTCAGAAGGGTAGATTTCCCAAAAGAAATACTGACTGACAGAGGTGCCAATTTCATATCAGACCCTGACTTGTCTGTGGAAGTACTGAGGGGTGAAGCACCTAAAGACCATCCCCTTCCATACCCAGACTAATGGTCTTGTTGAGAGGTTAAACTCTACACTCAGGATGATGCTATGGGCATTTGGAAACCAGTTTAAAAGGGAGTGGGACAAATATTTGCCCCATCTGTTGTTTGCTTACATAGAGGTGCCCCAGGAATCCACAGGTTTTTCACCCTTTGAGTTGTATGAACATAGGGTGAGGGGACCTCTAGGTTTAATTTGAGATGAGTGGGAGAATGTGTATGAATCCCACAATGAGTCTGTTGTGGCATATGTCCTGAACCTCAGGACAAGGCTCAGGAAACTCATGGGCTTGGCCCAGGATAACCTGGCAGAAGCCCAACAGCAGAAAAAGGTCTGGTATGACAGGAATGCTCCTGCTAGAGAGTCTGCTGTAGGGCGGCAGGTGATGGTTCTCGTTCCTGTCAGACACAACACACTGCAGGCAGCTAGGGGGGACCCTACAAGGTGGAAAGGAAGGTCAGTGATATTATCTACATGGTACAACTGCTAGGCAGGAGGCAGTGGCACAAATTGTACCATGTTAACATGATGAAACCTTAACATGATAGGGAGGCCCTTGTGCTGAGTATTTTCAGTGGATTACAGGAAGAGTCTGAGGGGATATGTTGAATGATCTCCTCAGTGAGGTTCGGACTGATACCTCAGTGGAAGGGGTAGCAATATCCCAGCAGCTATCTCTTACCCAGGTTCAAGAAATCTGAAGTGTGTTACAGGAGTTTGGGGCCATGCTCACTGGGAAACCAGGGTGCACCCACCTGGTGCAGTGCCAGTGGATACAGGATCCCAAAGGCCTATTAGAGTTCCTGAGAGAATCAAACAGACTCTGAGGGAGTAGATACAAGAAATGTTGGAACTAGGAGTAATTCAGGAGTCCAGCAGTCTTTGGGCCTCCCAAGTGATGCTGGTACCAAAGAAGGATGGCCGCACCAGGTTCTGTGTGGACTACAGGAAATTAAATAGTAGTCACACAGAGTCAGATGCTTACCCCATGCCTAGGACAGATGAGGCCCTAGAGCAGCTGGGTGGGGCTAAGTATCTTACCACCATTGATCTTACCAAGGGTTACTGGCAGGTGCCCTTGATGCCCAGTGCTAGAGAGAGGTCAGCCTTTGTGACTCTTTTTGATTTTTATAAGTTCACAAAAATGCCCTTTGGGATAAAAAATGCCCCAGTGACTTTCCAGAGGCTGATAGATCATATCCTAGCAGCAGCAGGTGATTTTGAACTTGCTTACCTAGATGATATTGCCATCTAAAGCCATTTCTGGCAAGAGCACCTTAAGAATGTCAGGGAGTTGCTGGGCAGAATACAGAGAGCAGAGTTGACCATTAAGCCCAGCAAATGGCAGGTGGGTATGGCAGTGGTCTCCTATCTGGAGCATACAGTGGGGAGTGGTAAGATCAGGTCAGAACAAGCCAAAGTGGAAGCCATTCAGGCATGTCCTGCACCTGTCACCAAAAAGCAGGTGAGGGCAATTTAGGGACAGCAGGGTACTACAGAAAATTTGTCCCCAGTTATAGTACCAAAGCTGCTCCCCTCACAGACCTGACAAGGAAAAATAGGCCAGATAAAGTAGTGTGGACCCCAGCATGTGAGCAGGCATTCCAGAAGCTTAAAGAAGCTTTGGGAGGACCCCCTGTGTTAGCCAATCCAGATTACAGCTAATAATTTGTTGTGCAGGTGGATGCTTCGAACCATGGGGTGGGGGTTGTACTTAGCCATATTTCTTCAGAGGGAGAAGAGCACCCAGTAGTTTATCTCAGGTGTAGGCTCCAACCCAGGGAGGAATGCTATGCAGCTGGAGAAAAGGAATGTCTAGCCATGGTGTGGGCACTACAGAAAGTTCAGCCTTATCTGTATGGAATAAAATTCACAGTAGTTACAGAGCACAATCTCCTAACATGGTTACATTGAGCCAGCCAGCAAAATGCCAATTTGCTAAGGTGGAGCCTAGGGTTGCAAGCATATATGTGCAGTACCACAGAAGGGTTAGCAATGCCAATACAGATGGGATCTCAAGACAGGGTATGGGGTAATGCATTCCCAGATAGGCTCAATCCTCTCAAGCAACATTTCTCAAGGGTCACTTGAAAAACTAGCTTGAGTTTTCGGGGGGAGGGAGTAATTGTGAAAGCTGCCAGCCTAGACAGCTAGAATTTGGTAAATAATTCTATGTAATTTGTGAATAACAATATAATTTGTATGCTTGCCTTAGAAATGTAAGAAAACTATATGTTCTGTACTGAGCTTCAAGACTGTAACCACAGTGCACCCTGCTGGAAAAGAGCAGAAATGCGTATAACCTATATATCTATGCAAATGTGTGTTTTCATAGTAGAGGTTGGAACATACAGAGCTAACTTGCAAACTCAGAGAAAATAAGTAAAACATTTTATGATGGTATTTACCACAGCTAGAAGCCAGAATGTCTACAGCTAGGAGGTTTTTTTCTATTGTCTGGAAACAGAGGTAATTGGAGGTTTCAAATGTAAAAGGTGTTTAAAAACAATGACCTAGGTAGTTTGAACAAACAGTTGTCAGAGTTTGAAAAGACTCTGAGATCTTTTAAAACTTTACAGATGGACAACGCTTTTCTGGAGAGGTCCCTTGAGCTTGGTCAAGTACCTAAGGGACATTGTGTGTTCAAACTTCCGTTTGGATTTGTAGAAGGGACAGAACTATTTGATGAACTGCTGCAACTGTTCGATAGAACAGGTATAGAACTGATTAAATTAATTATTCGTAACAATAATTGTAAACTTGCTGTTTTAAATGAACAATTGGTCATTTTAGATAAGAATATTCGCCAGGACTTGTTATTTGAATTTAATAGATTTCGTCTTGATAATGTTATCAAAGATATGGATAGATTTATTAGTAAAGGGCTAGAAACTAAGAATCTTAAATTAATAAGGGACACCAATGATTATAAGAATAAAAAAGTGTATGTGCATTTCAAAGAGTTTAAAAGCATGAGGCGGTTATTCAAACAGCCTGTGGCCGATTCATTTGCTGAGAACAACTTGAATACCACTAACAGCCACTCCAGTTTACAACAGAACTATAGAGTGAATAATGAGAATGGAGAAGGTGTTTTTTTAGAGGAGCCGACACTGAGAAGGTCAGAGCAGCTCCGGGACCGATATGGGGGTCAACAATATCAGCAGAATCGACCATATTACAAGACAACACACAGAACCAATTCTTGGTACCGCTAAATAGTAATCACAGTTGTAATAATATAACATGTATGAGTGAGGCACCAGTTTATCAAACTAGTCATTTTATGAGTGATATTTAGGGTTTAGTATATACAATTATACTGATACTTGTTTTAATGCTGCCTATGTTAAATTTTTTAAGAAGTGTTTTAGATTTGTCCCTTCATTTAAATTAGATGTTGGTAGAATTTTGATTAATTTAAAACTTTACACTAGAGCACTTAACCTTAAGCTGTTTTTTGTTAACAACAAATGTAACCAGAGAGACAATACTAGTTTTACTCTAAAAAGGAGTAGTACTTTTATACCCCCACAGAACCCAATGATTTATTTGTTTGAGAGATTATGTGAAACACAAATCAGAAGAATATTAAAGAATGAAAAAATGACTTCTGATAATTTGACTTCCGTTGAAAAATTTTGTCTTAAGGAATTAACTTCTACCGACAAATATAGGGTAATGAAACCCGATAAAGGGGGTGGGGTTGTTATTATGAGCAAAACAGACTATTTGAACAAAATGACAATAATGTTGAGTGACAATACGATGTATGAAAAAGTGTCAAAACATGAAATGGAAAGGGCATATGTTAAGGTGGATTGGTATCTATATGAATTTTTGATGGATGGAGTCATCACCAAAGATGAATATAATTTTTTATTAGTGGAACATCCAATGACGCCATCCATTTTTGGTATCCCCAAAATCCATAAGGACATACACAATCCACCCTTTAGGCCCATAGTCTCTGCCAGGGGTTCAAAGACTGAAGCCATTGCTGCTTATATAGATTTGCATTGTAAGGGAACTTTAAAACATCTGCCTCATTTATTAAAAGATTCCTGGCATTGTCTAGAAAAAGCTAGTGAACATTTTGTTGATATTGAAGACGATATGACAATGGTAACTATTGATGTTGTCAACCTATTCACAGTGATTCCTCATGACTTAGGTCTTGAAATGTTTGAGACAAGTTTGCTGAAATTTAGTGAGTCTAATAAGGCTAAATGCAAATTGTTACGTGAACTGATGGCTATTGTACTTGAAAACAATTTTATGTTTATTAATGGTGAATATTATAAACAAAGTACAGGTGTGGCCATGGGGACTAGATGCGCCCCATTTATGCCAATTTGGTGTTAGCCTTATGGGAAACACAAAGTGTTTTACTTCTAGTTTCTGGCCCAACATTGCCCTTTACTTAAGGTACCTGGACGACATTCTTATTTTTGGAAGGGCAACAGAGAAATGCTTATTGAGTTTGAAAATTTTCTAAAAACGACATCTAGTTTTTTGAATTTCACTTTTAAGATATTTGACAACAATTGTGAGTATTTAGATATTTTATTCTATAAAAACATGGGTAAGTTAGAATCAAGTATTTTTAGGAAAAAAACTCATTCCAATTCCTTTTTACATTTTGATAGTTGCCATCCCTATTACCAGAAAAAGAATTTAGTAAAGGGACAGATGGTCAGATTTTCTAGAATTATTAGTGAAGACATTAATTTTTACAATGAGATTAAAATATTATCAGATATGTTTCTGGATAGAGGTTATCCATTAGAATTAATTGTTAAAGTTAGTGAAGAGATTTATATTAAAAGACATCAAATATACAAACCTATATTAAAGTACGGTTTTGACAACAGTATATCTAGGACTAATAACACTACTAGAAATGACACCTTTATTATACCATTTAATGATATATCACCCAGGATAGTTAATATAGTACATGAGACCTGGATAAGTATTCTCCAGAATAACAGTGACCTTATTGATAATTTAGGGACTGGGCCCAAGGTCACTTATAGTAGGGGGATGAATCTTAAAGAACATTTTGAGGCAGTTAATAATAAGAATATGTTCAACACATCTTCGATGAGCAAATGTGGGGCATGCCATACTTGTACATTTATTAATGATGGACTATATGTTGCGGTGTACAAAATTTTGGCAAAACAATTAGATGCCCAGGTCATTGTAATTGCAACACAAAAATGGTGGTGTACCTAGCTATATGTTCATCATGCCCAGCCTTTTATGTTGGCAAAACGATAAGGAAACTTCGAGAAAGGATAGTGGAACATGTTAGAGACATTAAAAAACAGAAAAATACTAGTTCTCTTTATATGCATAGTCTAAGATGCCAGAATTTTAAGAGATTTTTATTCTTTGTTATTGATAGAATTGTATACTACAATAATAACAAAGGTGGTGATGACAACACCTTACTTGAAGCTAAAGAATGTTTATGGCAATTACGGCTAAATGCAAGTTCTAGCCCTGGTATTAACGAACATATTTCTATATCAAGTATACTAAAGTACAAGTCTCAATTTATTTGATCTTGTATGTATTAGGTTAACATCTGATAATTTAATGTTTTAAATATTTTGTATAACAATATGAATTTTAATGTTAGAAAAATTTTTAATGAATGATTTGATGCTGGATTGTATAACAATTGTTTATATTTAATAATTATTTAGATTTATACTATTATCTAGATATTTATATATGTATTTTTACTTTTATTTATTGGTATTACATATACATAGTTTTTGACAAGAAGGTTTTATTACATTTACAAATTAACAAGTTTGCACAAGTCCTGGCTGTTTATGTTCATTTTTGCTGATTGTACCTTTAAGAATTTTTAGCTGTGTAGGTAATAATTTGTTTAATTGTTTAATTGTTCAATTATCTAATTTACATAAGGATTTAAAAAGAGGTTCAACACAAGGATTGTCAGAACTCTGAAGATGCCCTGATGTGTGTGGATGAAAGCGCTTAGTACAATTTTGGTTAAATAAATAAATAAATCGGTGGTCTGCAGTTGTTCCTGGTTCGCCTTTTTTGTTTTAAAAGTTTTATGATTTCCAGTTCCAGGCAAGTTTCTAAGAGATAAGTGTCAGCTTCTAAGAGATAAGTATTCTTGACACTGAGGTGTTATATTTTAAGTTCCTGTTGGCCTGGAAACTAAAAGCAGAATTGACAAAAATGATGTAATCTGAGATGACCTAGCAGAAAGGCTTTGTGAGTAACTTAAGAACTATCTCAGAGAGAAAGTTAGTGCATTTTGTATCTTGTTTTGAACCTGTAAACATCCTCTCACCAGCGCTTGGCTTTGCTCTGTAAGTAAGACTTATATCATAGTATTTCTATTAGAAATAGATAGGAATATAACAAGAGTAGTCTAGATGATTTCTGTATTTATGTGAAACTGTCCTGCAATGTTGTTTTAAAATATTTCCTGTGATTCTGAACTCTGTTGTCAATGTGGTGAGTTATTGAGTATTATCTTGTTCTTTCATTTTTATTATTAAATATATTTAAATGTTTTATTTGTGGCTGGTTTTGTGTAGATATATTTAAGCTGTTAGGGTACCTGCATATGTATTTGGTGATGCTGTACAAGCCACTGCTAAGTAGCCTTAACAGATTTGGATAGTAGTAACATTGCACAGTAGAATTGGTCAACCTTTGGGCTGATAAGTAAGTAGTGGTTGGTGGCAGTGATTTATGTCTTATAGTCTGGGGAGAGGGGGGCATAGCTAGTTAACCTGTGCCAGCCTTCCCCAGGAGTGTCTGTGTGTTTTGTATATAAAGCAAATCTTAAAATGTGTGTGTGTGTGTGTATGTGTGTGTGTGTGTGTGTGTGTGTGTGTGTGTGTGTGTGTGTGTGTGTGTGTGTGTGTGTGTGTGTCAGCTACTTGGGCAGAGACAGAGAGGGTGCTGGAAATTTTGGCTTGACCACTTGGCTGAGATCTTAACCTTATAGCTGTGCCAGTGGGGAGTCTTACTGGTGATCTGGAGAAAGAGGGAGAAACCAGCCCCAGACTGACTGTGATCTGTTTGTGCTCTGAAGAGAAAATGTGCTTTACTGTGTGTGTACTTTTCATTCACCCAATGTGCACGACCCTCACTGGTGTTAGTGGTAAGGACTGAAGCTCCTTGATTACTGGACCAGTGCAGGGGTGTCATGCAAGGACATTTGGGAAATTGGAAAGGCCCCTCAATGGTCTCCTGGACTGTAAACGTAGTTGTTACTGATGCAGTTATAGCTTTCACTAACAATTTCTCATAATATTTAAAATATGTCGACTTAATTCTGTAGTATTTAAAGCACTGATTTCATATTTTATAACACCACTGAGTACTGCACCAGCTACAGTGACTGTTGCAATACATGATCCTACACTGAAACATGTTCAAACACAAGTATGGGGTATATATATCTATATATGCATTTATCATCTATATATAATCAGTTATCTAACAGTGTAGTACCTCGCGGGCGGTACTGCACAGGTTAGGGCGTGTCCATAATGATTGACATGTCAGCGCACATTTGAGTGACAGCGAGTGGTCCTCCTTTCCCATTATGCCTCAAAAATTTGTATTTGTACACAATTCTGTTAGAAGCTATATTAAAATGCTTTTGCAATATTACAGCTAATCCTGCGAGGTACTACACTGTTAGATAACCACATTTGAGTGACAGCGAGTTAAGATTTTAATCTGAGAAACAATGTTGTGTTTTAATGCTGATACTGATTAATTGTCGGTCCGGTGTTGTATAAGCTTTTTTGGTACTTTTCCGTTAACAGGGCAGCAGGCGAAATGTGCGGTTGATGTAAAGTCAGTGCTGTTTATAGTACCGCATTGCTCTTGGTAAGGTACGTTTGGGGTATTTCCAGTTGCTGCAGGTGTCTGGTGAGGTACATCCCAAAAGGGGCATTGTACTCAATTATGGGCCTGATGAGGGATGAGCAAAGAGGCACAATGACCTCCCCTGATCTAGATGTGAATCCCTTCATGATTAGGTGGGCTAAATAAAATATTTTTCTAACCACTTTGGCCACGTGGTTGTCAAATGAGAGACTGCTATCAACTTGGGTCCCCAGGTCCCTAATTACTTCTTCTTTACTTAATAGATTACCACTTATGTGGTAATTTGTGGTCACTTTATTTTTGCCAAAGAGGATGACTATACACTTTTTGGCATTTAGCTTGAGGCCATGGCTCTGCCACCAGTTGTCTGTTTCTATGATGCCCTTTTGGAGGATGCTTGTGTCGGTTGGAGAATCGATTATGGCACCCACTTTGCAGTCATCTGCGAACTTGGTCAGCCACAATCCTTCCGTGTTGGCCTGTACCTCCGAGAAATATATACCGAAAAAAGAGAGGTCCAAGGACTGAGCCTTGTGGGACGCCACTTGTAACTGGTTTGGAGTCTGACATGGCTCCAGCAATTCTAACCATGTGGGTTCTGTCCTTGAGCCAGTTTGCAACCCATCTAGTGACATGGGGTTTATATTTAAGCTGGTGAGCTTATCTATAATGCCCGAGTGGGGTATTGTATTGAAGGCTTTTGCGAGGTCCAGGTAGGCTGTGTGGACCACCATCCCCTCATCAATGGCCTTGGTGACTGTTTCAAAGAAATTGACCAGGTTTAAGAGGCAGGATCTGCCCTTAACAAAGCCGAACTGGGTAGGATCCAGTGTCTGTAGGTCCCCAGTATTTTTATTTATGAGGTCCATGATGATCCTTTCCATAGCTTTGCAGACCAAGCTAGTCAGGCTTATGGGGAGATAGTTTCCAGGATCCGTTGAGGCACCACCTTTGTGGAGAGGGACCACTGTTGCTGTACACCACTCTTTGGGTACATATCCTGTAGTAAGGCTGAGATTTAACAGTAGTTTTATGTATAGGTTTAGCTCTTCTTGGAGTTCATGTAGGATGCAGCCCGGGACACCATCTGGTCCCATTGATGCTGTGTTTTTTGCTTTGGAGAGGGCAGCTCTTACCTGAGCATCTGAGATGTCAGGGGAGCAGCACTCTGCTGGGATAGATATTTGCCCTTTTGGTGGGGGGGTTTGCACTGAACCTGTCAGCTAGGATGTTGGCAATGTCTGTGGGTTCGGTGTATTTTTTGTCATTTTGGACTAATTCTGAGCATATCTGGGAATTCCCACCCAGGTTCCTAACATAACTAAAGAAAGCCTTGTGATTATCCTTAGTGTCCTGTGCAATTTTTCTCTCGAAGCTGGCCTTAGACGATTTTATGAGTGCCCGTAGTTTTTTGCTAATACTGATCAGAGATGCCTTCCCTTTTTGGGATTTTGCTCTATCATGTAGTAACTTCCTCCTTCTATTGTATAGTTTGTTTATGGCTGGGGTCCACTGGACAGGACGTCTGCCTTTGGAGGATTGGGTCTTGGTTTTATTTGGGATTGCATGCTGCATGCATTCCTGAAGGTGTTCATAGAATGTGTTTATAAAGGATTCTGCGGTCTGGGCCATATCTTCCACAGGCCCGGGGGCTTTGAAGGATTCCACCTCGGTTTTGAGGAGTGTGAAATTTGCTTTAGAGAAGTTTTTCACTGTGGTTTTCTGGGCAGGGGTTGGGGTCGGGATGTGAATATCCAGTGAGATTAGTTTATGGTCTGATCTTACCAGTGAGGGATACACTTCTGGTCTGGAGCATAGAGTCCCCATGTTGGTGATGATCAGGTCCAGTATGTTTTCCCCTCTTGTGGGAGTGGTAACAAGTTGTTCCATAGCATTTGAGTTTATAAATTCTAGCAACCTTTGGGCTAGGGTGTTGGAGCTAGAGTAATGCTCCCAGTCTATATTTGGGTAGTTGAAGTCACCCAATATAATGGTGTTTGGAGAGACCTTCATATTTTCCAGTGTTCTCAGGAAGGCCGAGTGGGGTTCCTGGGTTTGGGAGGGTGGTCTGTAGCAGGCTATAAAATGGAAGGCAGTTTTACCCACTGTTAGTTGCATATGGATAATCTCTGATGCTTCGTGCTGTGCCACCAACCTGGAGGTGTGGGTATCCTTGACGAATATTGATATTCCCCCTCCTTTTGTGGTTCAGTCCAAGTTTTGGGGCCAAAAAGCATGGTATGAGGTATAACCTTGTAGTGCTGGGGTGCTCTCAGGAGCCTTGAACCAGGTTTCTGTTACTGCAAAGATATCGATGTTCTCCATGCTAAGGAGAGTTTCGAGTGCATGCATCTTGAGGTTTAGACTTCTGTTTTGGTTCATCTGTTTTGTGTGGTGGCCAGTAATGGTCACAATTTATTCAAACAAACATAATAAAAATGCTGTTGTTGTTCTTATGATAAAATATACATTTCAGTGTTGTTACAGAATCCAAAGAAGGGACACCAGGCTAATGAAAAAAATCCAGAACAAAATTACCAGAGGTAGCAGTGAGATAAATGTAAAAGAATATGTCCAGAGACATAGGAGTTGGAGCTCTTCTTATTAAGCACTAAAGAAATGGGTGGATGTGGTCCTCTTACACAAAATTATGCCCAATTGATGAGAAGAATCATCTTAAACAGTAAAGATGGGGTAAAGAAGGGGCACAGGTGGCAGATTCTAGAAAGTATCTACTCCCTGGATATTTGAAAGTGAGGTATAACTGCAGGTAGGTTTGTTGATCCATAGAAAAGAATACTAGACCAGGTGGGAGTGAAGAAGGCTTCATACTCACAGATATGGAATTTTCTTGTTTTTTCACTGAAGTGAATGCTTCTATTATAGTCTGACCATAACAATATTAAGTATCCTACTGCCTGAGAAAGTGGTACGTTCTAAGTATCCTACTGCCTGAGAAAGTGGTACGTTCTAAGTATCCTACTGCCTGAGAAAGTGGTAAGTTCTAAGTATCCTACTGCCTGAGAAAGTGGTATGTTCTAAGTATCCTACAGCCTGAGAAAGTGGTACGTTCTAAGTATCCTACTGCCTGAGAAAATGGTACGTTCTAAGTATCCTACTGCCTGAGAAAGTGGTATGTTCTAAGTATCCTACAGCCTGAGAAAGTGGTACGTTCTTAATTACAACACCTGCCAGAATGCTTATTTGTTAAAGGTGGTCACTATGCTTGGGCTTTGTTTTTGGGCCAATAAACATCGAATCTCAGAGCTAATTATATTAAAACCAGAGTGAAGTCCCCCGATTGGGGGCAGTAGAGAAGTGGCATTTGCTATGTCCAGAGACTGACATTTTGATGAAATGACTTTTGATGTACTGACATGACTCCATGAACATATATATATATATATATATATATATATATATATATATATATATATATATATATATATATATATATATATATATATATATATATATATATATATATATATATAGTGTTTGAAAACAGTTTGGCCATTCATTGTTTACATAGCTGAAAATCATTATAAATACTGTTTTATCAGCTGTGTTTATTCTGTGAAATGTATTTTATTTACTGTATTTGACAGTGTGGTGGGAGCTGATTACCTTGATTTTCATACCTTTTTGTGTGAAAATGCAGTTAATCTAAATCAGGGCTGTAGGGGAGCCAGATATTATCCCAGTACTAGTTCAGTGCAATGCAGAGACATGAAGCGCATTGTGGGTACCCTGAGAATGTCTCCTCTTTGTGTGTCTGCTAGTGTGTAATTTAAAGTTTACCTTTTCAGGAGACAGACTTAACCATCCTTGCGGTAGTGTCCACAATACATATAGATGGTCTACCCCTTAACCTATGGGAAATGTACATTTCCCTGAACCAGTTTTCTGTTAAAAGTAAACATGAGGCCATTACCAGTAAAGGAGGGCTGGAACTCCCACATCTTCTTCCAGGCAGTAGGGTATAGGATTTCCTTTATATTGTGCCAAACTCTGGCCAAATCATTAACAGTGAAAGTTGTGTGCCAAACCTGCAGTGTCAAAGCATTTCACTTTGCATGTGGGTGTTTCCATTAAAGGTGTCATACCTGAAGTAGTCAATATTCCCTACATTCCCAACAGTACCTCATGTAGAGTGAGTAATGAAAGCTGATAACCTCTTTCATTCACTTTTTACTGTGATGGTAGAATGATTTCAATTTAGTTGGCACATCCTGCATTTAACATCCAGATAAGCAAGGCAAAAGGTCACTTTTACTTTACAAATCATGCCGAGATGAAGATGCATTTGAAATGTTACTGATCAGCAGACAGCAGTCACATGATCTATTTTACTGACTTAGCGGGCAGTTTAATAAAGCCTACACTGTCTTTTGTGCTGTGTAGACATCATGGCAAGCTGCTTACATGAAAGTAAGCAGGTTTATGATTCAGTAAACACATCTGGGTGGTGCACACGCACACACCAACACAGAAGTATCCATGGCATGCAAATCACCTCATAAGCATATGAATTTCATGGAAATGAGGGTGGTAGAGTGATCCAGCAAGCAGATAGGCAGCCCTGCAAACCCCTTGTTGGAGTCCATAGTGTACAAGGAAAAATTCTGTGTAGAGGATTTCAGATAGACAACAGGGGCTGTAAAAATGTAGGTAGATGCACAGAAATGGCATAGTACATGCAGATATGAGCAAGAATGTCCACCATTTGTCCAAAAACATAAGGGAAATAAGTTAAAATAATTTTATTTATTTTTTAATGATCTGGATAAGTTTGCACAGTGCACCACAGTGTGCAAACATGCTATTATAAAAAAAAAAAAATAAAAAAAAGAGTGGAAGAAACACAATTAATAGTATGTGACAGAAATGTATTATAGGACCCTGCATGGAGTATCTACAATGATAGAATGATGCTGTTGCTAAACAGGCAGGGCCTGGAACCGTGTTGTTTCCAGGTTGTGTGCATGGATCCCTATGCAAATGAGGAGGGGTTACTGAATAGCACAAATGGGTATCTGTGTCCACATATCCCTTCTGTGTAGAAACAGAACTGTGATGGTGTCCACAGAAGAGGTAGCTGACATCAAGAGGGGGGTGTATCTGAGGACTTGTAAGCTCATTGGAGCTCAGTTGCACCTGTTTGCTCGGTGCCCCTCTGTGTTCAGCAGGGGTGTGTGTACAGTGGCTCCTAAGCTTTATTTACCTTTGGGGCGTGTGTTTCCGCATGTTTGTGTCGCACCCCACCATGCTCTGTGTGACCTGTTGGGGGTATGTACAGTGACTGCTAAGCTTTGTTTACCTTCGTGGCTCTTGTTTCTGCATGTTTGCATGGTGCACTGCTGTGCTGAGTATATCTAAAAGCCAGTGACATATTAATTACTGATGACCCCTGTTTCACTTAACCTAGGGCCATTAAATCTTTTTAATGATGTACTTGGCAGGTGCACTGCATCATAGGTAGCCAATCACACAGCTGGAACCTACAGTAGAGCACTATAAAGTATGCATACACTCTACAATCTGCTTTCCCCCAATACTCTGAACCATTGGAGTACACACTTGGGAATTTTAACTGAGAGAATGCAAGGGGCTGCTACAGCTCTGCTACATTTGTTTGTGCTAGATGCCAAGGTCATTGTTGCTGCTGCTGTTGACAATAGGCCTAGACTGAGGAGAAGAGTATTCAGGCCCAGAGTAACCTTCCAGGAGACATGAGCTGAAGATTATAGAGCACTACAGGGTGGACAGGGACATACTACATGAACTCACTGGGCTCTGCCACCCTCAACTCAGACCCAGAGCCAACAGAGGGGAACCCCTTCCAGTGGAAACAATGGTATGGGTAGCCCTTAGGATAATAGCCACATGTACTTTCCAAAGACCAACTGGGGACATGATGGGGGTTTCACATCAGCACCCAGGGTACTCCACCAGTTCCTGGATCCCATGCTAGCACATGTCAGTGAGTACATATCTTTTCCCCTCACACCTGAGGTGAGAGCCAGCAATATGGAACACATCTACCATGTTGCACACTACTCTGAGGTACTGGGTGCCATAGATTGCACTCATGTACACATCATACTGGTAACTGTACACACACAGCAGGGCTACTGGCAGGTATCCCACTCCTTGGATACTAGATACAATAACACATATCATCGGATGGCGCAGTGGTGCAGCGGTAGCATTGTCCCCTCACAGCAAGAGGTTCTCCGGTTCGATTCACAGCTGGGGTGCTTTTTGTGTGGAGTCTGCATGTCCTCCCGACATTCGTGTGGGTTTCCTCCATGTGCTCTGGTTTCCTCCCATGTTACAAAGACATGCACCTGGAGCATTTCTCCCCGGGCCACCACTGAAAATTGGCTTTTTTCCAAGTCAGACTTTCCTGGTAAACAAATGCTAAATAAATAAATATTAATAATAGTGCCAAGCAACATCACTCTGCAGGCCACACATGCTGTCCAACACAAGACTACTTTGCATACACCACAAGTACAGTGCCTGCAATCACATATACAACAGACATAACCAGTGGCATGTGTAATAAGTATTGTGGGCTATAGTGTGCAACTGTAGATAGGTAGGGGTTCTACTCTCACATGAGCCAACACTGTCTGTGTATAAATATATCCTCTTTCAGCATTATGGACATGCCCTTATGAGCTATCACCTTGCAATGGTTAGGCACTTTTTGGCCCTGTAACTACCTGCTGGACTCTAAATTGCCCTCCTGTACAAGACTACTGATGTCATCCATCTTAAAATTGCTGGCTGACAATCTAACATCAGATAAACTCCATGGTGCATGTGATAAATACTGTGAGCTGTAGTTTATAACAGTAGTTAGGTAGAGGTTCTAATCTCACATCAGCCAACCCTGTGTGCATGTTTGTGTGTCAGTATATCCCCCTGCAGCACTATGACATGCCTTTATGGGCTATTCCCCCTATAATGGTAAGGCACTTTTTGGCCCTGTAACTAGCTGCCAGCCTCTGAATTGCCCACCTTTACATGGCCTGCTGATGTCATCCACCTTAAGAGCATTGGCTGACAGTTTAACATCAGGTAAATGCCATAGCGTGTGTGATAAGTACTGCAAGCTGTAGTGTGTAACAGTATATAGGTAGGGGTTCTAATCTCACATCAGCTAACTCTGTGTGTGTGTGTGTAAATATATCCCCTTTCAGTACTACAGACCTGCCCTTATGAGCTATCCCCCTCTAATGGTTAGACACTTTTTGGGCCTATAACTAGCTGCTGGCCTCTAAATTGCCCTCCTCTATAAGGCCTGCTGATGTCATCCACCTTAAGAGTGCTGGCTGAGACACTGACATCAGGTAGACTCAGTTGCACATGTGATAAGTACAGTGAGCTATCATTTATAACAGTAGATAGATTGGGGTTCTAATCTCACACCAGCCAAATTGGTGTGTGCTTGTATATCCATATTGCATACATATGATAACCTTTGTAATATGCACTTTGGTAGGGTTTTGCATTATTTTACTGACTGGGGGAGATGTGGCCTCCCAAATGAATGACCACAACATGGCCTGCTTATATCAACAAGCATTATGTGACCTACATGGATAGTACTAGTAGACATGAGGTATGGTGTGTGCATCCGGTATTGTTCTCTGTACTGTCTACCACTACATAGATAAGTTTTCCACTGTGCATGCAGCCGACATGCACTATGTGTGCACCATGGCATGTCCTGTATGCAGTGAGTGGAAGTGCTGCTAGCCTGAATGTGGCCATGTGACCATGTTAGGCTGTGACAACATTATACATCATGTCACAGAGCAATAGGACATGTGCACATTGTGATGGCCACACAGCCATCACAATTGGAGAAATTGCTACCCCTCATCACAGGAACAGCACATATTGCCCAAGTCCATGAGAGATGCAGCGACTTCCCCAGTTTTGAGATGACATTCTCCCAGCCAATCATGCAGATGGCATATGAGGAGGTGTACTGAGGTGATCTCTGTACTGTACCAGTAGGGAGGGTCTGTGTCAAGGATGCATTAAATCTGCTACACAAATGTCTCCAACAAGCACACAAATGTTTCCAACAAGCATGTACTCCTAACGTCACATAGTGGGTTAATGTTCTTAGAGTGACTAATCCATCCACTATGCTTCCTAGAGATAGGCAGCATATGCAATCAAGCAGGGTCACACCATGTTCTGTATGCACAGCACAGATCACCTATGAGTACTCCGAATAGCACAGGTGGCATTGACATGCATTACAGATAAACAGCAGTGAGCACATACTGAAGATGTGATGTGACCCTGTGAAGGGCCATACTGTTGTGTGCAAGTGCCACTACAGTTTGGAAAGGTACATTAACACATGACCATTGCGGTCAGATAGTGGCATGCTGAGGGAAGAGTATATGGAGGGTATGGGTACATCACCTACTGGTGACTGTGGCTGTGGCTATGCCATATGATTCCTGCCACACCACTATACAGACATGATGTGTGGCACATGCGTTGTACAATTGTTTGACCAGGTCTGTGTGGCTACCTGTCACCCCTGAGTATGTACATCACATGTAAGGGACTGCTGTGCTACTAACCAGGGGAATAGGTCTTCCCGATGGAATGGATAATACATATATATTTGATTGGGGTTTATGGCCATTACTATGTCACCAGGGATGTATTTGCAATACCATCATGCAACACGCATAACACAGTGACTGTATGAGTGCTCACAAGTAGCAGACAGCAGCCAACATTGTTAGCCATAGTCAGTCAGTACCCCCGTGTACTGCGGTGGCATACATTCCAAGCAGTAGAGGACCAGGGACTGTGCCCTGTTGAGCACTGCTGCTTACAGAACAGCTATTGGAGTCAGCAGTCCCTGTGTTACATATGCCTGCCATCAGTGGGGCATGTCGTGACCCCTACATTGACAGTATCTTGGATGCCTGAGTGTTTTGTACATGTATGAACAGGCAGTATAGTGAGGCAGCTTGACTCAGTCTGAGTGTTGTACACCCTTATGTACCCTCACCCATGTCCCTGCTGAATGCCACAACAAGGTTTATGGGAATATTAGGGCAGCAGGGCTTGCTGCCAACTGTGTACACCATGTACAGACTGGTATGTCAGCTGGTGTATTTGAAAGTGTCTGAGAGTCAGACCCTGGGAACATACCATCAGGATAACTATGCTGCACTGATGCCACTCACCAGTGGGGTTCACCATTAATGGCATACCCCTTCTAGGCATTCCGCTATCTGCAGTCACGGCAACTGTCAGTAACCTCTGAATGGTACATTAGCAGGTGTTTGCATATTGCTAGCCATCACTGACACCCATACAGACCCAATGGTTATCCAGGATGGCCTAAACCACAGTCAGGTGTTGTCTGCGACACTGGCACAGATGACATGCCAACCACTGCACATTACTATCCTTTGGGATATCATCCACCCCAGCATAATAATGTAGCGTTTGCACACCCCACATATTGGAGCCATGACACATGAAGGTATGGACACACAGTGCTGTACTCTTTGATGGTCACTGTTTATGGGGATGTAGGGGTGCATTCACTGTTGTACCACCAGTACCAACAGATACAGGATGGATGTAAATGTTAGACTGTCACTGCTATGATGAATGTGGTGGCCAGCACTCCATCATTGTATGCAATGGCACCCTTGTCATCCCAACAAAATGAGACCAGCACACAAATAGCAGCTCATGGGCACAATTTTATTAATGAGCCCATACACTGATATATCCAAAGGGTAAAAATCAAACAATAAGCATACCGGTTTTGGCAAACAGCCTTCCTCAGTGCAACAAATGATGCAAACTAATTTCCTTCCACTCTTATTATACACTTATCAACCTCAATTAACAACATAATTAGTACCTAAAGCTGTTCATTCATTCCAGGTGGAAAAAGTGCACCCAATTTAACATTCCATTTATGTTCCTTATAGTCAAGCAAAGAATGTAAACCAACTTTTGAGATATTGTCAGCCCATAGTCTGTCAATAATAGTAAAAGCAAATCTAGCTGTCTTATGTTTCATACTATGTTTATATAATGCATTAGTCATTCTGGCACATTTGACATCACTCAAATGTTCTGAAATCCTGAGTTTAAGAGGATGTGATGTTTGTCCTATGTAAAATGCAGGACAAGAGCATTGGACTAAATAAATCACCCAGTCAGTAGTACAAGTCCCATAAACCAAAATATCATAAATGTGTGAACAGTTAGATGAGGTGAAACTTTTCCACTTGGGTACATACTTGCAGAAACTACAATGACCAAAGGAAAACACCCCTGTGCTGGAAATCCATGTAGTCTCCCTTGTGATTTATCTGTTGCCACCCCACCTACTTTTTTGAAATGATTACAACAACCCCCTAACATCCTTCCCTTCCTATAGGCAAATTGACATTTGTTATCAATTACCCCTTGCAGCTTATCTTCCATAATCAACACATCCCAATGGGAGTGTATAAACTTCTGCAGAAATACCAAATTAGTCCCATAATTCATTATAAATCTAACTGGCTGATCCCCTCTAGAATTCCTATCTTTGTACTGTAATAACTCAGATCTCAGGACTAGTTCCAAAGAATAGTGGGCCCTCCTGACTTTCCAACCAATATAGCCCCTATTGGTAAATCTATGCGCCATATCCTGTGCTTGATGTTTAAATTCTTGTGAAGACTAACAAATTCTTATGCGTTTCATAAATTGGGACTTAGGAATGTTCTCAAAATATGTTGTGGGTGGCAGCTACTAGCATGTAGCATGGTGGTAAACTGAGGATGCTTGCGAAAAATCAAAGTGGATAGGGAACCATCGTCCAACACAATAATTTGTCCATCCAAAAAGGTCATTACCATAGGATGATAATTCATGGTAAAGTGAATTCCCCATTTATTCTCATTCATGGGAGGGTGGCCTAATGGTTCAGGTGTTTGCCTTACAAACACAAGGTGCAGGGTTTGAGTCTCACAAGGGATAATTGGCTAGGCTTAAAATGGCTCGCAAGATTAGTTAGCCTAGTACTAATCTATGAACCTATGAAACAAATATTGTAAAAATTCCTTTAATTATTCCACATTTGAGTGTCACACCAGCCAACAGTCATCTAGATATCGACGCCATATGTCCATCGATTCCAAAAATATATTATGACTACTGTTATATATAAGATGGTCCTTAATATAACCCAAAAAAGGCTGACATAAATGGGGGCAAAAGAAGCCCCCATAGCAGTCCCTTTAAGTAGTAAGTAACACTGATTGTCAAAATACAGAACATTTCGAGTTAAAACTTGCTCCATAAAAAGGTGCTGAATCCAGGGTTATATATGGAAGCCCTTGCAAACCAATATTCAAGGGCCTGTAGACCTGCCCAGTGTGGAATATTGGTGTGTAAGGCAGAAACATTCATTGTAACCATGAGCCACCACTCTTCCAATTGCATTTCATGCATAATATTCAGAAATTGCGTAATGTCCTGAATCCTAGATTGAACATATGCCAAAAGGGGCCTAAGGTATTTAGTAAGAAAAGCAGAGAGAGGTTCTGTTAAGCAGCCCTTCCCTGAAACAATGGGTCTTCCCGGTGGTTCCCACAAATTCTTATCTATTTTGGGTAACATATAAAAGATCTGCCTCACGGGATTAACCATCGTAAGATGATGTTTAACCTCTTTAGTTGTAATACGCTCATCCAAAGCTAGGGATAGGAAATAATCAGTTTCTTTTTTTGTCACCATGCAGGCATAATATACAACTGTAGCAGCCACACAGATACCACAGTACAGCAAAATACAGTGTAGATAACATGTCCTATGGTGTCTATGTCACAACCATACAAATGTAGTCTGTCCACTAACTGCTATGCTAGGGATGTGCATGTCCCCAGACAGGAAGGTGTCAGATCCCACTGTGTACCACTGGCATTGCCATGACAGATGTAACAAATGTCCCACGTATGCTACAGACTTACAACATCAAAGTGGTAGACATGGTACATACTGGGGAGACTGCTGTGTGACACAGACAGTACACGCTGTATGACACAGGCCCCCCATGCATGTAAAGCACACATCTGCTGTCACACATATCATGTACAGGTTACACAATGAGATGCCCAACATGACAGTCATAACTGATGTCTGCCACCTGTCTGAACTGGACACAGGATATTTGAAGATGTGTCAACTACATCACCACATTTTGTAGATTTGTAAGCTCAGAAATCCCAGATGACACATACCAAGGGTAGCAGACCTTATCACAAAGTATGAATGCATGATTACGCTGACCTCCCCCATTGTCCCTGTTAAACTGTTATACACATAGGCACCCAGGGAGCCATACATGTATACTGCCAAACCTTGCTGATGTCATATTTCCTGCTGTGCTGCCATGCCATCTTGTGCTCCTGTATTGCCACCACATGTTCATAGTTTAGCCTCTCAGACTCCTGGAATGGAAACATACACAGGTCCATGACACACCTGTCATTCTCTAACACTACTGCCAGTACAACATCATACAACACAAGGTACACAACGTTTGGTGCATAGTCATGACACATGCCAGCATACATTATCTGTTGTGGACCACAAGTGGTATGACAAAACAATACTGCATTATACAAGTTCTTGTCAAGTAATATAGTCACTCTGTGCATCAGGCATATAGTTGCATTTCCCTGCATCGACTGCAAGGATAACAGGGATGTGGCACAGCTATCATCATATGCACAGGGTGTGGTGTGGGGGTGCTGGAGGCCTAGCCTGTGCCAAGCAGTTGACAGCATGTGTGTGAGTCAGGAAGGGATGGGGTTTAGATGGGCCATGGAGAGGTGCCATGTGTGTCTGTAGATGACCTGCATGTGACAGTGGTGTTTGAGTGTGTGTGTGTGTGTGTGTGTGTGTGCGTATGCAGTCAAGTGCAGTGCTATCCCTACACATGTGTATGTGGGACAGCTGTGGACTGCACATGGTAGAGTGGACAGTTCGCCGTCTCCTGCCACAAACACAGGAACTGGCTCTACCAAGAGTAGCACTGGCAACACCATCCCCAAGGTCAGATGCGGTCCTAGTACCTGACGGTGACTGCTGTCTGCTAGGGCTGTGTCCCCCCGGGACAACTCAAGTCCATGTGCCCATGGCCTGCCACATCATGGTGGGCAGCACACTTCCCTCTGTAGCACTTGAGGTACTGCCACTACAGCAGCATGACTGTGCACAGCCATGTGGACTCTAAGCAGATGGTGTTGCAGACCTACATCTACGGGTCTAATGTCCAACTCCAAGCAGATGTTCCAGAACAGACAATGTGCAGTCCACGACAGACACTGCCTCAGCCCATTGTTGTTCACTGCATCAGTGAATGGATCCAGGATATCCCCAATGCAGTGGAGGCAGTCATGGATGTCAGACTGTGCTGCATCCATAACCCTAAACATCTGTCTAGTGTTCTGTTCAGAAAGTGCCTATGCCTCCATAATAGCCCAAAACATATGTTGAGTGACTCTTGATGTGACACCAGCAACAGGTGGTGGATGGACAGCAGGCCTCCTACAAGCACTCCTGTGAATACACCCATGTGAGACCTCGCAAGGTCTCTGGCTATGACCAGTGTCTACACTTACTGGTGCCTTAGTTGCCACACTTCCCTGTTCAATATTTGCACCCTCTGACTGTCCAAGATCTGTGGCCTCTGGGGACTGGGTATGTGTGCGCATATTGACTGTGTGCGGAAACAATGAGGGCAGAAGAAGGGTGTCAACCTCTGGGACATATTCAGCCCCCAACAGCCCCATCTGTGCTTCACTATAGCCATCATCATCATCAGAGTCCGATGAGACACTGACATCAGGTTGTGGGGGGGACAGACTCCAACAGCCCCCCCAGTCACCTGTGAAAACCAAGACAAAAGCAGTGCATTACTGCCTACACTATCATGTATGGTAATCCACACAGACTCATACAGTTGAGGATCCAGAACTGTATTACCAGTCCCACATCTTCTCATCTCTGATCCCATACACAACAAACACTCACAACAACATACACATACAAGTCAAGGCTTTTATAACATGCACTTCAGCTACATCCAGTTAAAGTTGCCAGTACAATACACCTGTGAGGTATGCAATATGACAGTATATGTGATATAACTACACATACAACCCAGTGTACCTATGCTGAGAATGATATGCCAGTACTACTGGCACTGCCTCAGCTATGTACCATCTCCCTATTGTGTTTGAACAGGCATCTTGGAGTAATTGCCTCATGTATACCAGGCTGCATAGTCACTCGTAACTCTAAGTGCAAATGTGTTAATGTTCATTCAAATACACACCTGTGATTACCCAGTCTATGAACTGCAGTTAACTGTTCCAGAATGGAACATACAAATATTCTACTCTGGCTAAACACAGCATTTGTACATAGAGCAATATGGCTGCCCTTAACTTTCATAGGGTATATATGATCTGTAAAGCAACAGCAACACACTTACCAGGTATAGGACCATAGGCTTGGGTAACACTTGATGGACGTAAGAAAAATTGAGGGAGAGGTATTGTCAGCACCACCAAATGTTACATCACCACAAGGTAATATGTGCATATATCCACATGTACAGTCGCTACTGTGTTACTGGCTGTATTGCTGACATTCTGAGTATGTGTGTACAACAGAGGTTAAACCCAACCCCCCAGCACATAGACCTGGCATGCATGTACTGGTATGTACCCCCTGTCACAATGCGTGATACAGTATTAGACTGGTGAACACAGTAAGCTTGCCTGGACGTTTCTCTGCTGTGGACACTGTGGCACCAACCTCTATGATGCATGGTGTAATGGATGCCTGGGAGGTGTTGTGTGTTCCTATGTTTGTCAGGAATTCCTCTGTGGCTAAGAGTGGTTGTTCCACTGCAGACCCTCCACCAGTGGCAACAAGATCCCTGGTGACATTAGCTGCCCTTCATCATGCAGCATTCACGATGTCCATGGTGCGGTGTCAGACCTGTTCATAGGTCCTGTACTAGTGGCCAACTTCATTAACATCCCGCACAAGATCTGCCCACAATGCAGCCTACTCTTCTTGGTTTTGCCTCCCTCTGGATAACAAGATCTGATGATGCTGCCTTAATCCATCAATAATTATCTCATTCTCTGCATCTGAAAAGGGGGCAAGATGGAAACACATTACGGGACAAGATACATGGACATCCTTATCTATGTACCCTCTTTACATCTTTATTCTTCTGCCCTATCCCCTGGCTGCTGTGCATCCCTGGCTCTGGTGTTTGTTACCTAGTCTTTGGAACTCCTACTAGTTCCAGCTCTAGCCTACCTGATTGTGCCCTACTGGAAGCCAAGGAATTAACTCCTGAACAGTGAATACCTCAACCCGCTCCCCGAGAATCCTTTTTTTCCCAGTAAAGAATACAGTGATACTTCTGAACTCCTGCTAGCCCCAGCTGTAGCCTACCTGATTGTGCCCTGCTGGAAGCCAAGGAATTAACTCCTGAACAGTGAATACCTCAACCCGCTCCTCGAGAATCCTTTTTTTCCCAGTAAAGAATACAGTGAAAGTATGTCTTCTAATGCTGTTATTGCCTAGCTAAATACTTCTGCTAGGTAAAACAAGCAACCCTCCCAGGTTAGCCAGCAGCCAAATCTTCTCCTTATTAGCCTCAAATTACCCTTAATTCTCAATCTCTTACCCTCTCACTCTGAACTAGGATAGCCCCATCCCATACTCCAGCTTCTTATCCCCCTTAAGGGACTTCTTACCCCCCTTAGGGGATCTGGTTCTCCTGCTGCATTTACTTACCTGGCCACTAGTTGGTGCCCTACTATCAGCTAACTGCCCTGTATTCTTTCCTGTCTCTAGTGACTCCTCCTGATGCTGAGTTCCTAGACTTTCTGTAGTCTACCTCACCCTCTACCCTGTTTCCCAGTAGGTTCTTATTCTCACATTTCACTACACTCATAGCCCAGTCTCTCCCTACAACCCTTCTACTTTTCCTCTAGTTTCTCCCTGAAACCCCCCTTACTTTCCTCCTTAACTCTACACACTTACCTTCTGATCTTCACACCTTACTGATTGTTCTCCTTCACTTTTTCTTACCCTCTCTGGCTCTTATCCTGTTGCATTTCATCTCCTTAACACTCCTACTTTTCATTTCTCTAGTATTTCAGGCTTCTGATCTCAAGCCTGCTTATTCCTATTGGACTACCTGACTGTCCTTAGTACTTTCTCCTTTAGATCTGAAACTTTGTATACCCTTATCTTTTACTGTATATCCACTCTCCTTATCCCCTGCCTGATCTATTTCTACCTTCCTTGTAGTCCTCGCTCCACCCCTCCCTTTCCCTCCTGCTTACAAACCTGCTGCTGTATATTTCGCATTCTCTGGTGTCTACCTGCTCTTACTCCCATTCCCTCCCCCTCTCCCCTGTCACTTACCTCCCGTACTGCCTCAACTTCCTCTCTACTGAGATAAATTTACCCCACTCCAAGGAATGCCATCTTTATTCTTCTGCCCCGTCCCATGGCTGCTTTGCATCCCTGGCTGCGATGTTTGCTATCTAGTGTAAGTACAGAATTGTTAACTGATTTATTTTAAAAAAACAGCATCACTTGTCAAGGCTACGGACTGCTAGTATTTTCAGTGAATGTGAAAAGCTGTTTGTGTTTGCTTTGGTATTTAGTCTGAATCTTTTTTTAAAGCTACTGTAGCGTGGTAGAGTGGAGCATTTTAAAAACTGCTTCACTTGTCTAGGCTACGGACTGCTACAGGTTTTATCAAGTGAAGGGGATAAACAATTTGTGTTGCTTTGCTATTTTCTTCTTGAATGGCTCTGTGGCTACTGTAGTGCTGTGCACGTGGGGCGATAAGATAAGATACGCTGTTCACAATCCGCTGTAAAATTGGAGGCTAGTGCAATTGCCTTTGATATGTGATACAAGATCTACTACTTGATATTTGCATGTATGTTCTATTTCTCTTGCTGTAAGTTTCTGTATGGAGATGGTAGTAAAGCCTTAGGTTATGTAATAGGGTTTGCTACACTTTTGGCCGTTTACTCCTGCATGGAGCTTATAATATAATTATTATTGATTATATCTGTTAGTGCTATAGTACCTGCTGGTACTATTAAACTACTCTTTATTAGGTCTCCCACTGTATGCTGTCCCCGGGTCTTAGGAATTGCTTATCTAACATATAACTGCAATTATCATCTAGCGTGGACCTTGTGTGATGCATATTAGTTACTGAACGTGCCTGTCTAGGTTATTGAAGGCTTATTTGGGTGGGTCTCATAAACTAACCATTGCAGACAGACTAACATATTTATTTATTTATTTTTATTATTATTTTTTTTTTTAGTAGTTAATACTAAAATAGACTGAATAACTCTCTATTCACATTGATTCATGGTCGGGTTCTATCATATTAAACTAGTTGTAATCTAATGCGTGCAAATGCGTGCTGACCCTGCAGCCTTTTGGAGGCCATTTTTATCAGGTTGTGGGGGGTTTCTAAGCAATTGATCAGGCCACTCCACCTTAATTCCCAGCTAGCTCAACCAGCCATTAATATTATTAGTGTATCTTTGTCTTACCTAACTTGTCAAATGCAAGGGCATTAAATCTACTTTATCCTTTACAAACCTAAGTATTTGTTGGAACTTTTATAAAGTTAATGTAACCCTCTCTGTTCATACCTACATAGCATGTTTAGAACTGTACAGCTGTTGTTGGAAACTGCCCAAATTTTCTCTGAACTGTAGTAATCAAGTTGTGAACTACTGTAGTGCCTAAACAGGTCTGCATGCAATATGTGGTATTTTAAATATGATGACATGTTATGATTTTTGGGTTTCACCTGCTGAGGAAACCATGTCACTTGTGCCTATGGGAATTCACTGTTTTGCATCTCCTAATTCCTTAACTGTTAGCCTCATTCACTGTTTTCTTCTGTTTATTTCTTTCATGTACCAGCTTTTGAACTCCTGCTAGTCCCAGATCTAGCCTACCTGATTGTGCCCTGCTGGAAGCCAATGAATTAACTCCTGAACAGAGAATACCTCAACCCGCTCCCCGAGAATCCTTTTTTTCCCAGTAAAGAATACAGTGAAAGTATGTCTTCTAATGCTGTTATTGCCTAGCTAAATACTTCTGCTAGGTAAAACGAGAAACCCTCCCAGGTTAGCCAGCAGCCAAATCTTCTCCTTATTAGTCTCAAATTGCCCTTACTTCCCAATCTCTTACCTTCTCATTCTGAACTAAGATAGCTCCATCCCATACTCCAGCTTCTTATCCCCCTTAAGGGACTTCTTACCCCCCTTAGGGGATCTGCTTCTTTTGCTGCATTTACTTACCTGGCCACTAGTTGGTGCTCTACTATCAGCTAACTGCCCTGTATTCTTTCCTGTCTCTAGTGACTCCTCCTGATGCTGTGTTCCTAGACTTTCTGTAGTCTACCTCACCCTCTACCCTGTTTCTCAGTAGGTTCTTATTTTCACATTTCACTATACTCGTAGCCCAGTCTCTCCCTACAACCCTTCTACTTTTCCTCTAGTTTCTCCCTGAAACCCCCCTTACTTTCCTCCTTAACTCTACACACGTACCTTCTGATCTTCACACCTTAATGATTGTTCTCCTTGACTTTTTCTTACCCTCTCTGGCTCTTCCCGCTCTGTTCCCCCTGCGGGCTCACTCCACTCCCCTACCCCAAATTCCACCCACCCCCGGTGCTCCTACATTTATACATCACAAGCCACACCCGTACCCCTAATTAACCAATTAGCATCCAACCTTCCCCTAATACTTTACAAGAATACACATCCACATTCCAAACAGTCTTCACAATACCCTTCAGAATAGCGTATTCTGACTCCAATCTATCTCCTTAACAATCCCTACCTTTTGCTGACATTCTATATTTCTATCTTAAAATGCCCCCACAACACAAACCTAAACTAACAATCCTTATTCTCTTACCTACTTTAATACTAATTCTTTCCATATCGTTTAACCTTACTCTATATGAGAATGTATACTACAGGGAACCCCCCCATTCTCTAAAACAAACACTGCCTCTCAGTCAACCAAGCTCACATAACCATGCTAACATCACCTCTACCTCTACCTACCTTTCCCCAAAGTATCATAGGCTAGCTCACATTTCCTTCCATCAAGCCAGAAAGTCTCAGAATAGTGTCTATAAAACCCTAAAGTTCTTACCTACCCTTCACCAACCCCCATTACTCCACAGAGATATTCATCCCAACCCAAGAGCAAATAATAACATCCCACTAAAGCCCCACTAACCACAGCCTACAACCCCTTTTACCTCTACTAAAGACCCAAACTCCTTACCCATAGCTCATCTTAACATACAGAGCTTAAATAACAAAATCAGCCAACTCCATGCTCTACTTGACACCCAATCCTTTGATGTCCTATGTCTAACAGAAACCTGGCTTAAACCAGCGACAAAGGATGAGGAAGCCATCCCACCTGGTTTTAATATAATAAGATTAGATCATACAACCAAAAAGGGTGGAGGGGTAACAATTCTGTTTATATCTTCCCTGCACGTTTCCATAGTAGACATACAACTACCCCTTGATAGTCATGCAGAAATCCTTATCTCTAAACTCCAGATCAATGCAAACAAGTCCATTAATATAATATGCTCCTACCTCCCTCCAGGCAACATCGATATCCTACAAACCATCCTCTGTTGGCTCTCCTCCTCCTTCCCACAAGAAACCATTGTGCTTGGTGACTTCAACATTGACTGGAATACCTGTACCTCAGCCCAACCTGCACTCCTTATAAATCTATATGGCTTCTCACAAATTATCACCTCACCAACAAGAATCCATATGCCTAGTGGAAAACAAAGCACCTTAGACTGGATTCTTGTAAATAACCACCCACTCTCATATAAAGCTGATACCCTACCAGATGATATAAGTGATAACTTCCTTACTTATATAATCATGAAAAAAAATTAATTCCCAACCAAACCATCTTTAAAACTATACGTAACAAAAATCATTTTAATCCAGTCAGCTTCCAACCTGAACTACAAGCTTGTGACTGGTCTCCCCTGAAACAACTTCCACTGGATGAAGCTGTATCCTTTTTTAACTCCAAATTCCTACAAATCCTGGAATACCATTCACCTACTAGAACTATAAGAGCTAGCACCAAAACCGCTCCATGGCTCACCAAAGAGAGTAAACAAAAATCTGATTAAGAAATAAGATCTGGTCTAAGTAGAGAATCACTAAAAATCAAACTGACCACCAGAACTATAAACAGTTAAGAAATGTCACTAAAAGATCAATACTCCTTGACAAAAAGAACTACTACTTTAAACTTCAGCATAAACATCAACAAAAACCTCAAATTTTCTGGTCAGCTATAAATAAACTCTTACACCCAGGCCACACCAAGACTCCAACCCCCGCAGATCTCTTTTTAAACTCTTCAAATGAGATTGCTAATGCCCTCAATACCTGCTTTACTGAAACTGTACAATCTCTTGCTAACTCTATACCTCCTGCTAACTCTAACTTCCCATCCACCCTGACTAGCATACCAGCCCCCTTTCATCTAAAGCCACTTCCTACATCTCTCATCTTTACCTTACTTACTAAACTTAAACCATGTACCCCCTCAGCTGATCACCTACCAGCTGAATATCTGCAGATTGCTGCAAAAGTACTATCCTACCCTGTTTCCATGCTTATCAACAGAACCATTACCGAAGGCCTTATCCCATCTCTCTGGAAAATCTCTCACATTATCCCACTTCATAAAGGTGGTAACTCCATCGAACTTTCAAACTATTGCCACATTGACCTACTCTCTCCTCTAGCCAGACTAATGGAAAAATGTATCCACCAACAGCTACTCGCTCACCTTCTCCTAAATAACTTCTGTCAGATTGTCAGCATGGCTTTAGGCCTTTTCATAGCAGCACTACTGCACTCTTATCCTTCTCCGACTGCATTAACAAACATTGTAACAATAATAAGCTCTCTGCTGCACTTTTTATTGACCTTTCTAAGGCCTTTGATATGGTTAACCATAAAATACTTCTAAACATACTAAATACTCGCTCATTCAGCTCATAAGCACTACAATGGTTCAAGTCCTATTTAGAACATAGACAGCAAGCTATCATCTGGGACAATAACCTTTCCACTCATCTTCCTATTACTTTGGGGGTCCCACAAGGCTCTATCTTGGGACCTCTCCTCTTCTCTATATTCATTAATGATCTACATCTAAATATTCTTCAAGCCACCTGCATTCAATATGCAAATGATTCTACTCTAGTATGTACTGCCTCCTCTGCTCCTGAACTCCAAACCATTACTCAAACTGTATTTAGCTCAGTTGAGAATTGGTTCCTACAACGTTGTCTCCTACTAATTGCCAAAAAAACTAAGCTACTACTTTTTACCCCAACACTTAAGTCTTCCCCTATTGACCTCACTGTCAAGACCAGTAACGGCACTATCATTGCACCAGACCCAACTACCAAACTATTAGGCATAACAATTGATCAACATCTTAACTTTGATTCACATATTAACATGACTATCAAAACTGTAAACAGAAAACTTGTCTATATCGTATAAAATCTTTTCTTACCCCTGAAGCTAGAACCACCATTGCCCATACCCACCTTATCTCTACCCTCCTCTATGCCTCCCCTATTTATACCAATCTCTCCAAAAGTAATCTTAATAAACTGGCAACCTCCTATAACAACATTACCAGATTTGCCACTGGCTCCCCATTTAAAACCCACCACTGTCTAAATCTTAAACAGCTTGGTTGGCTAGAACTTCAGAACCAGCTACTTTTTCAACAACTTATCATCACCCATAAAATACTACATCAGCCCACCAACACCCCTATTCTCAGTAGCCAAATCTCTCCCTATAGTAATCTCACTACCCTTCGCTCAGCGAATAGATTACAAGTAACCACCCAGAAATCCTTTAACAAAGCAGGAGACTCCCTCTTCTCTAATTCAGTAGGGAGAATCTGGAACAGGCTTTCCAGCAATCTACAATTACTTCATCATTACCACCCTTCAAGAATCGAATAAAATGACGCCTTAAAACCCAATGGCTTTGCCCATGTACTAACCCAGAGTAAAACTAAATGTACTATTACTGTTTTCACCCTCATTCAATAACCAAACATAATTACTAGTGTTGCTCTTTGGCTTTAATATTGTCCTGTCTTCTAGTGCCTGTAAACTACCCTGTGTTACATAAAATAAGAATATTCCCCCTACCCCAGGCACCTGCATTTCAGCCTTATATGTATTTCTTTCTGTTTTACTAGTGGGTAAAATCCTGAACATACCCAATAACCACCTAAATCCATCTTACCTTTCCTACTTTTCTCTAAGACAAATGTCTATCCCTTTACCTAATCATCTGCTTACAATGGAATAAAAGACTTTCTGAAATACTATCACTGAAGAAAATGTAATGAATGTTTTAACTGATGTGTTTTTGTCTTCTGTCTTTATTGTCTGTTTCATTTTTTTTTTCATTTATTCTTTGTAATATTGTTATTTAGTATAGTTTGGAGCTTATCTCCCTGGGACTCCACTGAAAATGGACATATATCCAGCTAGACTAGCCCAGTCAACAAATGTAAAATAAATAAAATAAAATAAACATCCACTATGTACAGAAACAGCATGCCCATAATGGCCTGCACTATCCATTGCTCCCTCACACATGTCATACCCCACAGTGTGGCGACATACTATGTGTGTGGATACCACCAAGATACCACCAAGATAGTAGCAATACTGAGGTATGTCCCTGTGTGCTGTGATTGCTTCTGCTGTATGTTCTTATACCCAGCACTGCAGTCTACTGTGGTGTGTCCCCTATGGACAACCGCCCACTAATATGTCTTACAGCCACTGCTAAATAACAGTGTGCTATTACAACCACTATATGTGGACATTCCCACAACACCTGTGTGCCGCAATGACAGAAAACAATGCCAACCTGCTGTAGTATATGTTCCCTGTAGGCATCATATCTATCAACTATACAGATGTGTGCAGAATATCAAGATGTTTGCCTAATATTTTTGGTTATTTTCACAAAATTGTGGATTTATAGAACATTGTTGGCAAATCATTTAGGGTTGATGTGAGAAAATTAAGATACACATCTGAGTTTCAGACATCATATCCTTCAGAACACAGTCATGTTACTGTAATACCTGTTATTCTATTAACCTTCTTAGTTTATAAGAGCAATATTTAAAAATTGTTCATGATTCTGGGCATTTGTCCCTCCATTAATTATGGCTTTGTCCAGATTTCTTATTATAAGAGGTTGAGAGGTATGTTAGGCATAGCTGTCAACCAAACAGGGGTGAATGTTAACAGAAACAGGGACTAAGCCAGAGTACATCAGGGACAATCAAGAACACTTTTAAAATGTTAGAACTATTTATGTGAGGCATTAACAGAATGAGAGGAGGTGAATTACTGTACATCATTTGACATTAGAGGAGTGTACACCCTTAATTATTGTCACTACTTATCATGTGTAATTCACTAGTTTTCCTACAAAAGCCATCCGTTGTAGGAGGGATTAAGAGGGACAGAGCTGAGATATGAGTGAAAATCAGGGAGAGTTGAGATACCTGGTTGTAGATGTGCGACAGCAGATTATCAATGACATGTCATCACCATAGGTCTAAGACAGGCTTACTGATGTGATTCCTGTTCCCCATACCTCCATCCTCCCATCTGCATCCTGTTATATGGAGAAATATATCACATACCTGGTGGAGTGCAGTATTCCTTTGTTAAACTTTGTTTCTGGTAATGTTTTGCAAAGAAGTTCTCTGTGTGAGGTAAGTCTCATACAGACTTGTTCCCCATAACCAGCTACTTGATTTTTTTAAGGTACTGCTCATTAGTGGGTAATTGCCTCTGCACCAATTTGTGGCTCTGATATGCTAATTGCAGCCAGACAGCTGAATTGCACTATCAATAGCCAATGACATGCTACCACAGTGCAATATATAAGGCCTTCATTTAGACCCGGGCCACTTTCTTAGCTGTTAAGATGGAGATTACTGAGGTGTGGAGACTGCAGCATTGCAGATGGTAGGTATCATAACTGTCAACTGTAGAGATTTATGCAGTATGTCCACAGTTTTGCCTCATATGTGTGGTCAGTATCCCATGACATTGTGGTCATCTGGCAAATCATTCTGGGTTGAAGTCAGTAATGAAAGACACACATTTGAGTGTCATACTTCATACCCATCAGAATATGCATGCTAATGCAATAGTTGTTATTCTATCACCTGACCATCTTTGTAAGAGCAAACTGTTAAACATGTCCCTATCTCTGGACCTTTGTCCCCCCCCATTAAGTATGGCTGTGTCCGGATTCTTTCTTCTAGGGGGGTTGGGAGGTATGGTAGGTCTGGAGCAGCTCCGTTTACATACAGCTGTGTGTGCTACAGGCTGCAGCTGCTGTTGCAGCTAATACACATGGGGGGTGAACACTCTGGAGGACAACAAGCTGTATGTGTAACTGTGGCAGCTGAGGTGGCCCTGTTGCTATAGCTGAGCCAGGGTAGCTACCCAGTGTAGCATGCTATGCAGCACCGCACTAAAAAATTATAAAGAAAAGAAAAAGGGGGTGATAGAAAAGTGTTAAAATTGGGGCAACCAGGGGAAACATAATGAAAGGCAGGTAGGAATGTGCAGGAAGGGTGTAAGAAAGAACCATAGCTATGCATTTCTTGTACAGCAACAGCTGTGCACTTTGACATAATTTGTAGATGAATTTGGACTCTCAAGCCCCAGAGAGAGGGGTGAGGACAACATAACTGTGTTGTCAATCCAATTGGACCAAATTAAGTGTACAGTAAACATGTGTGAAATGGAGAACTATGTATGGGACAATTTTTTTTTTTGGGGGGGACAGTAGAATGTTGGGGAAGGGACATAGGTACCTGTGGGGGAGGTAAGTTTGGTAGGTGAGGATGCATTTGCAAACAGACAAAAAGGACAAGACAGACAAGACAGCAGACAGGGGCAGTGTGTGACATATGAGGGGGTGAACACTTTAGATAGGGAGGGTGTTGTGGAATCCAAGTCCGATGTGTCTCCAGATGGTGGGAGCATGACTCATTTCCCCACCAATGGGACTGTTGGCACTGCTCCTTCACTGCCTCAAGGGTGGCTGTGCTGGAGGCTGGGCACCAGGATGACTGTGCCCCACCAGGTCAGCCAGCATGCCCTCCATCCAGCACAGACATTAGTCATAGCCATGGTAGACTATCCTGTGCACCAGGACAGGTAGCTCATCCTGGTTGACTACTCTTCCTCTGCCACCACTCCTGGAGCAGGACTGGGTCCTGTCCGCTGAGGCAGAACTACCCAAACACAGCAGGTAGTACAGGGGCAGCAGAGGAAGCACCACCAGTCTGGGTTCTAGACATGCTGGGACCCGGTACCATGGCCAGTTGAGGCAAGATAGGGGGATCGGCCAGAACTGGCCTACCTTGGTGTGCTGTGGTAAATGAGGTAAAGCAATAAGTTACCGTTAGTGACAACCAAACCATTGTTAGTAGCAACAGAACAGAACATCATATTTATTAATCCAAATACATATTAATATATATTATGTGCAACACAACATAATGTAGCATAACAGTCAGTATGGTAACAGCATGCCAGTGTGAAGTAAACCATATGGCCAACAAAACAGTATAACAAAATATGTTAATATTGAATTATAATAAACATAACAATAATCAACCACATTTTCCAAAATATAGTTAAACAAATTATGTTAATATGAAATCATAATAATACATTACAATAATGAATAAATTCAGATATGGGGTGGGGAGAGAGAGAGAGAAAAATATTCCACTAATGAGATTGTAGATGATATCCCTGACAACACTGGTCATACATACTTCTACAGGTGTGTATTGACAGTTGTGATTACAGTGACTACAATTCTCCTATAGCTCTTGTAGCATGTACATACCTCTCTAGCTGATAGCATTAGACAATAAGGGCCAAGCACTAACAAGTGCATGTGCAGAACTACTCAGAATGGTTTCACATAATGTGGACTTATATAACTACCAGGGTGCTTTGTATGGATTTGGTAATACATTGCATTCCAGGCAATAATTTATCTGGTAAACATGTGACAGACAAATTAGTCAGTTTTAATTACATTACAATAAACCGTGACACTTGAGAGGCATGTTTGTGTACAGTAATTAAACTAGACAGCCATCATGGCTTAATTGGCCTGGGAGAAGAACCCACTAGTTGTAACTGCAGGTGGCATCGGCAAATACTTTAATAATTGGGTGCAGCAGCATAGTACAGACATGCAAGAAATACAGCCATACTGGGATTGCACAGTTTTATTTCCTGAATCAACAATGCTGATGAAAATATTATTGCTATTGAGTGTAACATTCTGTAAGATCTAACCACAATATCTGCACATAATATGGGCTAACTCACCCATAAAATTTTTGTGTTTTTGGGGAGAGAGAAAGTGTAAGCATTACGTGACTGATACTGAAAATGTAGTGCTACATAGCACTGGATTTGAACCCAGGACTGTGTGTGGCAAAATTTACTGTGTACGAGAAATTTAACAGACTGAGAAACTGCTGACTACAGGGTGACTGATACTTGCTTGGAGATCACCTGGAAACATACTATGAATTGTTTACTAAATGAGTAAACTTCTTCAGACCAATACAAACCAAAAAACCTGGTACTATATATCAGTTTTCAAGTAGTGACATCATAAATTAATTAAAAAAGCCAAGCCTCCATTTAAAAGAATATATACATATATACAACCATCATATCCACTGTTCCTCCATAACAAATTATTTTATAAACCATATGCAATGTAAGAAACATATATATATATATATATATATATATATATATATATATATATATATATATATATATATATAAATTATATCATATATATAAATTATATATATATATATATATATATATATATATATATATGTATATAATACAAGTCTAACCATAAGAATAAATATAAATTCAACATAAATTTCATCTAGTCAAAGTTTTAAGCTTCAAGATGCTCTTAAAGGACACTGCATCATTCAGTCCTGGAAAAACACATGCATTCAACTTTATTTGCCAAATTAATTCCCTTTCATCCAACTTTAGGTCAGTTGGCCCCCCTCTGCTATTCTTGCTAATTCTTTCAATAACCAAAAATTTAAAACCATGTGTTGGATACTGATTAATGTGTCTAGCTAGGGCGTTATTCAAATTCAATTTATCTATAGCATGTACATGTTCGTAAATCCTGTTTTTTAAAAATCTTTCCGTCCTACCTACATAATAGGCTGGACATAGGTTACATATGCCTAAGTAGACTATCCCTTTAGAATTACAATTGAATTTACCCCTAAGATGAATTTTTTTATCTCCAATATGAAAAAAGTTTGCCACTTTAATATATTTACACCATCTGCAAGCCTCACATTTAAATATTCCACAGTGAGGCAAGTATTGTTCAGATGATCTTCCCTCCAAAAGCATTTTTAAATTCCTCCCTATCCTAAAGACAAAGCATGGTAGATTACCTACATTATTTTTCACAAAATTGTCTTCCAAAAGGAAGCACCAATTCTTAATAATGATTGATTTGAGGATAGGTGCATCAATGGAAAATGTAGTAATAAAACTCAACTTGCCTATTTCATTGTCCAAAGGGTCTTTTATTTGGTTAAGTCCATCTTCTACAGTACTAGACTCCCTAAACAGGTTCGTTGTTTCACCTTCTGGTGTAATAATAGAACCAATAACATGGACATCATTAGACAAATCCATGTGGTGTTCATCATCACTAGATAATAAAGGTTTGAAAAAAACCTTCTATTCTCTTATTATAAACTTCTTCCAGTAAATCGTCAATCAGGTATCTCGGGTAACCCCGTTTAAGAAACATCCTTTTCAGATGGTTACATTCATCTAAAAAATCATCATCTAAAGAAACCATCCTAGCTGCCCGTACTAGTTGGCCTTTAACAACACTTCTTTTTTGAGTAAAAGGGTGGCAACTGGAAAAATGCATTAAAATAAGTTGGTTTTCTAAAAATGTTTGAGATAAATCTCTTCTCAAAGGGAGCTTTTGTCAATGTAACATCTAAAAAAGAAATAGTCTCAGTTTCAAATTCCCAAGTAAATTCCAAAAATTCAGTAAATTTAGAAATACGTTCAATAAGTGCCCTAGCCGAAGACTCATCCCCTTTCCAAAGAATAAAGATATCGTCCAGGTTGTGGGTGTTCCATACTGCTTTTTCCAAAAATTGTTGATCTTTAAACATGAAATGTCTTTCCCAAAAAGCCATTACGATGTTTGCAAAAGTGGCTCCACAAGGGGAGCCCATGGCTACACCCATCTTTTCTAGATAGTATTCCTTATTAAATAAAAAATAGTTATTTTCTAATATGAGTTCTAATAAATAGATAATTAAATCTATACTAGAACCTTCCACATGATGTTCCAGAAGGAAGTCTCTTACCCACTCACAACCAACATCTTGTGGGACAACTGTATAAAGATCCCAGACATCAACAGTAAAAAAATTCAGGTAATCTGAAAACTGGATTTTATTTATAGCTCCTAAAAAGGCCCAAGAATCTTTACAAATCTGGTTTTCACCTCTTAATACTTCCTTTAATTTACAATCTACAAATTTGGCACAAGCGTAAGTTATGGACTGTCTGCCATCAATTATTGGATGAAACGGGGGATTGTTAAGATCTTTATGGATCTTGGGCAGTCCAAACAAGGTGGGAGTCAGGGGATATGGAATAGACATGTAATTAAATAAGTCCAAATCAATCCTACCTTCCAAAAATAAATTTTTAATATATCCCCTGATACGTTGGTATGCACCATTGATTTCATTCAATGATACTTTTTTATAACATTCATTCTCAAAAAGTGAACACATACGTTGGTTATAATTATCATTGTCTATGAAAATCAAACCACCCCCCTTGTCAGGTTTAATAATTCGCATGTCCACATAATTAAGTTCTTTTAACATTTCTCTTTCCGTTTGGGATAGATTAAACATATCAGGTTTACGATGTCCTTTTTTGTCCAACACATTCCTAAAATCGTTCTCACAAACCTTTTCAAACAAAAGAATAGACGGATGTAAGGGGGGGGGGGTTAAAATGCTAGCAATTCTAAAATCTTTAATTAAACTAGTATTGGGTCCCAATAAAGTGTTGAGATTCAATTTCCTAGTAAAAGCTTTAAGATCAATAATGGTCCTTGCTAAATCTCCACAAGAAGATGGAACAAAAGTTAAGCCTTTTGCTAAAACATCTATCAGTAAGGGGTCAGGTGTAAAAGTGGAATAATTATATATTTTAAAGTCCTGTGTACTATTAAATAAAATTTGTAAAGATTTTTCATGATTAACACAGGAGTTCAAATAAACCACAGGGTCAGGGCTGGGACAATGCATGTTCTCAACGAGGTAATCTACCTCCTCCTTTGATTTTGTCCCTTCCTCTTCCAGTGTTGTTGTTGTGGTTGGTTCTGTTGTCTCCCATTCCTGACCCTTTTGGTGTTCTGAAAACCCCGAGCAGAACCAATTTCCTCCATATTAGGATTATTATTGTTATTCTGCTGTCTATTTGCAAGTCTATCACTCCTTCTAATGGGAAGGTTTTCATTAGGTGTATCAGCATTCAACCCACTATCAACATTGCCAAAATTGCTCACATCCCCATCAGGTAAATCACCTGGTCCATTATTTAAACCATCATTTGTATTTAAATTCACATTCAAAGGGGGTAAAGGGTAAGCTAAACCTTTCCCGTAGGCTGAAAAATCCCTATTCAGTTTTTTTGCTTTATTGTCCTTAATTTTAGACAGAGCATTGTCAATACTTGAAAAAATGTGCACAAGGTCATATTTGTAGCGCAGAAAGTCATTATCTGAACAGATACAAGAGTCTCGTTCAGCATGTTCTGTCCTTAACCTTTCAAGTTCACCACAATAATTTCTAACCAAGGCGTGCATAAATTCAACCCCCTGTCGGTCAAATAATTCAAGCAGTTCTTTGTGGAAACTTGAATTTGGAATCAGTCCTGAGGGGTAACGCCATTGTCTCAGTCCCTTTGGAACTTGCTGTCTTTTTATACACTCATTCAAATATTGCACTCCTAATTGAAGTTTCTTAAAACAAAACATTTTGGTGTCAAACAATTTTAAGTTATTAATTAAACTGGTTTCGGTTGTCATAACAGCCGAAACATTAGATGTTTGAGAGTTATTAATAAAAATAGAAGAAACTGGATCTTTTAGCCATTCATTCAAATTCAGAATGGCAAAGGACGTACTTACAGTTCCATCGGTGTTAAGATTGTCGCTGCCATTCACGTTGAATTGTCTCTCCCAAAGGTTCCCACCATTTAATTGTTTTTCCAATAAGTTCCCACCATTCGGTGATGAACGAACATTGAAAACAGGTTGGCCACAAGAAGATGTTCCAGGAAGGACTGGTATACCTGGTAAACCACTGCCTGTCACTAAATTAACTTGCTCCTACGGACCAGAAGTGTTATTAGAGGTTCTGGGGAACACTGAATCCACCGCTGCATTCAAACCGGAACTTATATTACTTCCGGAATTATGAGGCAAGACATCCACTACCTGAGCGGCCAAAGAATCCACACACTGGGTTAACATATTAATTAGTGCAGTTAAATTACCAATAGCTCCCGAATAAGATGTAGGTATGGGAGTTTCAGCATCAAATAAATCCTGAGATTCTGGTGCGGTCGATACTTCCATATAGGCAACAAACTCAATGAACCAAGAAAAAACTAACACTGAACAAACTTGAAAATAAAAGAAGCACAAATCCACACCGGAACCAAATGTATTGTTAGCGCTTTCGTTTACTAAATGAGTAAACTTCTTCAGACAAATACAAACCAACAAACCTGGTACTATATATCAGTTTACAAGTAGTGACATCATAAATTAATTAAAAAAGCCAAGCCTCCATTTAAAAGAATATATACATATAAACAACCATCATTGTATAATGTAGATCCACTGTTCCTCCATAATAAATTATTTTATAAACCATATGCAATGTAAGAAACATATATATATATATATATATATATATATATATATATATATATATATATATATATATATATATATATATATATATATATATATATATATATATAAATTATATCATATATATATATATATATATATATATATATATATATATATATATCATATATATATATATATATATATATATATATATATAATACAAGTCTAACCATAAGAATAAATATAAATTCAACATAAATTTCATCTAGTCAAAGTTTTAAGCTTCAAGATGCTCTTAAAGGACACTGCATCATTCAGTCCTGGAAAAACACACGCATTCAACTTTATTTGCCAAATTAATTCCCTTTCATCCAACTTTAGGTCAGTTGGTCCCCCTCTGCTATTCTCGCTAATTCTTTCAATAACCAAAAATTTAAAACCATGTGTTGGATACTGATTAATGTGTCTAGCTAGGGCGTTATTCAAATTCAATTTATCTATAGCATGTACATGTTCGCCTATATGGAAGTACCGACCGCACCAGAATCTCAGGATTTATTTGATGCTGAGACTCCCATACCTACATCTTATTCGGGAGCTATTGGTAATTTAACTGCACTAATTAATATGTTAACCCAGGGTGTGGATTCTTTGGCTGCTCAGGTAGCGGATGCCTTGCCTCGTAATTCCAGAAGTAATATAAGTTCCGATTTAAATGCAGTGGTGGATTCAGTGTTCCCCAGAACCTCTAATAACACTTCTGGTCCACAGGAGCGAGTTAATTTAGCGACAGGCAGTGTTTACCAGGTATACCAGCCCTTCCTGGAGCATCTTCTTGTGGCCAACCTGTTTTCAACGTTCGTTCATCACTGAATGGTGGGAACTTATTGGAAAAACAATTAAATGGTGGGAACCTTTTGGAGAGACAATTCAATGTGAATGGCAGCGGCAATCTTAACACCGACGGAACTGTAAGTACGTTCTTTGCCATTCTGGATTTGAATGAATGGCTAAAAGATCCAGTTTCTTCTATTTTTATTAATAACTCTCAAACATCTAATGTTTCGGCTGGTATGACAACCTAAATCAATTTAATTAATAACTTAAAATTGTTTGACACCAAAATGTTTTGTTTTAAGAAACTTCAATTGGGAGTGCAATATTTGAATGAGTGTATAAAAAGACAGCAAGTTCCAAAGGGACTGAGACAATGGCATTACCCCTCAGGACTGATTCCAAATTCAAGTTTCCACAAAGAACTGATTGAATTATTTGACCGACAGGGGGTTGAATTTATGCACGCCTTGGTTAGAAATTATTGTGGCGAACTTCAAAGGTTAAGGACAGAACTTGCTGAACTAGACTCTTGTATCTGTTCAGATAATGACTTTCTGCGCTACAAATATGACTTTGTGCACATTTTTTCAAGTATTGACAATGCTCTGTCTAAAATTAAGGACAATAAAGCAAAAAAACTGAATAGGGATTTTGCAGCCTACAGGAAAGGTTTAGCTTACCCTTTACCTCCTTTAAATGTGAATTTAAATACAAATGATGGTTTAAATAATGGACCAGGTGATTTACCTGATGGGGATGTGAGCAATTTTGGCAATGTTGATAGTGGATCGAATGCTTATACACCTAATGAAAACCTTTGCGTTAGAAGGAGTGATAGACTTGCAAATAGACAGCAGAATAACAATAATAATAATAATCCTAATATGGAGGAAATTGGTTCTGCTCGGGGTTTTCAGAACACCAAAAGGGTCAGGAATGGGAGACAACAGAACCAACCACAACAATGACACTGGAAGAGGAAGGGACAAAATCGAAGGATGAGGTAGATTACCTCGTTGAGAACATGCATTGTCCCAGCCCTGACCCTGTGGTTTATTTGAACTCCTGTGTTAATCATGAAAAATCTTTAAAAATTTTATTTAATAGTACACAGGACTTTAAAATATATAATTATTCCACTTTTACACCTGACCCCTTACTGATAGATGTTTTAGCAAAAGGCTTAACTTTTGTTCCATCTTCTTGTGGAGATTTAGCAAGGACCATTATTGACCTTAAAGCTTTTACTAGGAAATTGAATCTCAACACTTTATTGGGACCCAATACTAGTTTAATTAAAGATTTTAGAATTGCTAGCATTTTAACCCCCCCCCCCTTACATCCGTCTATTCTTTTGTTTGAAAAGGTTTGTGAGAACGATTTTAGGAATGTGTTGGACAAAAAAGGACATTGTAAACCTGATATGTTTAATCTATCCCAAATGGAAAGAGAAATGTTAAAATAACTTAATTATGTGGACATACGAATTATTAAACCTGACAAGGGGGGTGGTTTGATTTTTCAGACAATGATGATTATAACCAATGTATGTGTTCACTTTTGGAGAATGAATGTTATAAAAAAGTATCATTGAATGAAATCAATGGTGCATACCAATGTATCGGGATATATTAAAGATTTATTTTTGGAAGGTAGGATTGATTTGGACTTATTTAATTGCCTGTCTATTCCATATCCCCTGACTCCCACCTTGTTTGGACTGCCCAAGATCCATAAAGATCATAACAATCCCCCGTTTCATCCAATAATTGATGGCAAACAGTCCATAACTTACGCTTTTGCCAAATTTGTAGATTGTAAATTGAAGGAAGTATTAAGAGGTGAAAACCAGATTTGTAAAAATTCTTGGGTCTTTTTAGGAGCTATAAATAAAATTTGGTTTTCAGATGACCTGAACTTTTTACTGTTGATGTCTGGGATCTTTATACAGTTATCCCACAAGATGTTGGTTGTGAGTGGGTAAGAGACTTCCTTCTGGAACATCATGTGGAAGGTTCTAGTATAGATTTAATTATCTATTTATTAGAACTCATATTAGAAAATAACTATTTTTTTATTTAATAAGGAATACTATCTACAAAAGACAGGTGTAGCCATGGGCTCCCCTTGTGGAGCCACTTTTGCAAACATCATAATGGCTTTTTGGGAAGGCCATTTCTTGTTTAAAGATCAACAATTTTTGGAAAAAGCAGTATGGTACACCCACTACGTGGACAATATCTTTATTCTTTGGAAAGGGGATGAGTCTTCGGCTAGGGCCCTTATTGAACGTATTTCTAAATTTACTGAATTTTTGGAATTTACTTGGGAATTTGAAACTGAGACTATTTCTTTTTTAGATGTTACATTGACAAAAGCTCCCGTTGAGAAGAGATTTATCTCAAACATTTTTAGAAAACCAACTTATTCGAATGCATTTTTACATTTTTCCAGTTGCCACCCTTTTACTCAAAAAAGAAGTGTTGTTAAAGGCCAACTAGTACGGACAGCTAGGATGGTTTCTTTAGATGATGATTTTTTTAGGTGAATGTAACCATCTGAAAAGGATGTTTCTTAAACGGGGTTACCCAAGATACCTGATTGACGATTTACTGGAAGAAGTTTATAATAAGAGAATAGAAGTTTTTTTTCAAACCTTTATTATCTAGTGATGATGAACACCACATGGATTTGTCTAATGACATCCATGTTAGTAGTTCTATTATTACACAAGAAGGTGAAACAATGAACTTGTTTAGGGAGTCTAGTACTGTAGAAGATGTACTTAACCAAATAAAAGACCCTTTGGACAATGAAATAGGCAAGTTGAGTTTTATTACTACATTTTCCATTGATGCACCTATCCTCAAATCAATCATTATTAAGAATTGGTGCTTCCTTTTGGAAGACAATTTTGTGAAAAATAATGTAGGTAATCTACCATGCTTTTTCTTTAGGAAAGGGAGGAATTTAAAAATGCTTTTGGAGGGAAGATCATCTGAACAATACTTGCCTCACTGTGGAATATTTAAATGTGAGGCTTGTAGATGGTGTAAATATATTAAGGTGACAAACTTTTTTCATATTGGAGATAAAAAATGTCATCTTAGTGGTAAATTCAATTGTAATTCTAAAGGGATAGTCTACTTAGGCATATGTAACCTATGTCCAGCCTATTATGTAGGTAGGACGGAAAGATTTTTAAAAAACAGGATTTACGAACATGTACATGCTATAGATAAATTGAATTTGAACAACGCCCTAGCTAGACAAATTAATCAGTATCCAACACATGGTTTTAAATTTTTGGTTATTGAAAGAAATAGCGAGAATAGCAGAGAGGGACCAACTGACCTAAAGTTGGATGAAAGGGAATTAATTTGGCAAATAAAGTTGAATGCATGTGTTTTCTCAGGACTGAATGATGCAGTGTCCTTTAAGAGCATCTTGAAGCTTAAAACTTTGACTAGATAAAATTTATGTTGAATTTATATTTATTCTTATGGTTAGACTTGTATTATATATATATATATATATATATATATATATATATATATATATATATATATATGATATAATTTATATATATATATATATATATATATATATATATATATATGTTTCTTACATTGCATATGGTTTATAAAATAATTTATTATGGAGGAACTGTGGATCTACATTATACAATGATGGTTGTATATATGTATATATTCTTTTAAATGGAGGCTTGGCTTTTTTGATTAATTTATGATGTCACTACTTGTAAACTGATATATAGTACCAGGTTTGTTGGTTTGTATTTGTCTAAAGAAGTTTACTCATTTAGTAAACGAAAGCGCTAACAATACATTTGGTTCCGGTGTGGATTTGTGCTTCTTTTATTTTCAAGTTTGTTCATTGTTTGTTTTTTCTTGGTTCATACTATGAATTGTGCAATACAAGTTACAGGACTTTCCTCTAACATTCTAGTACTGTTACTGTGTTTTACTAGACTGCAGTGACAATAGACCACACATGCATGGTATACAACCATACTGCATATATTACTAAAGCTTTATTTCACTTTCAACAATATTGGTGAGCATTTATTGTTATTGGTTTGAAATATCTGTGAAGTCCACTGACAATATCTGGTCGTAGAGTGGGCTACCTCATCTGTATACTTTTACTTGAAGTCTGTGGAAGACAGATTATTATGTGACCGGTATTGACCTAGAGATTGCCTTGAACAGTAGTATGAGTTAAACAAGTTAGCAGCCATTAGATTTGCATTCTACAGCTATTACAGTGTTATACTTGACTGCAGAAACCTTACCTTATAGACGCACCACATACAGCTCTACTGCAATGGTTATGACAAGACAATTCAGATGTACACAATTTTCCTTGCTGTTATTGGTATTGTTTCTTGTTTTTATTGAACTACATTTGTTATTATTCATTTATAGCACTACAGCTCTAATTCCACATTTATTGCACTACAGCTCTAATTCCACATGTATTGCACTACAGACTTTATTGTATATACTTTATTGCACTAAATGCTTTACTCTTTCTTGCTTATTGCACTACAGTTGGCATACTAAATCCGTACTCACCACTCTCATGGTGCAACCTATCCAGGTGCCTGGCATGAGACTCAACATTGGGAGCCCTCTCAGCTGCAACTGTTGAGAGAGAAGCACACCATTATGCATACTAGTTTTGCAGACATTCAGATTACATACCGGTAAAACAGAGGAAAAATCATGTACATATTTGTGGGGCATTCCCTGCCTTCACTTCTTGGACCCAGGTGTCCAAGATTCCCCTCTTTCACCTTTTCAGGTCATGGTGGTGATGACACTGATCACCTGTGCAGGTGATACCAGTAACACTGGTGAGTTCTCTGGCCAGCTGGTCCCAGGCCTCCGCCTTACACTCTGAGCCCTGGAAACTTCTCTGCAGCAGCCTATTGTGATGGTTTTTATCAAGGAGTCCAACCATGACCCTGGACTCCTGAATGCTCCACTGTTGCACCTGAGAGCACACACCTTCTCCAACACCACCAGTCATATTGACAGATGACTGAACTCCAATTGATTCTGTAGAATTCATGCCTAGTGCACTTAATGTAGGCTGTTTTTCCACCCTTATACATCATTGAACAACATTCAAAAAAGCACTGCATTGCTTAGCAAAGCACAAACCAGTTAAGCAGAGCTGAGCAGCACACAAACACATACAATCATGGTTTTAGCGATGCAGAGCACCTCCCAAACCTTGACAGCCATTACCATGTTTATACGGTGCATAGCAGACTTGAGCACAGTTGTCCATAACATGTGCAACAAAAATACAGACAAGTTCTGACTTCCATGTATTCCAACCCAGGGCCTACTATACATACAGCCATAACTCTACCTATTTAGCTACGTGGATGTTAAGAAATATTGTATGCTTTCACATATACCACTGAGATACCTGTTAGCAGTGCTGAGCAGTGAGCTGTATGGTGCAAACATGCTTAAACACACCAATAAATACATAATTAATTACATTCAGTTTCTATTTTTAGATGTCTGGCAGGTGTTGGCTATGTATGAGTGAGCTCTGCTTGACTTAGCTGCACTCAGCTCTGCCCCACGCAAACACCAAATAAAAAAACAAAATAAAAACATAAAATGTTATTATGCTTATTAGTTACATCAGGTTTCTATTTTTAGATGTCTGGCAGGTGTCAGCTGTCTACATATGAGCACAACTTGGCATTGCTGCACTCAGTGCAAACATGCATTTAAAAAAAAGAAAAGAAAAAAACACAGGACTTATAGAACATCATAACATTTACACATTCAATACTTGCATGACATTGCTACAATGGCAGGGACCATTGCAGCAAGTGTCAAACTCATGTGCAGCCATGGTTAGCCACTACACCTCTCCCTACACTGATTCCATATCCGTGTTCATCAGCTTTCCCTCGGCAGCGCACCATCATTAATATGCACGGCACCTTGCAGTGTGGGGGACTATGGCTGTGTACACAGATACATTCTCTGTAGGCTCTACTTGGTGCCTACATGGATTTTATTAAATCCTGGGGTTTATCTACACATCTAGAAATGTACATTTTGTAACATAGATAAAGTATTTCTGAAGACATTGTCATCCAAGCATTACTGACTTTTATTTATTTATTTTAATACTTCCCAGAAATTGATGATGTACATGTAATTCTAAGCCTTAAAGTACAAACACTAATAACAAGGTTTGCTCTTTTCCTTTTTCTGTTGTATTAACTTTTCATACTTGTTAGCTCACCAAACGTTTGACTTTACATTAGACCATCAGTTTCACAGGTTTCAAAAGTATCCAGGTAATGATGTTTCCATGAGCTTTGTGCCAATGATTAGCAATGATGCTGCATATGGGTTATAATACTTGGAAATAAGGTCAAACACTTTGAAACATTACCTGTGAAATTGGCTGTAACAGCAATACTTTAAAGTGTATGTTTTATAAGAAATGAATATCAAAAATCGCAAATGTGTCTTCCCTCTTAAATACGTTTGCCAAAAGTCTGCTACTGCGCTTCAGACTACAAAATATTGAATCTTTTATTTCTAAAGTTTCATTATAAAGTAATAGTTTGTTGTAAGGACTCCATACATTTTGTATATCTTTCTTTATTATGGTGTCAGGTATAAAAAGTCTGAAAGTACAGCTTGTATGAGAGAAGCTGTACATCACTTGTGCACCTTGCACACACAATACATGATTGTTTGTGTTCCTCTAATTTTAATTTTGTTCCTTTTCATTTCCTGTCTTCTAATTGAATGGAGTTCTACTTCTAAATGCTTAGGGCATGACAAACAGATGCTAGCTTATAGTGCAAGTGTGTAAAATTGTTAAGTTATAATTTTTAAGCTGCAGTGTTTAAATACATAAAGCTGGATTGAGAACAGAAAGTAAAAGATCAGGATAGCTGCTACTGATGAGCATAAACTGTAATTAATAGGAGTTCTGTCAGAAGGCCACATCTTGGACATTGTAGAGCTTGTGAGCCTGCAAAATGATGTCATTCCATTAGCATTCTGCTGTCTTATCTCTAAAATATAGAGTAAAACAGCCTGAATCTCAAGGATGCAGATACACAAGACTTCAGATCACAATGAACTATATACATGGATACTTGCAATTCCAATAAATTACTGTTTTCTGAACATAATATATGCTTAAAATATGTGGGGGCTACACCCCCCACCCTCCCCACACACACCCTTACTATATATACTAACTTCTGGGTCACACTACTGTGGGGAAAAGGCGATATATAACTTTCAGTGAAATGTGTTTCAGTGAATTGTGCTTTCAGTGATTTGTGTTCAGTCATTTGAGTTTCAGTGAAATGTGCATTCAGTGAAATGTCCTAGACCCATATATATATATATATATATATATATATATATATATATATATAAACTGATTTTAATTGAATCCTTCCCTTTCTTTGAGATCTTTGTAGTTGACAAAATGTATTCACCAATACAGATGGTCACCAGATATGTGAGATGACACAATTCTTGGGGTAGAGAAATATTCCTTTTTCCTGAGATTGTGTGATATCAGATTTGTAACTTATTTTGTAAAGATTTAATAAATCTTGGCAACTAGACAGGTAGCTACAAATTCTCCCTACAAGTTTCAAATGTTGCCCTGTTTGATGCAGGAGGAACTTTTTAATGTGGGTTATTGGCTCAGCTTATAACGATCTGAAGACGGATTGGCTAGCATCAGCCCTGAGCCTATGAACATGTGATGCCAACATATAAAAAAAATTTTGCTAAAAAAAAGAAGGCAAGAAATAATTTATTTAATGGGGTCCAGGTGCACCGTGCTTTTTTTTCAGACTGGGAAACATTTTTACAGGATTGTTCATTTTTTGATAATATTCAGTTTTGACACAGTGAGTCCATCCATTCATGCATCCACAAGCTGCTTTTTCCATTTTTGCACTTGGCGTTGGGGTACCACTTCAACAGTGGCAATCAGCTAGCTCATACCACCGGGAGGCTAGCCCTGCCACACATTAAACATGATTGAGGAATGTTTTGAACTTAAGATATAAACTCATTTAATTAGTTGCTTAATTTAATAGTGTTCTTTTGTCTTTGATCTTGTGAGTCTGAAATCAGAGATTTCTATAAAAATATTAAATTGTTATTTGACACTTTTTACACTTTATCTGACATCACATATTTTAGTAGAAAATAAATGTAAGTTGTTTGCAACTTTCACATTTTATATATCTGCATTCATAAAAGGTATTTTATATTTTTTAGCAGAAAATACTTTAAATTATATTTTGTCTGGGGTTAAACATTCATCCCAAGCTTCTCTGAAGTATTCTTGCTCACTTTGGACCGTGTCATGTGAACAAAGCTGCAAGTCTTACTGCTTTTCATTTCATTCTTTGGCTTTATTTTTGTCAGTTCAACCTTGATAATGCTTGTAAGAAGTTCTCCCATTGCAATCCTTCTATTGAATCATAACCTAGAGGCATTTTTGCAAAGGGGCACCATTTGATCAAGATGTCTCCTGCAGTGATGTCATGTTAGTACAAAGCCTAAGATTTGTTCTAGGGATGTAAGTCACTGATCCGGCGAGTACACATCAGTCATCCAGATTGCAGGGGAGGAGCAGCCGTGTTATTCTTTAAGCCATTTGAAAAGGATAGACTTTTCAGTTAATATTTTAGACATGTTTTATTTTGACATATTCTGAAATATATTTTATCTCTTCCCAATTCCTCTGGTGGTAGATGAATTGTAATTCTATTATATTTAATATTTTAAGAGTACTTAAATAAAGTTATTGCTAACTTGGCCTTCATGACTGAGATCTGAGAGCTACAGCAATCTGTGAAGTTTTTGACATGAAGCTGTATTATATCTGAGGACAGAAACGTTTCATGAATTAGCTTAGTTTTGGTGTGTGCAGGACAAAAAAATGTCTGATATATATTTCCTTATTTAGAGTGGCTGTCAGTTCTTACTACTAATTATTTCTAAACAAGTATGAAAGGCAATTAATTTCTCAATGCTATATTATAAAATATTGTTGAAGATGATGTCTCCATTCAGACTATTACATGTTTTTAACGTATTCCCAATGCGTGGTATTTTCAAGCCTTCTGGCACAATCTGGGCATTATGGTTCTTGTTTCTCTGTGTTCCTTTTCATGTGACATGATGTGTTTCTTTCACATGTGCTCTGACTTCCAATTGCTTTCCCGGCTAGACATAATTGTAAATTCTAGGCATCCAAGCAAGAAAATAAATATGTTTTCTTAGCTCTTCTGTACTGAATCGGCAGTTGGGGATGATGTAAAGAGGCTGCATACATAACATGCATTGTAGAAATGAGGCAGTCACTTAATTTGAATACCCCAAATGAATGCCTCTGTCTAGTACTTTTTACTCCAGAAATGTGGGAAACTCTTGCAAAATTAGGATTTATGTCAGAGATCTGATTTTATCCTTGGCTTGATTACGAAAAATATACTGAGTTGTTTAGTTTAAAGTATTTTTTCTTTCTGTAATACTTAAACAAGGGTGTTGACTGGAAGACAAACTTCCATGACATGCACTTTTGATTTAGAAGATAATTACCGAGAGCACAGGAGCAACTTTGAGGGACAGAATGAAGAAAAGATACTTATGTTCATTCTGAGAATATAGAATTTAGTGCACTTTCGCAGTTGTTAGTGGATCATACCAAAAGAAAACAACTCCCTCTTAATTTCATTGAGGCATTGCTTTCTACTTCTTTACCTCTTGCTCTCACCTCCATATCACAAACCTTTTTCAGGCATTAAGGACCATCATCTTCAGAAGAATGATGTGTAATCCATAAATTCATTAATTAAAAACAGTGTGCATAAAGTAGAGGAAGATTTTAGTCACAAAAGTAACATGCTGAAGTAGACACAGCTAAGGATTATAAAAGTTATCGATTATGACTGGGCTTCAGGTTAAACACAGTAAATTGCTACTGTACTTGAACACAATATTCATTTCTCAGCTATATAGTTCAAAAAGTCATGAATATATTGCTGCTTATAGTTATTTATCAGAGTAATATTATTTGTCAGGTGGGTTTTATGTCAGATGTTGTTTGAGAATTATTAAGAAAAGGTCATTAACGTACTGAACACTGTTTCTAAAAAAATGTCTTTATGTGTATAAATATGCTTATGATGCGGCTTATTATATTTTCAGACCTGCGGTTACTTGAATCAGGATTAAGCTCATTGAAGTGTTAGGCCGTACCTTCAATAGGCACATTGAGGTGTTAGACCTTACTTTCAATATGCGCATTGAAGTGTTAGGCCTTACTTTCAATAGGTGCATTGAAGTGTTAGGCCTTACCTTCAATAGGTGCATTGAAGTGTTAGGCCTTACCTTCAATAGGTGCATTGAAGTGTTAGACCTTACCTTCAATATGCGCATTGAAGTGTTAGGCCTTACCTTCAATAGGTGCGATGAAGTGTTAGGCCTTACCTTCAATAGGCTCACTGAAGTGTTAGGCCTTACCTTCAATAGGCTCATTGAAGTGTTAAGCCTTGCCTTCAATAGGCTAATTGAAGTGTTAGACCTTACCTTCAATATGCGCATTGAAGTGTAAGGCCTTACCTTCAATAAGCTCATTGAAGTGTTAAGCCTTACCTTCAATAAGCTCATTGAAGTGTTAGGCCTTACCTTCAATAGGTGCATTGAAGTGTTAGGCCTTACCTTCAATAGGCTCACTGAAGTGTTAGGCCTTAATGTCAATAGGCTCGTTGAAGTGTTAGGCCTTACCTTCAATAAGCTCATTGAAATGTTAGGCCTTACCTTCAATAGGCACATTGAAGTGTTAGACCTTACCTTCAATATGCACATTTGAAGGGTTAGGCCTTAACTTCAATAAGTGCATTGAAGTGTTAGTCCTTATCTTCAATAGGCTCATTGAAGTGTTAGGCCTTACCTTCAATAAGCTCATTGAAGTGTTAGGCCTTACCTTCAATATGCACATTGAAGTGTTAGACCTTACCTTCAAAGTGAAATAGTTAAAATAACAAACTTCCTCTTTCTGTCTGTATTCTTTGTGGTGATGAAGCTAACACTCTAATTCAGAAGTTAGATAAATACACAACTAAGCAGGCCTTGCCCATTATCTTTTTTTGTCAGTGCAGAGTCTCCTTCTCCCAGGGATGGGGTTAAAGACTCCAGTTTTTATAACAAAAGGTAATTTTAGTCATTTTTTTTACTAAAGTCCATTATAGGAGAAGAACTTCTTAATCCAATGTAGGGGTATAGTCATTAGGAAACAGACATTGTATATATTATCCCTCTGTCTGACATAAAGACTTATAAAAGAATTGACTTCTAGGGGCCCCTGCTGTAAAGGGACACCCCCTTGTCATTGCAGCTCTCCTCATGTAGAGCATATGTCTCTATTGCAATGCAAGGGAGAACATTTCTTGGAGAGCTGGAATAGTATTCAGATTGTATGGTAAGGAAGTGCTGCTGCTTGGAATTGTCCTCAAATATTCACCCAGTTTCAAATATTTTCAATGTGTTTACTTTCTGGAACAGGAAATCTGCTGATGAAGACTCTAAGAAAAGGAGTAAAAGAAAGAGTACTATATATCCTCAAAATAACATTTTATTATTTCAGATTCTTTAGGGTTCAGTCTTGGGTGTTCCTCATGCTGTTTCTTAATGCTTTTGTCACATATGATCCCCTACAATGATGGGAGACAAAACAATGATACAAGTAAAGTTTCAGAACTTTTTGACAAGTGTGTGGTGTCTGTTTTGATGATCCTTTTTACAGGAAACTCCCACTGAGGTTACCATTACTCAAAGGACTAGCAGACATCAGCAGGCCTATTTGTCTATTGTCTTCTTCAGCTCTAATGACATATACAACAGGCAATGGCAATAGCCTAATCTAGAATTTTTCTACAGTGTAGTCTGTTATCTTAATCCCAGATGAAAATACACATCAGTCCAAGGTAAACATTGTCAGCATACCTGACCAACTTAGAGCTAGAGACTTGTCTAATTCAGGGTGTTTTATATTTAGCCACAGACACAACATTCAACAGGTACATTAACAATGACAGCTGGATGCATTTCTGCCATTGTGCATGATGTCTTTGTGAACTGTTAGGGATGACTGTGTTCATTGCAATTAAGTTTTCATCTCTATATCTTTTAATGCAATGCTCTATTGAAACCACTGTGATTTCATTTAGACTTCATTTAGACTTAAAGTAGCAGCTCACCCAGACTCTGCCATAACTTACAGTGAGGGAAAGATTAGTTTGTTTTTTGCTTTTTTGTATTTTGTTATTCTTTATTCCCTTATTCTATTTTGCATATCGTGATTCATTTTCTTCACACTGTATTTTACTTGCATTCTGATTTTAATTGAATATTTAAAATAGGAAAGAAACTGCAGCTGTGTGTCTTGTGAGTCACACAAAAATTAGATCAGGTAAATTAAGGTTAATTACCTGCAAACTGAGGGTGGAGCTAGGAACTAAACATACTAAGACTTTACTAGAAAAGACTGTCACAACTTGCTCTGAGGGAAAGGTGCGTTTGTTTTTGCTTTTTTTGTATTTTGGGTTACTTTATTGCCTTCTTCTATTTTGTATATTGTGATTCATTTTCTTTGCACTGAATTGCATATTTAAAATAGGGAAGAGATCACAGCTGTGTCTATTGTGAGCCACATAGAAATTAAGTTTTTCCCTAGCCTCCCACTGTGTCACAGCTGTGTTTTTAAACTCAACTGTCTTTCTAGTTGCCTGCCCCTTATGTTAATTTGATCACATCTCTCCTTCCCTCTCCTCTTTCACTGGCAATTGTGAGTAAGCACAAAATTATCATTTTGTGAAATTACTCCCTTTCAACTATTTAAATTTATTGGCCATCCCACCGCATTCCATAGAACCAGAATACAAAGTGCCCACCACTTTCAATCATTCTTGCTCTTTTAAAATTAGTAGCTCTCTTCTTAGACAGCTAAAGCTTAAGTTATTCTGTCTCTCATATCTAACTGCTTAGTGTACACTGTAGCTGTTAGGGTATTAACCCATTTTCTTACCTTTAAAATCTGCAACACCTACTCCAAGACCACATTCTACCTCTCAGTAGTCATCTTGGGACTAGTGCTGCTGTTTTGCTCCTGGTGAGAGAAGGAACATGTGAACATTATTTTCTGGTAGTCATCTTGGGACTAGTGCTGCTGTTTTGCTCCTGGTGAGAGAAGGAACATGTGAACATTATTTTCTGGGGACTGCTAATCAACAGAAAGCCTAATAATTGCTTCATATGTTCCAGTTTGGAATTTGTGCTTATATTTTGCTATTCAAGACATCTACCAGAAAAAGGCTGCAACAAGCCTACAGATCTTTGCATCTTCTATGACAAGACTGTTGATCACCAAACTGGCTGTGCCCTGCTTCTCATTTTTGGGATTGGTGCTACTGTTTTGCTTCTGGTAAGAGAAGAAGGAAATGAGTATTGTATCCCAGCAGAGTGAAGCTGTGGTGAGACTAAGAGTAGTTGTAGTCAGGCAGTAGCCATTCAAGTGACTCCCCTCTTTTCATCATTCTTGATATGCTAATTCTTTATTTTCAGTAAAAGTACTACTTGATTTGCTTTTAACTTCAGAATATTTGTCTAAATATCTTATCCATAAATCATCAGGCTCTAATTATTAGTTTCCCCTGTAGTGATTGGTAATGCCCTGTATAGCCACAAACACCTTGAGTTGATATTTTCCTGTAAAAGCACCACTGAAATGTCACCAATACCTAGCTGCACACAGGACAATTAGTTTGCAGTGGTAAGTACTGCCCCAAGAGTTGCAAACCAGATACTCCTGGCATTACTTTGTATCCTTACTCCAACTGTCTAATCAATAAAAAAAGCCTGTTACCATGGATATGTACTTCCCCACTATCTCCATTACCAGGTTGGTGGATATGGGTGCCCTGAGGCAGTGTAGAAATTGCCTCATGTTTACTGACAACCAGTTAATTCTCAAACAAATTGATATGGTATATGAGAGATGTATTTACACAACATCACTGGAGGTAAAGCTCTCACGTAAAAGTACTCCTAATGTCAGTAAGGTTGTCAGTAGTACACACGCTGCACCCATCACACACAATTCAAAGCAGACACATAGACCCATATATGCTGAGGCACATAAATGTAACCTTCCTAAACCCCAAAGACCTCTTAGATGAAGTACACATAGCAAATATCCTCAGCAACCCTGAATGCACACTTTCAAAATATCACTCACATCAACACAAAGAGCCACATCTCATGGAGCCTCTACTTCTAAACCCATAAGGCAAACCACCACACAGTCCAACACTGTGGTCATAGGAGACTGCATTGTGAGATACACTGGTGTCCCTGTCACCAAGCTGAGTAAAGGAAAACTCACATTCAGTTGTTTATCAGGGGCCAGGATCCACCACATTACATAAACACTCAAGTCATTGGACCACAAATACCAGTATGACTCAGTCAGTACACATCTGGGTGTAAATAACCTGAAATGTACTTCCCTAGACTATATGAAGAGAGAAATCATGGAGCTCTCAGAATATGTGTCCCAGGCTGGTATGAGCCTAGCATTGAGCAATATTTTACCTTTTCCAGGGATTATGCTGCAATACGAAGAAAACATGACCAACTTTAGTAATTGGTTTAGTTTCTGTTGTCATTCTAAGGGGGTGCAATATTTGTCAGCATGAAAGGAAATGGTCAACAGACCATGCTGCTTTTCCAGGGATGGTCTGCACCTCTCCTCTCTAGGCTTTTAGATATTAGCTAAAACATTGTCTTCCCCCATAGGGCATTTTTAGGCAATGCCAAACTGAAGTAATTGTGACATAACAAATCAAAACCAAGAAAATCTAAAGGTGTTACTGCTCAAAGCTAGGAGTCTTAATCCTGATCAACAGAGCTATATCTGAAGCTACTGTACCCATTATATGGAAAATCTCCCATGTCATACCTCCTCTCCATAAAGAAGGCAGTTCCACTGAACTGTCAAACTTTCAACCCATAGCAATTCTGTCACCTCTAACTAAAATTATGGAGAAGTGTGTACACATACAGCTCATGCATTACCTCAGACAGAACAAGCTGTTGTCCAGATTTCAGCATGGCTTTAAGCCACACCACAGTACTACTTCTGCCTTCCTCTGTTTCTTTAATGTCATTAACCACAACTGCAATAATAACAAACTATCCTCAGCACTCTTTCTAGATCTATCCAAGGCTTTTGACATGGTTGACCACAAAATGCTTATAAATACATTGAAGGCCTTCTCCTTAAACAACCATGCATGCCAGTGGTTTCAATCCTATGTGCAGGGCAGTCAACAGGCAGTCCTATGGCAGGACAAGCTATCATCTTGCCTACCCATCACATTAGTAGTCCCTCAGGGCTTGATGCTAGGACCCCTTCTTTTCTCCATCTTTATCAACGACCTTCATTCAGTCATCCCAGATGCTACTTGCATTCAATATGCGGATGACTCCACCTTGATTTGTTCTGACACCTCACCGGCTACTTTATTCACATTAACCCAAAATACCTTCAATACATTGGAAAAATGGCTCTCCAGTCAGCATCTAATCCTAAACCCCAACAAAACTAAGCTGCTCCTCTTCTCCCTCACATGCAGGACCCCCCTGCCATCCTTCAACATAACCGCTAACAATGACACTATCATCTCCCCAGAAGCCCAAACTACTACTGGGTGTCATAGTTGATAACAACCTGAAGTTTGATGTGCATATCAATCAAACTGTCAACACCATTAATAAATAACTTGCCTCTCTTTACAGAATCAAACCTTTCCTTACCCCACTTGCTAGAACTGCAATTGCCCGTTCCCATCTACTATCAACTCTTCTCTGTGCCTCACCTCTGTTTTCCAACTTAAACAAAACAGATCTTAATAAACTATTATCCTGGTATAACCACATTGCCAGATTTGCTACTGGCACAGCCTACTGGACACACCACTCTCACAACCTAAATCGCCTAGGATGGCTTGAACTGCCTAGGCTACTGCAGTTCAACCAGCTAATATTGGCACATAAAGTCATTTACCGACCAGAAAATACACCTGCACTAAAAAATATTATCAGCCCCTATACCAGCACCTGGCCACTGTGACCATCCACTAGACTCCTAGTTCAAACATACAAGTTCAACTACTCAGCTGAGGACTCTCTGTTTGCCAACTCTGTTGGAAAAACATGGAACAGACACCCAGCTGACTTGACCCTAGAACTCTCATTAACTTGATTCAAAAACAAACTCAAGAAATACTTCAAAACTCAATGGTTATCTTCTTGAACTAACCCTGACTAGTGACCTCTCTATTTCTTAGGTGCCTTATCTTCAACTACTTCTAACTTTTTTCTACCACTCCATTTCAGGAAGGTTCAATTGTATAACTGCTGCTCAATGTGTCTTAAACCTGAATGTGATGTTATGTATATATAACTTTGAAAATAATGTTATGTTTTATAAAGTGCTTTATAATAAGTTAGTACTATATGTGTCAAATGCTGGTATTGCTTATGACTGTTATCTGCTTGAAACTAGCATTTACTAAATGTTCAATGTGTATTATTATCTTGGAGCTTTTCTCCCTGGGCCTCCACTGAAAATGGACATATATCCAGTTGGACTATCCCAGTCAACAAATGTAAAATAAATAAATAAAAAATAAAAAAACTCTACTCCCTAGAAGCTCTCCTCACCCTTCAGAATGCTGATGTCTGTGCAGTTACTAAGACGTGGTTTAAAGCTGGCACGAGCACACTGTGAGTGCAAGGTTATAATGTCTTCCACACATTTAGACCAGCTACTACACAGACAGGGATTAAAGGTGGAGGTGTCTCGATTTACATCAGAAATAAATATACCTCAAGGCTCGTCAAACAGGCCAATGCACTTGAGATTTTCCATGTTCAAATCACCACAGGCAAAATCCCTTACCACTTCCTTGCAAGCTATAGGTTTCCATATTTGACCTAGGAAACCCATAGCATGTATTTAAACAGAATGGAAACACTTCCCATCTAACCCGATACCATATTCATGGGCAATTTTAATTACCCTTTTATTAAGTGGGAGTCATATATGACACCAAACATACAGGCACAGAGATTTCTAGATTTTGTAAACACAAACTCCCTGGACCAGATTATCAAAACACCAACAAGGGGTGCAACCATACTGCATCCAGCCCTCACTAATATGGGAGAGTGTTGCACACTGCCAAATTCTATATTTTAGGTGCAAGGAGTTTGGTCATTTGCAGTTTTGTGTAATAAGCACAGGCTCCCTCTAGGCCGTCTTTTAGATACTGAGAACAATGATTGCTCGTGCAGTCTTCCATTCCCTTTGTTTTCTTTTTCTTATTAACCTCTGAACTTTGTTCGATTGCAGAATGTTTGGTTATACCACATCTGCTGCATGGACCATTTAGTACTTATTTCCTTAAGTTTTATTATTATTATTATTATTATTATTATTATTATTATTATTATTATTATTATTATTATTATTATTATTATTATTATTATTATTATTATTATTATGATGGATTAGGCACACAAGGCTGTATTTACTGGACTATAAGAAACTGCAAACATTCTGATGGGAGTTTCAGACTCACATGCAATCAATATTGCCAAATTTGTTAATTCAAACTAAGATTTGGCTTTAATGGATATAAAGATGCTAATGTTTGTTCGCAAAATGGAGAGAACAAAATGGAAATGATGAGTTGCTACCCTGAAGTACATCCTGGAAATACAACGGTGAGGATGTAGTGAATAAAGTCCTAATGCAGTAAAGTTTCATAGCTGAAGGACTTAAGTGAGGAATTTATATTTTCCTGTAGCTTTGTTGAGATGTGCTCCAGAATCATTGTTTCATTACATCAAATGACTTGGGGGGAGAAGGCCAAATGAGAATGGACAACACGTCAATTGCATAAGTAGGTTGATAGTTAAACATTGTGAAGATCACTTACTGTCATGTAATTACGACATTGAACCCTGTGCAGCTTGGATTGTAATCTGGAATATGTATGTGATAGGGTAATGATGGTAAAATGTCCTCTCTAGGTTTAACATTTACTATACAGTCTATCCCCTCTCTTAACCAATATGCCACACAAAACCCCTCACTATCTAGCAGAATTAACCCATCAGAATTCTTGGTTAGACCACAGGCTTTGATTACCCGTTACATTACTCTACTCTGATTTCAAACCAGTAATCTTGTTGTTCACTTTCCACCACTAACATTAGGTGCCACTATCAATAATGTTATTCCACTTCACCCCTAGTACTTTGTAACAACTAGACTACCCGCAATAGATCTACACATATGCTGTCTCACACCTTCTGCATCTTTCTTTTAGCACTCCATGCCACCTCAGAAGTGTAACATATATTACATACCCCAGTAATACTACGCCACCTCAGAAGTGTAACATATATTACATACCCCGGTAATACTACGCCACCTCAGAAGTGTAACATATATTACATACCCGGTAATACTACGCCACCTCAGAAGTGTAACATATATTACATACCCCGGTAATACTACGCCACCTCAGAAGTGTAACATATATTACATACCCCAGTAATACTACGCCACCTCAGAAGTGTAACATATATTACATACCCCAGTAATACTACTATGTAGTGTGAAAAGTATGCTACATCAAGATACTTCAAAATATGTTGAAACTCTTAATCTCCTAAATTTTAAAACTAAGATAACAATGTAAAATATTTTAAGCTTTGCTTGATTTCTGTAACAATATTATAAACACTGTACTATGAAATGCATATGATTTTTTACGATGACCACATGTACCTATCTGCTAAACTTTAACTTGATATTCATAATCCAGTTACTCTGTATCTCTTCCTCTTTGATTTTTCATTTTAGATTTTCTGATTCTTGAATTTTGACTCTTGTGTTGTTTTTATGTATTTTATGTATTTTTATCTGGAGCTTTTCTTCTCGGGCCTCTGCTGAAAATGGACCTGTGTCCAGCAGGACTGCCCCGGTAAACAAATATAAAAATAAATGAATAAATAAAATGTGCCATATGAAGTCAGAGGATAGATGTGCTAGTTACAGCAGATGGTTAGAGATGGGATCATGGGGTCATACCTAAACCATTTACAGGACGATATGTAGGCAACAAACTGTATATTTTCATTAAGTAGGGCACTTGTGGATCTTTAGGACGAGTGTGTGAAAAGCCTATATGTTTATTTTTTTTTGTTTTTCTAGTTAAAGAAATTTTAGAAACATGAAACAGTCCTGTATATTATTTAAAAATTTGATAGAGCAGCCAGAAGTTATTGGTTGTTACTGACTTATGCAATTATTGAGGAGGGATTGCATGTGTAAGCATTTTTATGAAAAAGAATGAGTGGTGCATTTAAATTAATAATTTTTTTGAATAAAAAGGGAACTCATCACACATTTTATGGATTTCACATCAGATATATGGGGCATTTTTCCATTAATAAAGATTTGAATCATTTTTCCTGAGGGATGTAATGTCGCACATTTTAGCAATGCAATGCAGACTTCCTTGGCCCAAGTAGCCTGTATTTCAGATGAATATTTCAGTAAAGATAAAAGGTAGCTATAGTAGCCTTTACAGGTGCTTTGTTGGATGTCATAATGTGTTTGCCCTACTATGAACATGGGTTGAAGACAGAACTGCAGAGAGAATTGTAGTGGTACCACTTATGGCTTTAACTCACATTAACAGAAGAAGCCACCGAATACATCCACAGGACAGGTTTGTGTAAAATATAATCTGTGACTCTTTTAAGTTAGCATACTTGTCGGGAACAAACATCTAAATTCTTACATTACAAAAACACACCAGAAACCATGTATAAAAAAAACTCCAAACTGTCACCACCAAACTCAGTTAAAAGTACTTTAATAGAAAACAACAAACACAAGCCACAAAGGGTTAAGTGTTTTCATCAAGACTTGACATCATCAGAACCTGTGTTTGCTTTCTATTAAAATACTTTTTCTGAGTTCAGTCGTGAGGGTTTGGACTTTTTTTCAATACATTTTTTATTTGTCATCCATTACAAGTTAGTTTGCGACTTCATTTTCAACCAGAAGACCATATTTGCTTGCTATTATAAAGAATTTCTATCACTTTTATAGTAGCAGATGCCTATTTCTGCTTCTCATGACCTACGCTAAGTTCAAAATAACTTTGTTCATTAGGCAGAGGGACTGTCCATTTGTACGATGTTTTTTTTTTCTTCTGAGAAGGTGCTTTTCTAACCTTCCAGGCATTCGATAGTCCTACCAGTACTGCATCATATTTATTAAATGACGTCTAGGGAATACAAATATTTACTCTTGATTATTTATAAGGTCATAGTTCAGCACTAACTGGACTAGCACATTTGAGCACCTAAATTGCGGAATGCATCTAAAGACAGATATTGATGTTATTACACAACTACTACAAAAGCCATCATCAAAGTCAAAGTCAAAATAATCTTTATTGTCGATCAGATATTATAAAGAATTCCTATCACTTTTATAGTAGCAGATGCCTATTTCTGCTTCTTATGACCTACGCTAAGTTCAAAATAACTTTGTTCATTAGGCAGAGGGACTGTCCATTTGTACGATGGTTCTTTTTCTTCTGAAAAGGTGTTTTTCTAACCTTCCAGGCATTTGATAGTCCTACCAGTACTGCATCATCATATTTATTAAATGACGTCTAGGGCATACAAATATTCACTCTTGATTATTTATAAGGTCATAGTTCAGCACTAACTGGACTAGCAAATTTGAGCACCTAAATTGCGAAATGCATCTAAAGATAGATATTGATGTTATTACACAACTACTACAAAAGCCATCATCAAAGTCAAAGTCAAAAAAATCTTTATTGTCGATCAGATATACACAGCAGTGCAAGCAGAATGAAATGACATTGCTTTAGTCCCCATGCAAGACATAACGGTGAACACATAGTTTCTGTGACAGTAAGACTAATGCACATACAGTAATAATCAAATTATTAATAACACAATAAATTTCCACAATTGGACAGACATTGGACAGTATTATACTAGCAGGTATCTCAAGACTATGACTTCACATTATAATCGCTTACATATTGCACTTCATCAGGTGTAGTATGATATATTCTGAGGTTCATATTGTACATGTTTGGTGTGGTGACTCACTCCTGACTTAGAATATTGCACCTCATCAGTTGTAGTATGATATATTCTGATGTTCATATTGTACATGTTTGGTGTGGTGACTCACTCCTGACATAGAATATTACACTTCATCAGTTGTAGTATGATATATTCTGATGTTCATATTGTACATGTATGGAGTGGTGGCTCACTCCTGAGTTAGAGTATTGCACGTCATCAGTTGTAGTATGATATATTCTGATGTTCATATTGTACATGTATGGAGTGATGACTCACTCCTGACTTAGAATATTGCACTTCAGTTGTGTGATATATTCTGATGTTCATATTTTACATGTATGGTGTGGTGGGTCACTCCTGACTTAGAATATTGCACTTCATCAGTTGTAGTATGATATATTCTGATGTTCATATTGTACATGTATGGAGTGGTGACTCACTCCTGACTTAGAATATTGCACCTCATCAGTTGTAGTATGATATATTCTGATGTTCATATTGTAGATGTACGGTGTGGTGACTCACTCCTGACTTAGAATATTGCACTTCATCAGTTGTAGTATGATATATTCTGATGTTCGTATTGTACATGTATGGTGTGGTGACACACTCCTGACTTAGAATATTGCACTTCATCAGTTGTAGAATGATATATTCTGATGTTCATATTGTACATGTATGGAGTGGTGACTCACTCCTGACTTAGAATATTGCACCTCATCAGTTGTAGTATGATATATTCTGATGTTCATATTGTACATGTAAAGACTGGTGACTCACTCCTGACTTAAAATATTGCACATCATCATTCGTAGTATGATATATTCTGATGTTCCTATTGTACAGGTATGGAGTGGTGACTCACTCCTGACTTAGAATATTGCATTTTATCAGTTGTAGTATGATATATTCTGATGTTCATATTGTACATGTATGGAGTGGTGGCTCACTCCTGAGTTAGAGTATTGCACTTCAGTTGTGTGATATATTCTGATGTTCATATTTTACATGTATGGTGTGGTGGGTCACTCCTGACTTAGAATATTGCACTTCATCAGTTGTAGTATGATATATTCTGATGTTCATATTGTACATGTATGGAGTGGTGGCTCACTCCTGAGTTAGAGTATTGCACGTCATCAGTTGTAGTATGATATATTCTGATGTTCATATTGTACATGTATGGAGTGATGACTCACTCCTGACTTAGAATATTGCACTTCAGTTGTGTGATATATTCTGATGTTCATATTTTACATGTATGGTGTGGTGGGTCACTCCTGACTTAGAATATTGCACTTCATCAGTTGTAGTATGATATATTCTGATGTTCATATTGTACATGTATGGAGTGGTGACTCACTCCTGACTTAGAATATTGCACCTCATCAGTTGTAGTATGATATATTCTGATGTTCATATTGTAGATGTACGGTGTGGTGACTCACTCCTGACTTAGAATATTGCACTTCATCAGTTGTAGTATGATATATTCTGATGTTCGTATTGTACATGTATGGTGTGGTGACACACTCCTGACTTAGAATATTGCACTTCATCAGTTGTAGAATGATATATTCTGATGTTCATATTGTACATGTATGGAGTGGTGACTCACTCCTGACTTAGAATATTGCACCTCATCAGTTGTAGTATGATATATTCTGATGTTCGTATTGTACATGTATGGTGTGGTGACACACTCCTGACATAGAATATTACACTTCATCACTTGTAGTATGATATATTCTGATGTTCATATTGTACATGTATGGAGTGGTGGCTCACTCCTGAGTTAGAGTATTGCACATCATCAGTTGTAGTATGATATATTCTGATGTTCATATTGTACATGTATGGAGTGATGACTCACTCCTGACTTAGAATATTGCACTTCAGTTGTGTGATATATTCTGATGTTCATATTTTACATGTATGGTGTGGTGGGTCACTCCTGACTTAGAATATTGCACTTCATCAGTTGTAGTATGATATATTCTGATGTTCATATTGTACATGTATGGAGTGGTGACTCACTCCTGACTTAGAATATTGCACCTCATCAGTTGTAGTATGATATATTCTGATGTTCATATTGTAGATGTACGGTGTGGTGACTCACTCCTGACTTAGAATATTGCACTTCATCAGTTGTAGTATGATATATTCTGATGTTCGTATTGTACATGTATGGTGTGGTGACACACTCCTGACTTAGAATATTGCACTTCATCAGTTGTAGAATGATATATTCTGATGTTCATATTGTACATGTATGGAGTGGTGAATCACTCCTGACTTAGAATATTGCACCTCATCAGTTGTAGTATGATATATTCTGATGTTCATATTGTACATGTAAAGACCGGTGACTCACTCCTGACTTAAAATATTGCACATCATCATTTGTAGTATGATATATTCTGATGTTCCTATTATACAGGTATGGAGTGGTGACTCACTCCTGACTTAGAATATTGCACTTCATCAGTTGTAGTGTGATATATTCTGATGTTCATAGTGTACATGTGTGTTGTGGTGACTCACCCCTGACTTAAAATATTGAACTTCATCAGTTGTAGTGTGATATATTCTGATGTTCATGTTGTACATATATGGAGTGGTGACTCACTCCTGACTTAGAAAATTGCACTTCATCAGTTGTAGTATGATATATTCTGATGTTCATATTGTACATGTATGGAGTGGTGACTCACTCCTGACTTAGAATATTGCACCGCATCAGTTGTAGTATGATATATTCTGATGTTCATATTGTACATGTATGGAGTGGTGACTCACTCCTGACTTAGAATATTGCACTTCATCTGTTGTATTATGAAATATTCTGATGTTCATATTGTACATGTATGGAGTGGTGAATCACTCCTGACTTAGGATATTGTACTTCAGCAGTTATAGTATGATATATTCTGATGTTCATATTGTACATGTATGGTGCGGTGACTCACTCCTGACTTAGAATATTACACTTCATCAGTTGTAGTATGATATATTCTGATGTTCATATTGTACATGTATGGAATGGTGACTCACTCCTGAGTTAGAATATTGCACGTCATCAGTTGTATTATGATATATTCTGATGTTCATATTGTACATGTATGGAGTGGTGACTCACTCCTGACTTAGAATATTGCACTTCAGTGTGATATATTGTGATGTTCATATTGTACATGTATGGTGTGGTGGGTCACTCCTGACTTAGAATATTGCACTTCATCAGTTGTAGTATGATATATTCTGATGTTCATATTGTACATGTATGCTGTGGTGACTCACTCCTGACTTAGAATATTGCACTTCATCAGTTGTAGTATGATATATTCTGATGTTCGTATTGTACATGTATGGTGTGGTGACTCACTCCTGACTTAGAATATTGCACTTCATCAGTTGTAGTATGATATATTCTGATGTTCATATTGTACTTGTATGGAGTGGTGACTCACTCCTGACTTAGAATATTGCACCTCATCAGTTGTAGTGTGATATATTCTGATGTTCATATTGTACATGTATGGAGTGGCGACTCACTCCTGACTTAGAATATTGCACCTCATCAGTTGTAGTGTGATATATTCTGATGTTCATATTGTACATTTATGGACTGGTGATTCACTCCTGACTTAGAATATTACACTTCATCAGTTGTAGTGTGATATATTCTGATGTTCATGTTGTACATGTATGGATTGGTGACTCACTCCTGACTTAGAATAGTGCACTTCATCAGTTGTAGTATGATATATTCTGATGTTCGTATTGTACATGTATGGTGTGGTGACTCACTCCTGACTTAGAATATTGCAGTTCATCAGTTGTAGTATGATATATTCTGATGTTCATATTGTACATGTATGGTGTGGTGACTCACTCCTGACTTAGAATATTGCACTTCATCAGTTGTAGTATCATATATTCTGATGTTCATATTGTACATGCATGATGTGGTGACTCACTCCTGACTTAGAATATTGCACTTCATCAGTTGTAGTGCGATATATTCTGATGTTCATATTGTACATGTATGGAGTGGTGACTCACTCCTGACTTAGAATATTGCACTTCATCAGTTGTAGTATGATATATTCTGATGTTCGTATTCTACATGTATGGTGTGGTGACTCACTCCTGACTTAGAATATTGCACTTCATCAGTTGTAGTATGATATATTCTGATGTTCATATTGTACATGTATGGTGTGGTGACTCACTCCTGACTTAGAATATTGCACTTCATCAGTTGTAGTATGATATATTCTGATGTTCGTATTCTACATGTATGGTGTGGTGACTCACTCCTGACTTAGAATATTGCACTTCATCAGTTGTAGTATGATATATTCTGATGTTCATATTGTACATGTATGGAGTGGTGACTCACTCCTGACATAGAATATTGCACTTCAGTTATGTGATATATTCTGATGTTCATATTGTACATTTATGGTGTGGTGGGTCACTCCTGACTTAGAATATTGCACTTAATCAGTTGTAGTATGATATATTCTGATGTTCATATTGTACATGTATGGAGTGGTGACTCACTCCTGACTTACAATATTGCACCTCATCAGTTGTAGTATGATATATTCTGATCTTCATATTGTACATGAATGGTGTGGTGACTCACTCCTGACTTAGAATATTGCACTTCATCAGTTGTAGTATGATATATTCTGATGTTCGTATTCTACATGTATGGTGTGGTGACTCACTCCTGACTTAGAATATTGCACTTCATCAGTTGTAGTATGATATATTCTGATGTTCATATTGTACATGTATGGAGTGATGACTCACTCCTGACTTAGAATATTGCACTTCAGTTGTGTGATATATTCTGATGTTCATATTTTACATGTATGGTGTGGTGGGTCACTCCTGACTTAGAATATTGCACTTCATCAGTTGTAGTATGATATATTCTGATGTTCATATTGTACATGTATGGAGTGGTGACTCACTCCTGACTTAGAATATTGCACCTCATCAGTTGTAGTATGATATATTCTGATGTTCATATTGTAGATGTACGGTGTGGTGACTCACTCCTGACTTAGAATATTGCACTTCATCAGTTGTAGTATGATATATTCTGATGTTCGTATTGTACATGTATGGTGTGGTGACACACTCCTGACTTAGAATATTGCACTTCATCAGTTGTAGAATGATATATTCTGATGTTCATATTGTACATGTATGGAGTGGTGAATCACTCCTGACTTAGAATATTGCACCTCATCAGTTGTAGTATGATATATTCTGATGTTCATATTGTACATGTAAAGACTGGTGACTCACTCCTGACTTAAAATATTGCACATCATCATTTGTAGTATGATATATTCTGATGTTCCTATTGTACAGGTATGGAGTGGTGACTCACTCCTGACTTAGAATATTGCACTTCATCAGTTGTAGTGTGATATATTCTGATGTTCATAGTGTACATGTGTGTTGTGGTGACTCACCCCTGACTTAAAATATTGAACTTCATCAGTTGTAGTGTGATATATTCTGATGTTCATGTTGTACATATATGGAGTGGTGACTCACTCCTGACTTAGAAAATTGCACTTCATCAGTTGTAGTATGATATATTCTGATGTTCATATTGTACATGTATGGAGTGGTGACTCACTCCTGACTTAGAATATTGCACCGCATCAGTTGTAGTATGATATATTCTGATGTTCATATTGTACATGTATGGAGTGGTGACTCACTCCTGACTTAGAATATTGCACTTCATCTGTTGTATTATGATATATTCTGATGTTCATATTGTACATGTATGGAGTGGTGAATCACTCCTGACTTAGGATATTGTACTTCAGCAGTTATAGTATGATATATTCTGATGTTCATATTGTACATGTATGGTGCGGTGACTCACTCCTGACTTAGAATATTACACTTCATCAGTTGTAGTATGATATATTCTGATGTTCATATTGTACATGTATGGAATGGTGACTCACTCCTGAGTTAGAATATTGCACGTCATCAGTTGTATTATGATATATTCTGATGTTCATATTGTACATGTATGGAGTGGTGACTCACTCCTGACTTAGAATATTGCACTTCAGTGTGATATATTGTGATGTTCATATTGTACATGTATGGTGTGGTGGGTCACTCCTGACTTAGAATATTGCACTTCATCAGTTGTAGTATGATATATTCTGATGTTCATATTGTACATGTATGCTGTGGTGACTCACTCCTGACTTAGAATATTGCACTTCATCAGTTGTAGTATGATATATTCTGATGTTCGTATTGTACATGTATGGTGTGGTGACTCACTCCTGACTTAGAATATTGCACTTCATCAGTTGTAGTATGATATATTCTGATGTTCATATTGTACATGTATGGAGTGGTGACTCACTCCTGACTTAGAATATTGCCCTTCATCAGTTGTAGTATGATATATTCTGATGTTCATATTTTACATGTATGGACTGGCGACTCACTCCTGACTTAGAATATTGCACCTCATCAGTTGTAGGGTGATATATTCTGATGTTCATATTGTACATGTATGGACTGGTGATTCACTCCTGACTTAGAATATTACACTTCATCAGTTGTAGTGTGATATATTCTGATGTTCATGTTGTACATGTATGGATTGGTGACTCACTCCTGACTTAGAATAGTGTACTTCATCAGTTGTAGTATGATATATTCTGATGTTCGTATTGTACATGTATGGTGTGGTGACTCACTCCTGACTTAGAATATTGCAGTTCATCAGTTGTAGTATGATATATTCTGATGTTCATATTGTACATGTATGGTGTGGTGACTCACTCCTGACTTAGAATATTGCACTTCATCAGTTGTAGTATCATATATTCTGATGTTCATATTGTACATGCATGATGTGGTGACTCACTCCTGACTTAGAATATTGCACTTCATCAGTTGTAGTGCGATATATTCTGATGTTCATATTGTACATGTATGGAGTGGTGACTCACTCCTGACTTTGTATATTATACTTCATCAGTTGTAGTGTGATATATTCTGATGTTCATATTGTACATGTATGGTGTGGTGACTCACTCCTGACTTAGAATATTGCACTTCATCAGTTGTAGTATGATATATTCTGATGTTCGTATTCTACATGTATGGTGTGGTGACTCACTCCTGACTTAGAATATTGCACTTCATCAGTTGTAGTATGATATATTCTGATGTTCATATTGTACATGTATGGAGTGGTGACTCACTCCTGACATAGAATATTGCACTTCAGTTATGTGATATATTCTGATGTTTATATTGTACATTTATGGTGTGGTGGGTCACTCCTGACTTAGAATATTGCACTTAATCAGTTGTAGTATGATATATTCTGATGTTCATATTGTACATGTATGGAGTGGTGACTCACTCCTGACTTACAATATTGCACCTCATCAGTTGTAGTATGATATATTCTGATCTTCATATTGTACATGAATGGTGTGGTGACTCACTCCTGACTTAGAATATTGCACTTCATCAGTTGTAGTATGATATATTCTGATGTTCGTATTCTACATGTATGGTGTGGTGACTCACTCCTGACTTAGAATATTGCACTTCATCAGTTGTAGTATGATATATTCTGATGTTCATATTGTACATGTATGGAGTGGTGACTCACTCCTGACATAGAATATTGCACTTCAGTTATGTGATATATTCTGATGTTCATATTGTACATGTACGGTGTGGTGGGTCACTCCTGACTTAGAATATTGCACTTAATCAGTTGTAGTATGATATATTCTGATGTTCATATTGTACATGTATGGAGTGGTGACTCACTCCTGACATAGAATATTGCACTTCAGTTATGTGATATATTCTGATGTTCATATTGTACATGTATGGAGTGGTGACTCACTCCTGACTTTGTATATTACACTTCATCAGTTGTAGTGTGATATATTCTGATGTTCATATTGTACATGTATGGAGTGGTGACTCACTCCTGACTTAGAATATTACACTTCATCAGTTGTAGTGTGATATATTCTGATGTTCATATTGTACATGTATGGAGTGGTGACTCACTCCTGACTTAGAATATTGCACTTCATCAATTGTAGTGTGATATATTCTGATGTTCATATTGTACATGTATGGAGTGGTGACTCACTCCTGACTTAGAATATTGCACTTCATCAGTTGTAGTATGATATATTCTGATGTTCATAGTGTACATGTATGGTGTGGTGACTCACTCCTGACTTAGAATATTACACTTCATCAGTTGTAGTGTGATATATTCTGATGTTCATATTGTACATGTATGGTGTAGTGACTCACTCCTGACTTAGAATATTACACTTCATCAGTTGTAGTGTGATATATTCTGATGTTCACATTGTACATGTATGGAGTGGTGACTCACTCCTGACTTAGAATATTGCACTTCATCAGTTGTAGTATGATATATTCTGATTTTCATATTGCACATGTATGGTGTGGCGACTCACTCCTGACTATTGCACATTTAGGAAGTAATAGCATAAGAAATCAGAGTAACTGTGTCAGTTATTGAAGCAATTTACCAGAGTGATTACTATACCTGATACTTCATAATAAAGGGCATATTGATCTATTTATTGGCTGTGATGCCTGGCATTGAAGTTCAGCAGCCTTATGGATAGAGGGAAGAACTCCTTTTCCGTCTAGATGTTTTGCAGTGTAAGTTGTGATAACGCTTGCTGAAGGAAAGTTGAAAGTACATGCCATGGGCAGGGTGAGTGGATCATGGATTATCTTCCTAGACCTTCCTATACACCGAGTCTTGGGCAGATCATCCATAGATGGAAGCAAGGAACCAGTGACTTTTTCCACTGTCCTCGCTACCTCTCACAAGAGCCTTGCTCTCAGATGCTTTGCAGTTCCCATACCAAACTATGACATTATTTGAGAGGATGCTCTCGATTGTCCCTCTGTAGAAGGCTTTGAGAATGGACTGAGACAGGTTTACCTTCCTCAGTTTCTTTAGGAAGTGCAAACATTGTGCCTTCTTCACTGTGTGGCTAATACAAGTCAACCAGGATAGGTCATCTGAGATGTGCACCCCCGGGAAGTTGGTGTTTTTAACTCTTTCCACTGCTACCCCCTTAAGTTCCAGAGGTTGATGTATCTCCTGAGTCCTCCTGAAGTCCGCTATTATTTGGTGTTGCTTACATTTAAGGCCAGATTGCTGTTGTTGCACCAGCTTATCTGATGCTCAAAGTATCACAGCAGAAGGAACATTTTTCTAGAAGGCAGAGTGTGTCTTCATAAGAAACAGAGTGAGGTTTGCATCAGTTGTGTTATTTGAAATTTCCTTTGAAAGCGAAGTGGGGCTTAGGTAAAACTTTATTGGAAAATCTGGACAGTACAACTTTTGGTGGTGTGTGACAAGGATCATGATTTCTCCTTGGTGGCAAAATAAAGAACAATAGATTTCTGATGGTCAGATATTTGAGAGCAAATGATAAATATACATATGAATTTAGTGACTTGTCAGATATGTGTGATAAATAAAACGCAAGCCGAACATCGCTGAGACATTAATATCATGGTTTTACCTATGTCTGTATAAGAAAATAATATTTCATTCTTTGGGTTTCTCCATATTCTCTCATTTAGCACTCACAAGGAGATAATGCAGAAAAATCCTTTTTTTCAGTCTTGGCTGTCCGCTGTTTTTTTTTTTGGCAAATCACTGAGGATTGAAGTCTCTAAATGTTGTTGTGTCTTTTGGCTTTTCCTGGTTAGGGGTCGCCACAGCAGAACTCTGGTCCGCTAATGATTGGTAGCTGATTTTTACGTGCCGGGTTACCAACCCTGATGCACAACCTTCAACGAAGGTACGCCCATTCACGCATATCTCCACGCAGAAGATGCTCTAGCTGAGAATCGAACCGGACAGTGTCTTACTGTGAGGTGACAACGCTACCACAGCACCACCACCACGGGATTGTAAATAATGACATAAAATTGAGTTTCAGACTTTATATCATTCAGAAAATGCATAGTAACACACACCCTGTTGTTATAGCGAGTTTCTGATTTTATAAGAGCAATATTTAAAATCTGTCCCTATTTTTGGGCCTTTGTCCCTCCATTACTTTAGGCTTTCTCCAGACTTCCTGTGTTAAGAGGTTGAGAAGTATGCCTAATAATATTACAAAATTACCAGCACATCTCTGCTTTTAATCAAAATTCTCCCTCTGACTGCTGTACTCAACTATTTTACAATGTGTTATAAAAACTTAAAACCTCTTTCTTACTACAAAAAAAACATAATTTCTGTTTCAGCATAGCTGTTAGTCAACTGCATTTACTGACATACCAAATAAATAAATAAAAAATACATAATTAAAAGAAAAAAAAGCAGAAAAAGTATCAGAGTTTCTTTAGGTTTATCATTAGATCTGGGGAGCCTATATTTGACGTGTACGTGCTGATATGGTCTTGGTACTAAAATAAAACCAAATAAAATCTTATCCACAGCAGTCTAGTTCAAGTGAACAATACCTGATAATCATGAAGGTGGATGTGACATATTTTGGGCATTTTAGTTGCATAATTTTTCCTGTTACCATCTAGTTTACTGCGGTCTTAAGCAGAAATGCTATTGCTGTATTTGGAAAGTAATAAATAGTATGGGAATATGTGATGTGTCATTAAAATGCAAATGCGTAAAGCAGAAATGAACTGAAAAGTGTTTGATTTGATCGACAACATTTAATTTAGTAGTTTTGAAATCTGAAATGCTGCATATAAACTTTGTCAGTTGTGGGCCATAGGGCTTAATGAGATTTTTTTCAGTTTGCTCCAGTTTTTTGAAGGAACAATAATATATCTCTTGCAATGTGTCATTCAAAGACTGAGTTTTGAGGGATGTTTGTTTAGAAACACAGCAAATGACTGCAATGTTCTAGGTCTCTTAAAGTAATCAGATTTAAGAAACCTTTTTTTCAGACTTCAGTAGCAGCCCATGTTGAAACCAGGTTCCAAACAACTCACTCTTGATATATTCACATGCCGAACATGTGCCGACAAATATTAACGCTATTTTGCAAGTCTGATTCATGACAGTCTTCTTTACTTATGAATTAACATGTCATTCATGTAGTAATGAAAAAAACAGCGTTAGTGCGCCATCACAGTTAATGATTTAAGTTGTACAACATGGCACGTCATGCGTCCAGAGGCCTCACACATTTTGGTCTGTATGTGAGTAGTTTCTGATAGCAAATGTAAAATCATACTCATTTGGGAAATGCTGGTTTTCCCCTACATGACATCAGATAAATGTTCATTGAACTTTAGTGTCACTGATATCAGCATAGCGAGTGTGTGCATACACTGTAATAGATGCCTCAGAGGTCGTGCATGCCTTGTACTCGCACCCCACGGTATTCCTCAAGTGATAACAGCGATGGGTGAAGTACATTTATGCAGACATTTTCTTATTAATATTTCTTCTTTACCAAGCTGTTTTACACATAAAACATTTTGTTAACTTCTGGTTAACTGTGTTTATTACTGCAAATTTCTGTAGTTACATTTTCTGCAACCTCTTTATTCTGATTCATCCAACCTGCATGTACAACCATGAGTTGGCTGGGGCGATATTGTAGTTGATGGCCTCACCAGTTTGTTTTGCTCAGAAGTGGGCATGTCACAACTTGAGTGACAACCGGGTCTGCATATTTAATTTGCTCGTGCATGCATGATATGAAAATATTAAATGTATACAAACGGTTAATACAGTATTGCCCAGGAAAGCTGTTCTTAGTAAAAGGTCCTGCCAATGATACTGAGGAAGAGTCAGCTGTGACACCTGCACCAAAAAAGAGTCCGGTTGGACATTAGTTGGGACAGTGTACCATCGCATTCCGACTCTGACAAAGAGAACTATAATGCTACACATTAAAACGCCTGATGACATGTGTTTTGACGGTTTTGTTTCTTTGCTGATTATAGTATATATTATTAGTGCAATAAAATTGTCAATTACAAATGTTGGTAACAGTTTACTGTTATATTTATTGTCATATTACATGTCAGTGCACTTTTTCTTCGGCTGTACATTCGGAGGGAATGCATATTCATGAGTGATATATCGGGGGGGGGGGGGTTTGGGCGGTGCTTGCTACTGCACATCTGGTGAGGCCCTGAACTACAATATTGCCTTGGTTGGAACTGAGGTGCGATAATACTCTTTCATGGGCGAGTTGTTTTAGACATAACAAATCACTTCAGTTTGACTGTGGTTAGTAGAAATTTGGGTACTTACGTTATCTGTGACCTGTTCATTGCAGTTTCTCAGCACTGTAGGTACAAGCGTGAGATGTTTGAAACCTGGTTGTGATAATACGTAACTATCAACTCCAGTCTGATGTAAAAAGGCCAAGTCAACAATTCCATAATATTTTACAAAGTTAATAAATAGTTGGTTCATTATTAATGATGCTACTATTAGCTAGTACAAATACATCAGAGTGGGTCCACGAACAACTGCAAATTCAAAATAAAGAGAACAGCAGTGTGTGAAACATTCCAATGAAAATGTTTTTTCAAATGCAAATAACCAGTACAAATAGAATTTTTATTTTCTGAAAAACTGTTTTTATTTCTGTGGTCTGAAAGCCTCTCAGCTCCTTATACAAGGGGCTTCACCCCTTCACCCGCAAACTTAATATAATCAAGTCAAAGACCAGTTAGGTGTACATTTAAATAAAACTTCCATGCCATTCATTACATAATGGAGCTATTTTAGTTAGTTAGGTATGTAGTTAGTTTGGTTGCCTTTGTTACCTGGAAAGTCCAACTGGGCAAAAACTGCCCCTTTTCAGGGGAGAACTAGGGAGAAAACTCTACACAGAGAAAACCATAACATATTCACTAAATAAAAAGTTTTACAAGTTAAAACAGACAAGGAAAATGGTACAATAAGACTAAATATAACATACACAGTTAACATAATGGCTTTAGCAGTTGGATAAACTGAATGTACGTACAAGTACTTCAAGTTCAAATTTATCAAAGTGCTTATAACTAAGCACTTTACAAAATACATAAACACAATTAATTATTACATTAGTTTTAAATTCAAATTAACAACAGTAAAATATAAATTATATTTATATAAAATAATTCCCTGCAAGCAAAAAAATTACTATAAGATGGTAATATAATTACATAAATAAAACAGGAACAGTATTACCATGCCTAAAACCTTTGTAAGCAAAAAATAAATAAATAAAATATAAATTAAAGCTAACAAAATTAAGCCTAATACTGGACACAAAACAGTTTTTAAAAAATCTAGTACATCGCAGAAAAACAGAAATGACTTTCTATAGCTGTAGCAACCAAACTTTTGAACTCGACTTGCACTGATAGAAAAATGCAATTCTGTTGGACCATCAACTACTCAGTTCAAAAACTCATGATATGACAAAATATCCCTGAAAGGTACAGTAGCAAATCTCTTCAGCTGAAAACCCAACCAGTTTGCAGGTTCATAGGTTCATAGGTAGGTACTAGGCTATCAGCCCAAGGGCCTACTTAAGCCTAGCCAACAAGGTTCCCTGGCTTACGCCACCCAAGAAAGTTATTTTCCTGTGCCACTCTCAAGCAGAGACACAGAAGTGATCCCCGGGGTGTATTTCCTATTTCCCATCCACTCATCAAGATCATTTTTTGAAAAGTGCTAATGAAGAACTTTGCTTAACATAGATGGGTAGCTTGTTCCAGAGTATGGGACGTCTCTGGGACAGGAATATATCCCTCCAGCATGTCCTGTTTATTGTGGTAACAAGGTTTAGGTCCCTAGAGCATGTAGCTAGGAAGGATTGGGATTTCTTTAGGTGTAACATGTCCAACATGGTTTGACATAGCTTTATATGTTAGGCAGAGATCACCTTGGAGTAGGCGATATGCTACGGAGTAAAGCTGGAGTTTTATGAGATGGTCAGTGTAGGGCATTTGTTTGAGGCCAGTAATCCTCTTTGTGAGGTACTTCTGTAGCCTTTCCAGCTGCTGCAGATGTCTTGTGAGGTACATTCCAAAAGGGGCATTGTACTCTATAATGAGTCTAATGAGTGTCGAGTAGAGGGGAACAATGACCTCTTTTTTCCTGGATGAGAACCTTTTTATGATGAGGTCTGCCACGTAGAAGGACTTCCTGACTACTGTGGTGTTGTGACTATCAAAGGAGAGACTACTGTCCACCTGGGTTCCAAGGTCTCTTATCACACATTCAGTGTTAAGTAGATTGCTGCCTATATGGTAGTTCATGGGTACAGAGTTTTTACCAAAGGGGGTGACACAGCACTTTTTGGCATTGAGCTTGAGGCCATGTCACTGACACCAGGCTTCTGTCTCAGCAAGGCCCTTCTGTAGGATGTCCACATCATTTGTGGACTTGACTATGGCTCCTAGTTTGCAGTCATCTGCGAACTTCGTTAGCTAGAGGTCTTCTGTATTAGCCTGTACTTCAGAGAAGTAGATAACAAACAGGAGAGGTCCCATGACAGAACCCTGTGGTACTCCACTTGTCACTGCTTTGAGGTCAGATTTTGGAGTCTGCAACCTTTACAGTGCAGGTTCTGTCAGTGAGCCAGTTGGCAACCCATCTTGTGATGTAGGGATGTATACCTAGTTTAGTGAGTTTAGCTATAATTCCAGAATGGGGGATGGTGTTGAAAGCCTTGGCAAGGTCAAGATAGGCTGTGTGAACCACCTTAGCTTCATCTACGGCTTTAGTGACTGCCTCAAAGAAGTCGATCAGGTTCAGGAGGCATGATCCACCTTTCACAAACTGAACTGGGTGGGATCCAGAGTTTGGAGGTTACCAAGTTTTGTTTATGAGTTCTATGATGATACGTTCCATGGCCATGCAGACCAGGCTCGTCAGGCAAATAGGTCGATAGTTTCCAGGATCAGTGGTGGCTCCCCCTTTGTGGAGTGGGATAACTGTTGCTGTGCACTGCTCAGTGGGCACAAAGCATGATGTGAGGTTATTATTGAACATGGTGCTTAAGTGGGGAGCCAGTTCATTCTGAAGTTTGTGTAAAACTCAGTCTGGGATGTTGTCCAGTCCCATGGATGCTGTGTTTTTGGCTTTGGAGAATGCAGCTTTTATCTGCGTAGTTGTGATTACAGGGACTTTACATTCTTCCTGTATAGATATGGGCCCTTTAGTGGGTGAGGGGGAGTAAAGTTAGCACTGAACCTATCTGCCTGGATGTTGGCAATATCAGTTGGTTCTGTAATTTTCGTGCCTTTGTGCTGTAACTCAGAGCAGATCTGGGTGTTGCCATCGAGATTCTTGACATAGCTATAGAATGCTTTGTGGTTGCCCTTAGAATCAGTGGTGATTTTGTTTTCATAGCTAGCTTTGGAGGATCTTGTAAGGGATATCAGCTTCTTACTGAGGCTGGCCAGGGAGCTCCTCCACTCATGGGATTTTACTCTCTTTTGCAACAGTTTCTTCCTTCTGTTGTACAGTTTATTTATGGCAGGGGACAATCAGATTGGCTTCCTTTTTTTGGAGGATAGCATCTTGGTTCTGTTTGGGATAGCATGATCCACGCACTCGTGTAAGTGCTTATAGAGTGCATTTGTGTAGGATTCCGCAGTTGTAACTGTATTGTCCATCTGCATGAGTGTCATAAAGTTCACCACTTCTGTCTTAAGCATGAAGTTGGCTTTGGAGACATTTTTTACTGTGGTTTCCTTAAAGGGGGTGGGGGCAGGATGTGGATATCAAGGATGATTAGCTTATGGTCGGACCGGACCAACGAGGAGTTGACTTCAGGTGTGGAACACCGGTCACTCATGCTGGTAATGACTTGGTCTAGGATATTGTTGCCCCTGATGGGGGTGTGAATAAGTTGATCCAGTGCATTGGAGATTATGAATTCCAGAAAGCATTGAGCTAAGGAGTTGGTACATGAGTAGTTTTCCCAGTTAATGGTGGGGTAGTTGAAGTCACCCATTATTAAGGTGTTTGGTTGAACCCTAATATTTTCCAGGACATCAAGAAAAGAGGAGTAGGAATCCTGGGGCATGGTTGGGGATCTGTAGCAAGCTACAATGTGGATTGCAGTTTTGCCCAGAATTAGTTGCACTTGGATAACCTCGGATGCATTATGCTGAGCAACTAGCCTGGAGGTGTGGATATCCTTAATGAATATGGACACACCTCTGCCTTGGTATTTCGGTCCAGGTTAGATGGCCGAAAAGTGTGGTATGAGTTATAGCCTGGTAGTGCAGGGTTGCTCTCTGGAGCCTTGAACCAGGTCTCAGTCACTGCACAGATATCAATGTTCTTCATTTTAAGGAGTGTCTCGAGTGAGTGCATTTTAAGATTTAGACTTCTAGCATTGAGTAGTGTTACCCTTACTTTTTGCTTGCCTATTCCGTTTATGGTGGTGAATTTGTTATTTGAACCTTGCCTATAAAAGGCACTATAGGGGCAGCAAGAGCCTTAGCCAGTATCCGGAATCCCACGGGCAACAGGTGCAGGCCATCTGTGGCAAAGCATCGTGGTCTGTCAACCATGTCATCCCAAGCAGACAGATACTGGATTCCCTTCGAATGACACCAGAAGCCAATTGAAGTCAATCATTTTGTCCTTGTACTGCGGTATCATTCAAGGTGATGGCAGAATGCTACTCAGGGCTAGGGTCATACCTGCATGGGCTACAAGATCAGAGAGCTCTTCCATGTCTCTTTTCATGTAGTCCAGGGAGGTACATCTCTGGTCATTCACACCAAAATGGACAATGACAGAGTCATATTTGTACTTGTTGTGGAGTGACCTGAGTGCGTGGGTTATGTGGCGGATCCTGGCACCCGACAGGCAGCTGACAGTAACCTTCTCCTTGTTTAGCCTGGTGAGTGGGACATCAGTGTGCCTGACTATAGAGTAACCTATGACTAGTGTGCTGGGTACGTTGTTTTGTCTTATTGGCTGTGGTTGAGTGGCACACTGAGTCTGCGAGCTATGTGTCATTTGGGTTGTGTTGGGGGGGGTGGAGGTTGCTTGAATTTCTTCTTTGGAGGTCTCTGTTGCTTGAGCAGATTATTATTGAGAGCCTCCATGAATGTTTTTGTGTTTCTATGTGTGGATTTTGGTGGTGTAGATTTAGTGAGACTATGTGATGAGTGTGGTGTGGTACAAATGTTTACCTTCTCCTCATGACTGTCAAGTTCAGTCTTGGTTGGAGAGAGCTTTACCTCCAGTTTGGCTAGATAAGTGCATCTCTCACAGGTTGTAGTGTTGGGTGGTAGGAGGAGGAGAGGGTTGTCTGTGTACATGAGGCAATTTCTACATTGCCCCAAGATGCCCAGATTCATCAAATAGACAGGAGAGAACACTGGGATCTGACCCTTGGACATGCCTGAATAAAAAAATATTTTCTCCTAGATAAGTGAGGAAAGTAAGTACAAAAACTGTTTTCCTCTAGGCAATGAGGAAGGTTGAGTGCTATAGTCATTAGTAGCTTATTTAATGGGTACAAGTTCTGAACAAGTGCTGAAAATGAATAAGCAAATTTAAGTGCTAAAACTAAGAATCTGTATCTGCACTAGACGAGTTACAGGACAGAAACAAGTGCAAATGCAGGCTTTCAAATCAAAAAGTTGAGAGAGATGGAAGAGATTGACTAAATGGCCAATAACTACAATTTCTGGGCCAGAACCACTCCTTATGTGGTAGACAGGTTACCTAGTGCTTACCACCCTCACTGATAAGCTAGAAGGCTTCCCTCCAACACAGAAAGGGTTGGGGGGCTCAGAAGCTTACATACAGTCCTGGATACAGCAAATCTGTATCTAGAACACTAGTTACAGGAAAGGTAGGAAACAGGCTTATAGTTTTTTTTTATTATTATTATTACAGAAAAGTAGCCAAAACAGTAGTAAAGACAATTCACATGCAGTGCAAGCTAGCACACTTGAGTATGTAACAATATTAGACCAAACACAGTTTAAAAAATGCAATTAAATTAAAAAGGACTAAAAGCAAGTGAAGAAAGAGTTTATTAGGTAGACTGTGGTAAAGAGATGGGACTGGGGGAGTGTCCCGGATCAAATCTACAGTGGGGCGGGCAACTGCAAAAGCCACCAAATTTAAACTACAAGCCAAATATAAAGAAGGTGGGTGAGACAAAACAGTTTCAACAGAGAACTAAGCAACAATTAACAGTACAAACTCTAAAACCAAAAAAATATACTCAGCTCTGTATATTTGCAGTCTCTCATAACAGGGAGACAACAGTTTTAACAGAGATCTAAGCAAAAAATAACAAACTTTATAACCAAAAAAAATTTACTCTGCTCTGTATATTTGCAGATAGTCTGGAAAACAGTCTCTCAGAACACAGGTTCCAGCAATTAAATGCAGGCTGTTACTAACAGGTCAAATTTTATGCAAGTGATCCTTGAGGTAGATAACACGCAAGCTGTAAAAAACAGTGAAGACACGGCGGAAAATAGTGGGGGGGGGGGGCAGTTTCAACAGAGATCTAAGCAACAACTAACAGTACAAACTCTAAAACCAGAAAAATATACTCAGTTCTGTATATTTGCAAATCAGCCTCTCAGAACAGGGAGACAGCAGTTTCAACAGAGATCTAAGCAACAATTAACAAACTCTATAACCAAAAAAATATATACTCAGCTCTGTATATTTGCAGATAGTCTGGAAGGCAGTCTGTCAGTAGTTGATTATTCATGATCTCTGCAGATTCTGCAACTTCCAAAGGTTGTTGTGTCTTTCAGCTTTTCCCGATTAGGGGTCGCCACAGTGGATCTCCGGTCCGCTAATGATTGGTACTTGATTCTTACATGCCGAGTTACCAGCCCTGATGCACAACCTTCAACGAAGGTACGCCCATTCACGCATGTCTCCACGCAGAAGACACTCTAGCTGAGAATCGAACCAGACAGCGTCTTACTGTGAGGTGACAATGCTACCGCAGCACCGCAACTCCCAAAGGTAATGGAGTTAAAACTTTCTGTTTCCTGTGCAAAACAATCAAAATCCCAAAGGTATAATAAAATTCAGCAACTCACAATTACCATAATTCTTAAAAGTTCCAGACATGGCTGGATTTCAATAACCTCCTTCCACAACCATAGTGGAAGAACATCCCCTGTGATATAACAGTCTGGACCTCCATGTGATATAATGTATTCAAAGAAGGTACTGGAAAAAGAACGAAAAAAGGTGAGGTCAGGATGAACAGATTTAAAAAAAGTGGAATAACAAGAGCTATTAATACACAGTGTTATTAAGTGTGGCAGAAGAAACAGGAAACATTATGACACTAGCAAGATGTGTAGGGGAGAAGAGGAAAGGAACACAGACTGGGAGAGGAACATGTGTAGGGGAGATGAGGAAAGGGGCACTCAGACTGGGACAGGAAGCTGTGTAGGGGAGAAGAGGAAAGGGACACTCAGACTTGGACAGGAAGCTGTGTAGGGGAGAAGAGGAAAGGGACACTCAGATTGGGACAGGAAGGTGTGTAGGGGAGCTGAGGAAAAGGACACTCAGACTGGGACAGGAAGCTGTGTAGGGGAGAAGAGGAAAGGGGCACTCAGACTTGGACAGGAAGCTGTATAGGGGAGAAGAGGAAAGGGACACTCAGACTGGGACAGGAAGGTGTGTAGGGGAGAAGAGGAAAGGGGCACGTAGACTTGGATAGGAAGCTGTGTAGGGGAGAAGAGGAAAGGGACACTCAGATTGGGACAGGAAGGTGTGTAGGGGAGAAGAGGAAAGGGACACTCAGACTGGGACAGGAGGCTGTGTAGGGAAGAAGAGGAAAGGGGCACTCAGACTTGGACAGGAAGCTGTGTAGGGGAGAAGAGGAAAGGGACACTCGGACTGGGAGAGGAGGCTGTGTAGGGGAAAAGAGGAAAGGGACACTCAGATTGGGACAGGAAGGTGTGTAGAGGCAAAGAGGAAAGGAACACAGACTGGGAGAGGAACATGTGTAGGGGAGCTGAGGAAAAGGACACTCAGACTGGGACAGGAAGCTGTGTAGGGGGGAAGAGGAAAGGGGCACTCAGACTTGGACAGGAAGCTGTGTAGGGGAGAAGAGGAAAGGGACACTCAGATTGGGACAGGAAGGTGTGTAGGGGAGAAGAGGAAAGGGACACTCAGACTGGGACAGGAGGCTGTGTAGGGGAGAAGAGGAAAGGGGCACTCAGACTTGGACAGGAAGCTGTGTAGGGGAGAAGAGGAAAGGGACACTCAGACTGGGAGAGGAGGCTGTGTAGGGGAGAAGAGGAAAGGGACACTCAGACTGGGACAGGAAGGTGTGTAGGGGAGAAGAGGAAAGGGACACTCAGACTGGGACAGGAAGGTGTGTAGGGGAGAAGAGGAAAGGGACACTCAGACTGGGACAGGAAGGTGTGTAGGGGAGGAGAGGGAAGAGACACACAGGCTGGGAGAAGAAGATGGTGTAGGGGAGGAGAGGAAAGAGACACTGAGACTGGGACAGGAAGCTGCGTAGGGGAGAAGAGGAAAGGGACACTCAGACTGGGACAGGAAGGTGTGTAGGGGAGAAGAGGAAAGAGACACACAGGCTGGGAGAAGAAGATGGTGTAGGGGAGGAGAGGAAAGAGACACTGAGACTGGGACAGGAAGCTGCGTAGGGGAGAAGAGGAAAGGGACAGTCAGGGAGAAAGTGAAAGCAAAGGTAGAAGGAAAAGCTTGGGTGAAGGAAAGAAAAAATGTGTAGGTGCGATAGAGAAGGAAGAGAACTTATATTGTACCAGATATATTATTTAAAACTAATGGTTGAAAGGGAGAAGAAATCACTTATACAATACTAAGTAAAATAATTGAGAAACATTTTTCTACGATATATATGCCATATACTCAATCCATACAAAATAAGAATTTGTAACACTGAGGGTAGGTGCTTGCCATAATACTTTAGTCAGCAGGACACTGCCATCTCTTAGTTTACTTTCTTCCCCTGACAGTGGTATGTGACATTCCATTAGTCTGTCGTGTCCTGCCATAAAGAGCAACATGGCTGCCCTGCCTCTGCTAGTTCTGGATTCCATGCCTTCATGCCTCAGACATATGTCTTACAAAAAGAACAGAATATTAAAGTTATTAAAATGCACTTTGTAAGCCAGTTAGTCTGGTATGAATTGATAAGCTGTGGTATGCCAAAGTTATTCAGAGCATATTATTGAAGGTACTCTCCAAAAATCCACAATAAAAGCCAAATAATATCATCATTGCATGTTGCTAATTTAACAGGGAAAAGAATGTTGAGTTTAGTCATCATGGGACAGTGCAAAGTCGATGCTCATGTCTGTGTCCATTGACTGTGATTCTTTTTGGGGGGGGGGGGGTTACTTGGAAAATTGACATGACAGAGATGCACTGTTTCTGATTTAATAAAGGAACAGAGCATTAACTTACAGCCTTACAGGGAAGGTGACTTTCCTGCTGGTTTCTGTATGCTTCAGCTGTTTGCTTGGGGGGGGGGGGGGCTCAGAAAGTGACCTTATAAAGATGTATTATTGTTAATTTAAGTAGGGAAGAACATTTAGATTATCACCCTCAATGGGCATGTGCAGTTGTTGTTGGTGTCTGTATCCCTCAACTATTTGTCAGCAAGTTGCTTTATAGCTGTAACCTCACAGTGATGCTATAACAACACATTCATTTGCTATACGTCCACCTGGAGAGCTACAGATTAATGGCCACAAGCTATGTGCACACAACCTAAATAAGGAGCTGATGTACTTAGGCACTGGGTATTTGATTCATAGGTTCATAGGTAGGTACTAGGCTATTGGCCCTAGGGCCTATATAAGCCTAGCCAAAAAGGTACCCTGGCTTTCGCCACCCAAGAAAATTATTTTCCTGTGCCCCTGTCGAGCAGAGACCCAGAGGTGATCCCCGGGGTGACTTTCCTATTTCCCATCCAATCATCAAGATTTTTCTTGAATAGTGCTAATGAGGAGCTTTGTTTGATATAGATAGGTAGTTTGTTCCAGAGTATGGGAAGTCTCTGGGACAGGAAACTACTCCTCCAGCATGTTCTGTTTATTGTGGTGACAAGGTTTAGGTCCCAAGAGCATGTAGCTCAGAGGGATTGGGATTTCTTTATGTGGAGCATGTCCAACAGCTCTGGGTTTGAAATAGCATTGTATGTTAGGCAGGGTTGCCTTTGAGTAGGCAATATGCGACGGAGTAAAGCTGGAGTTTTTTGAGACGGTCTGCATAGGGCATCTGTTTGAGGCCGATAATCCTTTTTGTGAGGTATTTCTGCAGCCGTTCCAGTTGTTGTAGATGTCTTGTGAGGTACATACCAAAAGGGGCATTGCACTCTATAATGGGTCTAATGAGTGATGAGTAGAGGGGAACAATGACCTCTTTTTTCCTGGATGAGAAACCTTTCGTGATAGGGTGTGCCACGTAGATGGATTTCCTGGCTACTGTGGTGATGTGATTATCAAAGGAAAGACTCCTGTCCACCTGTGTCCCAAGGTCTCTTATCACACGTTTTGGTAGCTCATGGGTACAGAGTTTTTACCAAAGGGGATGACAATGCACTTTTTGGAATTGAGCTTGAGGCCATGACTTTGACACCAGGCATCTGTCTCAGTGAGGCCCTTTTGTAGGATGTCCACATCATTAGGAGTTTTGATTATGGCTCCTAGTTTGCAGTCATCTGTGAACTTCATTAGCCAAAGACCTTCTGTGTTAGCCTGTACTTCAGAAAAGTAGATACCAAACAGGAGAGGACCCAGAACTGAATCCTGTGGTACTCCATTTGTCACTGGTCTGAAGTCGGATTTGGAATCTGCTAGTTTCACAGTGTGGGTTCTGTCAGTGAGCCAGTTGGCAGCCCATCTTGTGACATAGGGATTTATACCTAGTTTAGTGAGTTTATCTATAATTCCAGAGTTGGGAATGGTATCAGTAGCCTTGGTGAGATCTAGATAGGCTGTGTGAACCACCTTACCATCGTCTACGCTTTGGTGACTGCTTCAAAGAAGTCTATCAGGTTTAGGAGACATGATCTTCCTTTTACAAACCCGAACTGGGTGGGGTCCAGAGTTTGGAGAGTACCAATGTCTTTGTTTATAAGTTCCATGATGATACGTTCCATGGCCTTGCAGACCAGGTTATTAGGCTAATGGGGCAGTAGTTCCCAAGATCCATGGTGGTTCCCCCTTTGTGGAGTGGGATAACCATCACTGTGTACTATTCAGTGGGCACAAAGCCTGAGGTGAGGCTATGATTGAACATGGTGCTTAGGTGGGGTGCCACTTCATTCTGTAGTTCATGTAGAATGCAGCCTGGGATGTTGTCAGGTCCCAGGGATGCTGTGTTCTTGGCTTTGGAGAGTGTGGTTTTTACCTGTGCAGCCGTGATTACAAGAACTTTGCATTCTTCTGGTATAGAGATGGGCCTTTAGGGAGTGAGAGAGGGGTAAAGTTAGCACTGAACCTATCTGCCAGGATGTTGGCAATATCAGTTGGTTCTGTATATTTAGTGCCATAGTGCTGTAACTCAGAGCAGATCTGAGTGTTGCCATTGAGATTCTTGACATAGCTATAGAATGCTTTGTGATTGTCTTTAGAATCAGTGGTAATTTTGTTTTCGTAACTAGTTTTGGAGGATTTTATGAGGGTTCTCAGCTTCTTACAGAGGCTGACCAGGGAGTTCCTCCAATCATGGGATTTTACTCTTTTTTGCAACAGTTTCTTTCTTCTGTTGTAGAGTTTGTTTATGGCAGGGGGCCACCAGATTGGCTTCCTTTACTTGGATGAAAGCATATTGGTTCTGTTAGGGATAGCACGATCCATGCACTCATGTAAGTGCTTATAAAGTGCTGAACTATGCTATATCGTTTAAAAGCCTATATAGCGAAAGACCATTTTCAGGTAAGGCCTGTTGAGAAAAGTTTTGCAACAATAAACACATGAAAAGAAAACATTAAATGCATTTCATACACAAGGGAAGCATATATTGATAATGTCATTATTTATTTATTTTATTTATTTATTTCAGTTTGATTACCGGGGAGGTCCACTGGGCTTGGGGGCCCGTTTTCAGTGGAGGCCCAGGGAGAAAAGCTCCAACAGGAAACAACAGTTTAATTACATTAAAATTCAAAGACAGTTTGCATTACAAATAACAGGTAGCTACAAAAAGAATAAACTAACAATTTCTATTTTGTTCAGGAGGAAAAAACAGGCTTATAGCATAAAAATCAAGATTTTACTATTTAGTTACCTATGCTTAGTATATTTAAAAGAGGTTAGGAAAGTAAAGAGGTTAGCCTGGAGAGAAGGGTGAAGATAGCTTGAGAGATATGGGCTGAAGAGTGCAGTTGCATTTCCTGTTTAGATAGAGGTAGGAATGAAGTTGGGTTTTGAAGTTATTAAGGTTGGTACATGTCCTTCATGTGGAGAGCAGGGCATTCCATTTGTAGCTAGAGTAAAGGATAAGAGAAGCTGACCTGCTGGGTGCTTAGGTTTTTATATGGTGATCAGGTTTTGGTGAGAAGATCTAAGTGATCTAAGGAGGGTATAAGGTTGTAGAATATTAGAAAGAGTAGGGCAGTTAGTAGGATGGAACAATAATTTGTAGGCTGTGATGATTTGGAGAAAGTCAAGTTGAGTGGGGAGTTCAAGCCAGTTTAGAGAGTGAAGGGAGGTGCAGTGATGAGAGGAGGATTTGGCATTTGTGGCAAATCTTGAGATTTTGTTGTAACATTGCTCCAATTTGGAGGTAAGTGTGGATGATAAATTAGTGAGCAGGGGAGCACCATACAGTAGGGAGGGAAGGAGGTAGGTAGAGACAAGAGTTAGTCTGGTGGGAGGAGAGAGGAAGTGGTTGTTTCTATACAGCAAACCAAGTTTTATGTGTGTTTGTTGATGTTTAGCTGGATATGAGTATTACATTTTAATTGATCATAAATTGTAACACCGAGAAGTTTGATGGAGGGTACAATCTCGATAGCGGAGTTGTTAAGGCTGGTAATTTGAAATGAGTTTTTATCAAGAGAGTAGGATTTAGAGGGGGAGAAAATGAGGAGCTTAGTTTTGTTTGCATTTAGAGAGAGATGATTTTGGAGCTTCCAGTTTTCAATGGTTGAGAAGGCACTTTGTGTTAGGGCTTGGAGCTCTGTTAGGTTAGTGACACAGCAGATCAAAGTGGAATCATCAGCGTATTGCACAATTTTGGTGTTAGGAATGGCTTTGTGGAAGTCATTAATAAAGATATTGAATAGTAACGGGTCAAGTATGGAACCTTGGGGTACTCCAGTAGGTGTAGGAAGGAAGGAAGAGGTAGCTTGGCCCCATTTCACAGCTTGGGACCTGTTTGAAAGGTAGCTGGAGAACCTGGAAAGAGTTTTTTGGCAAAGGTAGAGATTAGAGAGGTGGTTTAGAAGGTGGGTATGAGAGATGGTGTCAAAGGCTTTGGATAAGTCTAGTAGAACAGAGGATACTATATTACCTGAGTCACGTGCTGAATTGACAGAGTGCAAGAAGGAGAGAAGAGCGGTGTTAGTACTATGTCCTGGGCGGAAGCCGTGTTGGGTAGGAGAGAGTAGTTGGTGTTTGGTATGGAATGGCAAGAGCTGCAGGTGGATACATTTTTCTAGGATTTTGGAGATAGGGGAGAGGATGGCTATAGGTCAGAAATTGGAGACAGTACAATTTTTGCCACCCTTGTGGAGAGGGAGAATGAAAGCAGTGCACCATAGTTTAGGTGCATAGGATTCAAGTAAAGACCTATTAATTAGGATGCTGATAGGTAGAGCAATAGTGTCAGAAGCTATTTTTAGGAAGGAGGATGAAATGCTGTCAGGGGCATTGGAGCAAGGCTTTAGTTTATAGAGAAGTGTCTTTATTAGGTTGGTGGATACAGTTTTGAGTTTGAAAGAGGGGGGAGAGAAGGGAACGGAAGATTGAGCAGGGAGGGGAGGAAGGTTATTGTTGGTGAACGTCTTGGTTAGCTCAGCAATGGAAGATGTGAAAAATGAATTGAATAGGGAGGCTATTTCAAGGTCAGATATGCTGGCATCAGGACAGGGGTTGTTTTTTGTACCTGACCTAAGGAGGGAATTAATAGAATTCCAGAATTGCTTGGGATTTCTTGCATGGTTTCCTTGTAGTTTGATGTAGTAAGACTTTTTATCTCTAATGACTTGTTTTTTGGCAAGGTTTCTCAACTGCTTATACTTAAGGAAGATTTCAGGTTGCTTGTGTTTAAAGTAGGCTTTCCAGGTTTTATCCCTTTGAAGCATTATCTTTTTTGTATCATTGTGAGCCAAGGGGTGGTATTTGTTTTAACTCTTTTTGTTCTTATAGGAGCTAGGGAGTTAAGGACAGTAATGAATGAAGAATTGAAATAGTCAACGGCTTCGTCTAATGGTAGTGTTTTTAGGGGGTTCCAGTTAGTTAGCTTAAGGGAGTCAGAGAAAGAAGTAGGGTTAAAGTTAGATAGGTTACGAGTATGAATGTAGTGGTGAGAGTGTGGGGAGGTGGGAGTAGCTTGAATGGAAAAGGCAGGGAGGTGGTCTCCTAATGGATCAGGAGTGACACCAGATTTTATAACTTTGTTTGGATGAGATACTAGGATCCAGTCAAGTATGGTGCTAGGGGATTAGTTTTGTTAGGTCTAGTAATGGAGTTAGTAAGTTGAGTGAAGTTGAATAGGTTGATGGTTATCGTGGGATTAGGGTTAATGATTTTTCCCCAGTCAAATTTTACATCTCCCAAAATGAAGGTTTCTAGCTTAATATTGGAGGAAGTCCAGGAGAGGATGTCTTCCAGTGTATTGGTAGTGTTACCAGGAGGAATATAGAGGCAAATAATGCAGATGCTTTTATGGATGTTTATTTTTAGTATCCCAATTACAAGGTCAGTGTTATTGAAAGAAGAGATGGGGTTAGGGTAAGGAGTAATGGACAAGAGGTTGGAGTAGATTAGAGCAACACCACCACCTCTTCTATTAGGTTGGTCAGATCGGAGAGAATGGAATCCTGGAGGTAGGAATTCAGAGTCATTAATGTGAGGTTTTAGCCAGGTTTCAGAGATAGCTGCTATGTCAGGAGAGTTGTGATTGAGCCAGGCATGGAAGAGGGTTAATTTATTTTTTAAGCTTTGGGCATTGATAGTGAGGAATTTAAGGTTTGTATTAGATGATTTGTTGTTGATGCATGGGAGAATTGTAGGAGAGAAGTTATGACCTGGATTGGGGTGAATATTGCCGGCTAAGTAAAGGTACATGGGATGGGGGGTGTGTTTATTAGTCTTGTATTTTGATAGAAGTGGCTGGCAGAGATTTGGTTTATGTTTGAAGGTATTATTTGAGCTTGGAAAAAGTTTTACTTTTAAGAGAAGGATAGGGTGGGAGGGAACTAAAGAAGGTGAGATGTTGTGGTAGTGGGAAGTAAGGTGGTGCTGGTGAGGAAAAGGAGGAGAGAGTAAATGGAAATCAGTATAGCAGATGATTTGCTATAGAGATAATAGAAGAAGGGGAAGGATGAGAGGAGAAGGACCTTGGGAGGAAGGGTGAGCATGGTAGTTGGAGTCAGAGGTGATAGAAAAGAGGGTGGTGTGAATTTAGGAGTGTGGGGGAGTGGTTGAGAGAGGTAGGTAGGGTGGAGGAAGGGGAGGGGGAAAGGTGTATCAGGATTGGTTGGTGGAGAGGGAGGTACTGGTAGGAGGTGGAATAAATGTAGAAGCACTGGGGGTGGGTGGAAATTGGGGGCAGAGTAGGGGAGCGGAGTGAGCCCGCAGGGCGAACAGAATGGGAAGAGCCAAAGAGGCGGAAAAGGCCCTAAAAACAATCAGTGACCTGAGGCTGGAGTAGGAGAACTACAGCAGGGGTGCAGGTATATGGTTATAAACTTTGTTTTACAATTAATAACTAGGATTTTATATTTGGTTCTCTAGGTCATACACTGCACATACATTCAAAGCAAAGACAAGTGAGCATAAAAAATCTTCAGTTAAAGGTAAACTGGGCAATAGAGCCATCATTGTAAGCAACCATTAGAAAAAATACTGACAATGTTATGAGAGCATGGCAATGCAAATCACATATAATAAAGTTTAAGGCTAAATCTGAAGATGCAATAGGTTTGTGGAAAAAAAAGAGAAACTGAAACAGCAGTGGGCCTACACTGCAGAAGAAAGACTCAAAGATTCATGTGAGCTTATTTCAAAACCATGATCCTCCCAGGTAAAAAGGATCAGCAGATCAGCAGAGGAAGTACTCATAATAGCAAAAAAGAGTGTGTGCAAAGGCTATTAGGCAAGGTCTCTATATGGGTGAGGATTAGCAGGAGGGAAGTGATGCATAGAAAGTATGAGATGGAAGGAAGGGATACAGTGTTTCAACTTAGTCCATATGGGTGAGGATTAGCAGGAGGGAAGTGATGCATAGAAAGCATGATATGGAAGGAAGGGATACAGTGTTTCAACTTAGTCCATATGGGTGAGGATTAGCAGGAGGGAAGTGATGCATAGAAAGCATGAGATGGAAGGAAGGGATACAGTGTTTCAACTTAGTCCATATGGGTGAGGATTAGCAGGAGGGAAGTGATGCATAGAAAGCATGAGATGGAAGGAAGGGATACAGTGTTTCAACTTAGGAGAGCAGGGAATGTACTGTTTAAAGGAATTAACTGGCACATAGAGTGAGTCATATAGAGAAATAATGGACAGTGAGAACATTTTGTTAGATTAAACAAATGATCACACAACAATACTAGTGAGACTGTTGATACAGAGCAAGGTTAATTAAATTAAGAAGTATGTATAATGTAGCAAAATCACCGTTTAATAAAATGAAGGCATGGCATAAGCTTAAGAGAGAATTAATTATTATAACTTGGTAAGAACCAGCTTTTCAGGAAGTCCTTTGGCTTGCTGATTTTGGTGATGGAGTTGCACATAGTCTAGCTGAGTCTGCTATCAGTTTGTCAAACTGTCTATTTAATGTATTTCATTCCTCTGTCTGCCAATCCTTCCACCTCATTATGTATCTTTTAAATAAATAATATACGCTGGCTTATATTCTATTTCTGTGAGCCTTTGCCTGCACACACTTGCAGGTGATTCAACATCACTCCAAACTAGCAGTAAGCAAAGTATGTTTCCTTGGATTTACAAAATTGCAAGTTTTTCAATTTTTGACTAGAATTCAGAGAGAAAGTAAAGCAACTTTAAACCACAGAGACAGTATGTCACTCTTGTTTCAACAACATGAAGAAACATTTTAACAATATGCATCTGCAGATGATCCAATTAGACTTATAAAGTCATAGTGGAAAATCAACAACTGCTACGCAAAAGAAATCAGTTGGATAATTCTTCAGATATATCTCAAGGATGTTGGTGGTCACATGATGGTAATTCTTTTTGACCTTCTGCAGGCCAGAGATCTTTATTTACTGAGGTTATGCTGTGCAAACAGTCACCTTTTTCTTCAAAAGCCATCTGCTTCTGTGCCAAAACCTTTGCTCATATCCTTTTTTCTCCACTATACATGACAATCATCATACTATCAGCTCTCCATTCACAGTATGGTCCTGCACCCTGACAGGGTCCCTCTCCCCATTGCTCCACATTCACAGTAGGGCCCTGTGCCCTGGCAAGGTCCCTCTCCCCATTGCTTCACATTCACAGTAGGGCCCTGCACCCTGACAGGGTCCCTCTCCAAATTGCTCCACATTTACAGTAGGGTCCTGCACCCTGACAGGGCCCCTCTTCCCATTGCTCCACATTCACAGTAGGGCCCTGCACCCTGAGAGGGTCACTCTCCCCATTGCTCCACATTCACAGTATGGTCCTGCACCCTGACAGGGTCCCTCTCCCCATTGCTCCACATTCACAGTAGGGTCCTGCACCCTGACAGGGCCCCTCTTCCCATTGCTCCACATTCACAGTAGGGCCCTGCACCCTGAGAGGGTCACTCTCCCCATTGCTCCACATTCACAGTATGGTCCTGCACCCTGACAGGGTCCCTCTCCCCATTGCTCCACATTCACAGTAGGGCCCTGCACCCTGACAGGGTCCCTCTCCAAATTGTTCCACATTTACAGTAGGGCCCTGCACCCTGACAGGATCCCTCTCCCTATTGCTCCACAAGTGCTGTGTAACACAGTCTGTGAAGCGAATGCTGCTTTGTTTGGTCCATTTGCCTATATGTGTTCTTTCCATACCTCTCAACTGTCCAAATTTTTGTAGAATGTCCAGATTTTTGCCTTAGAATTTTGGTCAATTCCTTATAAAATTTGTTTTTTATCCAGCAAATCATTCAAAATTGAAGTCATAAAATAATGACACACGTTTCAGTTTTAGACTTCATATCCATCAGAAAATTCATGATAACACAAGTCCTGTTATTCTAGCAGCTTTTTAAGTTTATAATAGCAATATTTAAAGTCTGTTCCTATTTTGGGGCCATTATTTTAGGGTTTGTCCAGATTTTTTGCACTAAGAGATTGAGAGGTATGGTTCTTTCACACATATTTCATCCCAGCTACAGTGCAAGGTATTGCTTGTCAATCCTTGTGTGCAGCCAATCCTTTTCTGATACATTGTTACAACATTAGAACTCTAGCTAGGTATTCTGGCATCTCGTACAGTTTCCTGATCTGGTACCACACTCAGCCTTAAGATTAGGACCAAAAACAAAAACTCCTCTCAGAATCGAAGACCAAAAAAAGTTATTTTTTAAAAACTGTAGCATACAACGTGGCTTGTTATAGCAGGAACTAAATAGCATAATCACAAAGAGTTAATGTGCATCAGCCCTGACCGCATGCATTCATAAATGAATACTGGCAATCTTCTACTGCCTGATGGCATCTGTTGATCACACCACATAACACCTCACAACTAGAACAGCTACCCCCTTTGCCCCACGCTAGCTAAAACTCTGGCAGTACCTCCTAGGACCCAACAGCTCTACAGATCCAGCAGTGTCCCTCTCCCAAAGATGGATGAGCCACAATTAGACACTCACTCACCACCACCCCAAAGCCCTGACTGATAATCAGTCCCAGGTCAGTTTGATTACAGTCAGGTTTTATCTCTGTTCACCAAAGAGCTAGTTATCCTGTGCAAAAACCCTGAGCTGATGTTGCTGTTTTTTCGTCTTTAAATCATCAGAAATAAAACTTCGTCATGCATTGGTTAATGTTCATGTGACACCCTGACCTTTTCGTCTGTAAATCATCAGAAAGAAAACTTCTTCATGCATTGGTTAACGTTCATGTGACACTGACCTTTTCGTCTGTAAATCATCAGAAATAAAAGTTCGTCATGCATTGGTTAACGTTCATGTGACACCCTGACCTTTTCGTCTGTAAATCATCAGAAATAAAACTTCGTCATGCATTGGTTAATGTTCATGTGACACCCTGACCTTTTCGTTGCATTGGTTAATGTTCATGTGACACCCTGACCTTTTCATTGCATTGGTTAATGTTCATGTGACACCCTGACCTTTTCGTTGCATTGGTTAATGTTCATGTGACACCCTGACCTTTTCGTTGCATTGGTTAATGTTCATGTGACACCCTGACCTTTTCGTTGCATTGGTTAATGTTCATGTGACACCCTGACCTTTTCGTTGCATTGGTTAATGTTCATGTGACACCCTGACCTTTTCGTTGCATTGGTTAATGTTCATGTGACACCCTGACCCCATGTAGCGATGGGAAAATGGTAGCAATGAAGATAATAATTATGACTGGTGCTATTAAGGGCTTTATTTAGTCCTTCAATATCTGAACATTTGTTTGCTTTATTCATTTCCTGATTGCAAGGAGGAGCCAGAACCTAACCCTGCACTTGATGGGTACAAGGTATGATCAAAGATCAAAGATGAGACTTAATTCATCAAAATTGTTATAGATGCAGGAAAGAACACCTGTCTTGAAAAAAAAATTCTTAAGACAAAAATGAATGCAGCGCTCACTACATTAACTAGCCAGACAATGGACCATTACACCAGATTGTCTACAGATGATATTTCAGCTTTGAATGTGTATATCCAAATCACTTACCCGATCTAGACCCATGTGGAAATGAAGAAAAAAATATTCAGAGAAATGTTTTCTCAAAATGAAACTATTTTCTTCTTCTTTCGGCTGCTCACGTTAGGAGTCGCCACAGCAGATCACCTTTTTCCATTTCTTCATGTCCTCTGCATCTTGCACTGTCACACCAACTACCTGCATGTCCTCTCTCACCACACCCATAAACCTTATCTTAGGCCTTCCTCTTTTCCTGTTACCTGGTAGCTTCATCCTTAGCATCTTTTTCCCAATATACTCAGCATCCCTCCTCAGCACATGTCCAAACCAATGCAATCTCGCCTCTCTGGCTTTGTCTCCAAACCTTCCAACCTGGGTTGACCCTCTAATATACTTATTCCTAATCCTGTCCACCCTCATCACACCCAGTGCAAATCTTAACATCTTTAACTCTGCTACATCCAGCTCTAACTCCTGCCTTTTTGTCAATGCCACTGTCTCCAACCCATATAACATAGCTGGACTCACTGCCCTCTTGTAGACCTTCCCATTCACTCTTACAGGTACTAGTCTGTCACAAATCGCTCCTGACACTCTTCTCCACCCACTCCATCCTGTCTGTACTCTCTTCTTCACCTCTCTTCCACACTCACCATTACTCTGAACTGTTGATCCCAAATATTTAAACTCATCCACCTTTGCCACCTCTACTCCTTGCATCCTCACCATTCCTCTATCATCCCTCTCATTCACACACATATATTCTGTCTTAGTCCTGTTGGCCTTCATTCCTCTTCTCTCTAGAGCATATAGTCACCTCGCCTGGGTCTCCTCCACTGGTTCCCTACTCTCACTTTAGATCAAAATGTCATCTGCAAACATCATAGTCCACGGGGACTTCTCTCTGATCTCATCTGTCAACCTGTCCATCACCATTGCAAATAAGAAAAGGCTCAGAGCTGATCCTTGATGTAATCCCACCTCCACCTTAAATGCATCCATCACTCCCACCGCAGACCTCACCGCTGTCACACTACTCTTGTACATATCCTGCACCACTCTTACATGCTTCTCTGACACTCCTGACTTCCTCATACAATACCACAACTCCTCTGTAGGCACTCTGTCAAATGCTTTCTCTAAGTCCACAAAGACACAATGCAACTCCTTCTGACCTTCTCTGTACTTCTCCATCAACACTCTTAGAGCAAACATCACATCTGTAGTGCTCTTTCCTGGCATGAAACCATACTGCTGATCACTAATCATCACCTCCCTTCTTAACCTAGCTTCCACTATTCTTTCCCATAACTTCATGCTGTGACTGATCAGTTTAATCCCTCTGTAGTTACTACAGCTCTGCACATCACCCTTATTCTTAAAAATCGGTAGCAAAACACTTTTTCTCCATTCCTCAGGCATCCTCTCACTTTCCAAGATTTCATTAAACAATCTAGTTAAAAACTCCACTGCCATTTCACCTAAACACCTCCATGCTTCCACAGATGTGTCATCTGGACCAACAGCCTTTCCGTTCTTCATCCTCTTCATAGCTATCCTTAATTCCTCCTTGAAAATCCATTGCACTTACTGATTCACTATCCCTACATCATCCACCCTTCTCTCCCTCTCATTCTCTTCATTCATCAGTCCCTCAAAGTATTCTTTCCATCTGCTCAACATACTCTCCTCACTTGTGAGTAAGTTTCCTGCATTATCCTTTATCACCCTTATCTGCTGCACATCTTTCTCAACTTGGTCCCTCTGTCTAATCGGTACAGGTCCTTTTCTCCCTTCTTAGTGTACAACCTTTCATACAACTCTCCATACACCTTATCCTTAGCCTTCATCACCTCTCTCTTTGCCATGCACCTCATCTCCTTATACTCCTGTCTACTTTCTTCATCTCTCTGACAATCCCACTTCTTCTTCACCAACCTCTTTCTCTGTATACTCTCCTGTAATTCTTCATTCCACCACCAGGTCTCCTTGTCCTCCTTCCTCTTTCCAGATGTCACACCAAACACCTTTCTAGCCATCTCTCTTACTAACTCTGCTGTAGTTACCCAGCTATTCTGTAACTCTTCTCTGCCACCCAGTGCCTGTCTTAACTCTTCCCTGAACTCCACCTCACAATTACTCTTTTTCAGTTTCCACCATTTGATCCTTGGTGCTGTCCTCACACTCCTCCTCCTCTTCTTGATCACCAATGTCATCCTACAAACCACCATCCTATGCTGCCTAACTACACTTTCCCCGATCACCACTTTACAGTCTCCAATCTCCTTCAGACTGGCCCTTCTACATAAGATATCATCCACCTGTGTGCATCTTCCTCCAGTCTTGTATGTCACCCTGTGCTCCTCCCTCTTGTTAAAATGCGTATTCACTGCAGCCATGTCCATCCTTTTCACAAAATCCACAATCATCTGACCTTCTGCATTCCTCTCCTTAACACCATACCTACCCATCACTTCCTCATCCCCTCTGTTCCCTTCACCAACATGCCCATTAAAGTCTGCTCCAATCACCAGTCTCTCACCCTTGTGTACAGTCATCACCACTTCATCCAATTCACTCCAAAATTTTTCTTTCTCATCCATCGCACACCCAACTTGTGGAGCATATGCACTAACAACATTCATCATTACACCATCAATTTCCAGCTTCATAAACATCACTCTATCCAACACTCTTTTCACCTCCAAAACACTCTTAACATACTGTTCCTTCAGGATAACTGCTATGCCATTTCTCCTCCAATCCACACCATGATAAAACAATTTGAACCCACCTCCGCTACATCTAGTCTTGTTCCCCTTCCTTCTGGTCTCTTGCACACACAATATACCAACCTTCCTTCTGTCCATCATATCAGCTAGCTCTCTCCTTATACCAGTCATACTGCCAGCATTTAAAGTTCTGACCCTCACTACCACAATCATAGTCTTTACCTGCCTTCAGGCATGCCTTCCCCCTCTTCTCCTCCTTCAGCCAACAGTAGCCCAATTTCCGCCAGCACCCTGTTGGCCAACAGTACTGGTGGTGGTCATTGTTAACCTGGGCCTCAACCAATCCGGTATGTATATCTGTACTGTTGTCCGCATGTATGATTTGGCAAAATTTTATGCCGGATGCCCTTCCTAATGCAACCCTCCCCATTTATCCGGGCTTGGGACCAGCACAAAGAGATGCACTGGCTTGTGCATCCCCAGTGGCTGGGTTTCTCAAAATTAAAATATGGATAAAAAAGTATTCGCCATTTCTAAACAGACACTGGTATGAAGACATCAAGATTTAATTTCAAGTTTACCACTAGCAAAATAAAAAAAATAATTTTTTGTAACCTTCTGTTTTCTTCTGTTTCTCACCTTATACATCAGACTGTAAACCGGAGAAATGTTTAGGCCTCACCTATGTTTTCATTAACTCCATGAGTGGGTTTGAAAATAGCAAACTCTAAAGTGTTATTTGGATTAATGAATTATTTTGCATCGATTTTGTTTTTCTTGCTCTAATGTGAGATGATATAACTCAAATGGACCTTCCCTAGGGTTCAGCTTACTTATTTAAAATTAAAATAAATAAAACACATTTCAAGACAGAGTATTTTTTGATGCATTTTCTTCTGGTTGATATATAAATATATTTATATATGTATATGTATATATATATATATATATATATATATATATATATATATATATATATGGGTCCCCTGCACATGGTCAACATTTCAGGAAGTCGAAGACCA
>NC_056746.1:43295062-43297562 GCF_019279795.1 Protopterus annectens
AGGGTACCTGTCTGTCTGTCTATCTATCTAGCTGTCTTTTTATCTACCTATCTGTCCAGTTATTGCTTTTTTTGGTTTGGGTAGTCCAAGCAGGCTGTGGTAGCCCCTTTTCAGATGAGATCCAGGGAGAAAATCTCCTGTAACAAATTAAACAATTTTATAAAATAAAGAAAAATGCAAAGCTTAAAGTTACTCTGTGGACCTACAATAACTGAAAGGTAGCTGTCCTAGAAAACAGTGTAATCAGTAAAATGTAGACTCATTACATATTAATGCAATATAATTTGACATATACAATGAGGCCTAAAATGTTAAATTACAATTTTACATTTATGAGTAAGAGAAAAAAGAAAGAACTGGTGTGGTAAAAATTAATACAGAGCAGGGGGTTGGTGAGGAATGGAGAATAATGTATACATTTGTTAGGTGATACAGAGGAAAACAAAGTTAGGAAGGTGTAGAAGGTTGGGCGTAGGAGTTGGAATTTTGTTGGAGGGAAAAACTTGTCAGGTGGTATGTAGATACAACAGAAGCAACAGTAAGGGCAAAAGGATAAAAGGCAGAAACAAATTTATATTGAGGATTTGCTTGTTTAGATATATACGGGTAATATCGGTGTGTATGGGACAGGGTAGTTTAGCCTGGGGAGGTGCAAGAAATGAGACAGGTGCTTTTAAAGCATTGTTTAAGAAAGCAATCTGCAACAAGACTTCAGTCAGCTATATAACTGACTCATTTGTAACAACCTTTGAATTAATCAGTTAGACATAAAAAGAAAACAGATATTATGATCTGTATCACTCCTAAAAAATGCCCAGCATTCCTCCTATTCACTTGACTGATTGCAGAGGTAAAATTCTTCCAAATGTAATAGAGCAGAGTTACCTTGGCCTTCTTGTTAACCCAACTTTCTTCTTTACAACACACAAAAACTCTACTTCAATAAAAATCTTCGCACACCTAAAACTTTGTTAAATGTTCACTGGTCTTCTCACACTGAGAGTCTGCTTATCTGTCGATAAAAATGTGCTACCTCCCATTCTGGACTACGGCATCTCCTTTCTTGTTTTTCCACTCAGCCAAAATGATCCCTAGAATACAAATTATGGAAAAGAAGAGAAACATTTTTAGCTTTTTTTTCTATTATGAGATCCCTTCCTTCACTATTACAAATTACTGAAAAACATCAATTGGCTGGAAGTGACTAATAGGGCTACCTTTGTCCTCTGTGCACTGATTTGTAAGGTTCTAAAACAAGGATACTTCACTCGACCTCAGGAGGCAAGCATTTCATTCAAGAAAATTCTTCTGAGAGTACCATACCTCTCAACCTCTCAGTGTGCGAAATCTAGACAAAGGCAGAAAAAATGGGGGGACAAAGGTCCAAAAATAGGGACAGAATTTAAATATTCCTCTTATACTTAGGAAGTTGCAAGGATACCAGGTTTTGCATAATTATGTATTTTCTGAAGGCTATGAAGTCTGAAACTAAAATGTCTGTCATTATTCAGTGTTATTTAATGACTTGAATCTTTAATGATTTGCCAGAAAAACGCAAATGTTATGAGGAATAGACCAAAACTAGGAGGCAAAAATCTGGACATTCTGCAAAAATCTGTACAGTTAAGAGATCTGTGTACACATGATAACTCACCCACCATTTAAGTTTGCAGTGAGGGAAAAAGCTTCCTCTAGACTGGGACCTGCAACTACCTGCCTTCACAAGTCAAAAATCAAGAATTCATTGCAAATTTAAAAAAATCCCTTAAGGAGCATCTCCTCATGGACTCTTTATGTGACTACTATCATGATAGTAGTTAATACCTAAACATTTGCCAGCTGTATAATGGTCACTGACTTAAACATTTGTTCTCTGTTATCTGGTGATGAACTATTGCTTTCACTCTTGTAAATAGCTCAGTTACTACTGTTATGGCATATGTATTTATTTTATTTTGTTCTAATTATTTGTACATTGTAAAGTTGTAAAGTATCTCTGCACTGTAAAAGTAATGTGAGCCCAGGTTGTGAGTGAAAATGTTAAATAAGCCAGTTCATCAGTTCAGTCAACAACTAGTACTAAATAAATAAATAACTAGATAAGGGTGTGTCCATATTAACTGTCTTCATATGGAATGTCTCCATAAATTATGTCAACATCTGCCTATTTTATTTGTCATCTGTATAGCAAGTCGCTTTGTGTATTACTCTGCATATCTTTGCATTTGCCACATTCAGAAGTATTTTAATGCCATAGCAAGGATTGCGCAAAAGGGGCCACTGACCCAGGAACAGACTTATAGGGGGTTCAGACCACTAAAAAAGGTTGAAAGCTTACAAGCTGTCAGTTAAGCAGTTGTAACCTGCTTAACTGTTGAACTGCCCTTTATGTTTTAAGAGTGTTAAAATATCTTTATAAACAAACAAAAATGTGAGAGAAGCAAACAGTTGACATGCTGTCTTTATTGCTATCAATTGATAGTTGGTAAGCTTATATTCT
>NC_056746.1:43300062-43317562 GCF_019279795.1 Protopterus annectens
GAGGATAGGGTAGGAGACAAGGGAACTGACTGACAATGGATGGGAATGGCACGATGGAGAATAGGATAGGACACAAGTGGGCTGACTGACAATGGAAGGGAATGCCATTATGGAGGATAGGGTAGGACACAAGGGAACTGACTGACAATGGATGGGAATGGCATGATGGAGGATAGGGTAGGACACAAGGGAACTGACTGACAATGGATGGGAATGCCATGATGGAGGATAGGGTAGGAGACAAGGGAACTGACTGACAATGGATGGGAATGGCACGATGGAGAATAGGATAGGACACAAGGGAACTGACTGACAATGGATGGGAATGCCATGATGGAGGATAGGGTAGGACACAAGGGAACTGACTGACAATGGATGGGAATGGCATGATGGAGGATAGGGTAGGACACAAGGGCACTGACTGACAATGGATGGGAATGGCACGATGGAGAATAGGATAGGACACAAGGGAACTGACTGACAATGGATGGGAATGGCACGATGGAGGATAGGGTAGGACACAAGGGAACTGACTGACAATGGATGGAATGGCATGATGGAGGATAGGGTAGGACATAAGGGAACTGACTGACAATGGATGGGAATGCCAAGATGGAGGAGAGCACAGGACACAAGAGGCCGGACTGACTGTCCAAAGGATAGCTTACCTTGGCAACAGTCACCTCCCGGCCTGATGTCATGGGTGGGCTCTACCTGTGGTGACATGATGATTGAGTCAGATTAACCATGTAACTGACTAGCAGAATCAAGAGGCTCTGCATAGTTCTGTTGTGGTTATCCCACTGCCAGTTCACCTAGGACACCTACAGTGTCTCAACATGATACCAGATTACCACAGGGGACCCGTCAAAACCACTTTCAGAAGAAGAGTGTCCACCCCCTCTCTAGTAAGTGGCTATGGAGGCCACCAGTAATACACCTTTAGAAGTTTTAACACCATCTTCTAGCTGAGAGGCAGGCCTGGTGAACCAGCGCTACACATATCAGCTGGTACAGATGTTGGTGTCTTCAGCCAAATTGAACCACAAATGAACCTGTAGAAGGACAAGAAAAGTGCAAAAGAAAAGATAAAGCAATTTGGTCCACATGTACATTACAGACAGACTTGGCATTCTGCAGTACAGTCACAGATATAGTTTACATACCCTACTGCTAGGATAGTGTTTGGCTCTCTTCAGACAGACTTCCCTGTTAAACAAGTCCTGGCCAACTGTAAAAGACAGTAGAGAGAGCTTTCTGTGACCAGGTGTTTCAGGGGAGTGGTGCAGGACATAATTAAACTGTTAAAGCAAGAATTTAAGAACATTATTCCCAAAAATTAATATCTAAAATATCAAATATCACTACATACCCATGTTTCATACTTCTTAGCATGATCTGCATGCCATGTCAAAGGCACAAGGCATCATATGGGACAGGTCTGGGACAGGACCACCAGGGCAGGTAGATCATCAACACAGAAGTGGCTTACAGAGATGGAAGAATTCCTAGTATCCCTGTCTGGTGTGAGTTAGCAGACTCTCATACCTGGTGGTGGCTTGGATATGGGAGCTGGGCTGATGATAGCTACTTGGGTACCTGCAGGTGAAGCAGAACATTAGTAATAGCAATTACATGTCCTTGATTTACATTGACTTTCATGTGGGAATAGCTTTTGCAACATGACTCCTCTACATATCTGCTTTCTAAGACTGTCATAGGTTCATAGGTTCATAGGTTCATACTAGGCTATCTGCCCGAGGGCATTTACAAGCCTAGCCCATAGTTTTGTGGCTTACGCCACCCCTTTAGTATGGGGAACTATACCCATTATTTTGCTGTGCCTCTGTTGAGCAGTGACACTGAGGTAATCCCTGGGGTATATCTGCGATCTCCCATCCATTGGTCAAGATTTCTCTTGAACAAGGCCAGCGAGGTGCTCTGCCTCACATATACCAGGATTTTATTCCACAGCATAGGGAGTCTTTGGGTGATGAATCTATCCCTCCAGCACGTCCTATTAATAGCTGTGTCGAGGTTTAAGTCTCCCGCCCTTGTGGCTCTGACAGATCTAGATTTTTTGAGGTGAAGCATATTCATCAAATCTGGGTTTGACATGGCCTTGTATGTTAGGCAAAGGTCACCTCTGAGCAAGCGGTAAGCAACTGAATAGAGCTGGAGTTCTTTCAGTCGGGCAGCATAGGACAGATGTTTGAGACCCTTTATCCTTTTGGTGAGGAACTTTTGTGGCCTCTCCAGCTGCTGCAAGTGTCGGGTCAGATACATTCCGAATGGGGCATTGTACTCAATCATTGGTCTGATGAGTGATGAGTATAGGGAGACTATGACCTCCCTTGATCTAGATGAGAATCCCTTCATGATAAGGTGGGCAGTGTAGAAGGTCTTCCTAACTACTTTAGCTACATGGGTGTCGAATGACAGACTACTATCAACCTGGGTCCCCAGGTCCCTGATAACTTCTTCTGTGCTCAGTGGATTGCCACCTATTTGGTAGCTAGGGGTAACCTTGTTTTTCCCGAAGGGTATGACTATGCATTTTTGGCATTTAACTTTAGGCCATGGCTCTGGCACCAGTTATCCATTTCTGTGAGACCCTTCTGAAGGATATCTGTGTCAGATGTGTTTTCTACTATGGCGCCCAGTTTGCAGTCATCTGCAAACTTTGTCAGCCATAACCCTCCTGTGTTTGCTTGTACTGGAAAAGTAGATGCCAAACAAGAGTGGGCCCAGGACTGAGCCCTGTGGTACACCACTTGTGACAGGCTTTGAGTCTGACATGGCGCCAGCAACTCTGACCCTGTGGGTTCTGTCACTCAGCCAGTTTGCAACCCATCTTGTGATGTATGGGTTAACATTTAAGCTGATGAGTTTTTCAATGATACCCGAGTGGGGTATTGTATCGAAGGCCTTCGCCAGATCGAGGTAGGCTGTATGGACTGCCTTTCCCTCATCAATGGCTTTGGTGACTGTTTGAAAAAGTCAACCAAGTTTAGAAGGCATGATCTGCCTTTGACAAAGCCAAACTGGGATGGATCCAAAGTCTGCAAATTCCCTATGTCTTTATTTATGAGGTCCATTATGATCCTCTCCATGGCTTTGCAGATAAGGCTTGTCAAGCTAATGGGCCGGTAATTTCCAGGGTCGGTGGAGGCACCGCCTTTGTGAAGTGGGACCACAGTTGCAGTGCGCCACTCCCTGGGTACATATCCAGAGGTAAGACTATGATTAAACAGCTGTCCTAGCTGTGGGTTTAATTCCTCGTTGAGTTCGTGGAGCACACAGCCGGGGACACCATCAGGTCCCATGGATGCTGTGTTTTTTGCTTTGGAGAGAGCAGTTCTCACTTGGGCGTTGGAGATGTTTGGGGGGCTGCAATCACTTGGTATAGATATCTCTCCTTTTGGGAGTAATGTGCAGCAAAAGCAATATGCATTCCCATAGAACTATCATGTACCAGTATGTGCGACATACATTGAGTGGTGTGGAACATGTTTCAGCACTGTCACAGGTATTTCATTTTTAAAGTCAGCAGGTTGCCTGTGGCTGACAATGAAGACAATGTGAATATGTCGCAGTCAGATGACACAGTGATACTAACAGCAATGCTAACATAGCTCCTACATGGGGTGAAATGCTAAAGAGCCACACTAGACTTTCACAAACACTAGTGTTTTCTGCTGGACATCCTGAAAGTTTGAATCCCACCAGGCTGTGCAAGAAACCCACTACAAATGGCATGCCACGCTGCCTCTTATGTGTATGCATACATAGTAGCAGAGAAGTGTGATGGTGTGCCATGCTGCCTCTTATGTGTATGCATACACAGTAGTAGTGAGGTGTGATGGTGTGTCAAGCTGCCTCTTATGTGCATGTACAAACAGTAGCACAGAGGTATGATGGTATGCCATGCTGCATCTTATGTGCATGCACAAACAGTAGCAGAGAGGTGTGATGGTGTGCCATGCTGCACCTTATGTGTATGCAGACACAGTAGCACAGAGGTGTGGAGGCATGCCATGCTGCCTCTTATGTGTATGCACACACAGTAGTAGAGAGGTGTGTTGGTGTGCCATGCTGCCTCTAATGTGTATGCACAAACAGTAGCACAGATATGTGATGGTGTGCCATGCTGCCTCTTATGTGTATGCACACACAGTAGCACAGAGTGGTGATAGTGTGCCATGCTACCTCTTATGTGTATGCATACACAGTAGCAGAGAGGTATGATGGTGTGTGCCATGCTGCCTCTTATGTGTATGCAGACACAGTAGCAGAGAGGTGTAATGGTATGCCATACTGCCTCTTATGTGTATGCATACACAGTAGCAGAAAGGTGTGAAGGCATGCCATGCTGTCTCTTATGTGTATGCATACACAGTAGCAGAGAGGTGTGATGGTGGGCCATGCTGCCTCTTATGTGTATGCATGCACAGTTGCAGAGAGGTGTGATGGCGTGACATGCTGCCTCTTCTGTGTATGCATACACAGTAGCAGAGAGATGTGATGGTGTGCCATGCTGCCTTTTATGTGTATGCATATACAGTAGCAGAAAGGTGTGATGGCATGCCATGCTGCCTCTTATGTGTATGCATACACAGTAGCAGAAAGGTGTGAAGGCATGCCATGCTGTCTCTTATGTGTATGCATACATAGTAGCAAAGAGGTGTGATGGTGGGCCATGCTGCCTCTTATGTGTATGCATGCACAGTAGCAGAGAGGGTGATGGCGTGACATGCTGCCTCTTCTGTGTATGCATACACAGTAGCAGAGAGATGTGATGGCGTGCCATGCTGCCTTTTATGTGTATGCATATACAGTAGCAGAAAGGTGTGATGGCATGCCATGCTGCCTCTTATGTGTATGCATACACAGTAGCAGAAAGGTGTGAAGGCATGCCATGCTGTCTCTTATGTGTATGCATACACAGTAACACAGAGGTGTGATGGCATGCCATGCTGCCTCTTATGCATATGCATACACAGTAGCAGAGAGGTGTGATGGTGTGCCATGCTGCCTATTATGTGTATGCATACACAGTAACAGAGAGGTGTGATGGTGTGATATGCTGCCTCTTCTGTGTATGCATATGCAGTAACAGGCAGGTGTGATGGTATGCCACGCTCCCTCTTATGCGCATGCATACACAGTAGCACAGAGGTGTGATGGTGTACCATGCTGCCTCTTGTGTGTATGCAAACACAGTAGCACAAAGGTGTGATGGTATGCCATCCTGCCTCTTATGTGTATGCACACACAGTAGCACAAAGGTGTGATGGCATGTCATGCTGCCTCTTATGTATATGCATACACAGTAGCACAAAGGTGTGATGGCATGCCATGCTGCCTCTTATGTGTATGCATACACAGTAGCAGAGAGGTGTGATGACATGCCATGCTGCCTCTTATGTGTATGCGAACACAGGAGTAGAGAGGTGTGATGGCATGCCATGCTGCCTCTAATGTGTATGCATACACAGTAGCAGAGAGGTGTGATGGCATGCCATGCTGCCTCTTATGTGTATGCATACACAGTAACAGGGAGGTGTGATGGTGTGCCATGCTGCATCTTATTTGTATGCACACACAGTAGCACAGAGGTGCGATGGAATGACATGCTGCCTCTTATGTTTATGCATACACAGTACCAAAGAGGTGTGGTGGTGTGCCATGCTGCCTCTAATGTGTATGCCAAACAGTAACACAGAGGTGTGATGGTATGTCATGCTGTCTCTTATGTGTATGCACACAGAGTAGCACAGAGGTGTGATGGTATACCATGCTGCCTCTTATATGTATGTACACATGGTAGCACTGAAGTGTGATGGCATGCCATGCTGCCTCTTATATGTATGCATACACAGTAGCAGAGAGGTGTGGTGGTGTTCCATGCTGCCTCTAATGTGTATACGCAAGCAGTAACACAGAGGTGTGATGGTATGCCATGCTGCCTCTTACGTGTATGCACACACAGTAGCACAGAGCTGGTATGGTGTGCCATGCTGCCTCTTATGTGTATGCATACATAGTAGCAGAGAGGTGTGATGGCATGCCATGCTGCCTCTTATGTGTATGCATACACAGTAGCAGAAAGGTGTGATGGTATGCCATGCTGTCTCTTATCTGTATGGATACACAGTAGCAGAGAGGTGTGATGGTGTGCCATGCAGCCTCTTCTGTGTATGCATACACAGTAGCAGAGAGGTGTGATGGGGTGCCATGCTGCCTCTTTTGTGTATGCATACACAGTAGGAGAGTTGTGATGGTGTGCCATGCTGCCTCTTATGTGTATGCATACCCAGTAGCACAGAGGTGTGATTGAGTGCCAGGCTGCCTCTTATGTGTATTTATACACAGAAGCAGAGAGGTGTAATGGCGTACCATGCTGCCTCTTATGATTATACACACAGTAGCACAGAGGTGTGATTGCATGCCATGCTGCCTCTTATGGGTATGCACACACAGTAGCAGGTGTGATGGTGTGCCATGCTGCTTCTTATGTGTATGCGAACACAGTCGCAGAGAGGTCTGATGGCATGCCATGCTGCCTCTTATGCGTATGCACACACAGTACACAGAGGTGTGATGGCATGCCATGCTGCCTCTTAAATGTATGTACACACAGTAACACAGAGATGTGATGGTGTGCCATGCTGTCTCTTATGTGTATGCATACACAGTAGCAGAGAGCTGTGATGGCATGCCATGCTGCCTGTTATGTTTATGTACACACAGTGACACCAAAGTGTGATGGCATGCCATGCTCCCTCTTATGTGTATGCATACACAGTAGCAGAGAGGTGTGGTGGTGTTCCATGCTGCCTCTAATGTGTATACACAAGCAGTAACACAAAGGTGCGATGGTGTGCTATGCTGCCTCTTATGTGTATGCACACACAGGAGCACAGAGCTGGTATGGTGTGCCATGCTGCCTCGTATGTGTATGCATACATAGTAGCAGAGAGGTGTGATGGTGTGCCATGCTGCCTCTTATGTGTATGTGAACACAGTAACGGAAAGGTGTGATGGTATGCCATGCTGTCTCTTATGTGTATTGATACACAGTACAGAGAGGTGTGATGGTGTGCCATGCTTCCTCTTCTGTGTATGCATACACAGTAGCAGAGAGGTGTGATGGGGTGCCATGCTGCCTCTTTTGTGTATGCATACACATTAGGAGAGTTGTGATGGTGTGCCATGCTGCCTCTTATGTGTATGCAGACACAGTAGCACAGAGGTGTGATGGAGTGCCAGGCTGCCTCTTATGTGTATTTATACACAGAAGCAGAGAGGTGTAATGGTGTACCATGCTGCCTCTTATGATTATGTACACACAGTAGCACAGAGGTGTGATGGTGTGCCATCCTGTCTCTTATGTGTATGCACACACAATAGCACCGAAGTGTGATGGCATGTCATGCTGCCTCTTATGTGTATGCATAGACAGTAGCACAGAGGTGTGATGGCATGCCATGCTGCCTCTTATCTGTATGCATACACAGTAGCAGAGAGGTGTGATTGTGTGCCATGCTGCCTCTCATATGTATGCACATACAGTAGCACAGAAGTGTGATGGAATGCCATGCTGCCTCTTATGTGTATGCATACACTGTAGCAGAGAAGTGTGGTGGTGTGCCATGCTGCCTCTAATGTGTATGCACAAACAGTAGCACAGAACTGTGATGGTGTGCCATGCTTCCTCTATGTGTATGCACACACAGCAGCAAAAAGGTGTGTTGGTGTGCCATGCTGCCTCTTATGTGTATGCGAGCACAGTAGCAGGGAGGTGTGATGGCATGCCATGCTGCCTCTTATGTGTATGCATGCACAGTAGCAGAGAGGTGTGACGGCATGCCATGCTGTCTCTTATGTGTATGGATACACAGTAGCAGAGAGTTATGATGGTGTGCCATGCTGACTTTTCTGTGTATCCATACACAGTTTCAGAGAGGTGTGATGGCATGCCATGCTGCCTCTTTTGTGTATGCATACACAGTAGGAGAGGTGTGATGGTGTGCAATACTGCCTCTTATGTGTATGCACACACAGTCGCACCGAAGTGTGATGGCATGCCATGCTCCCTCTTATGTGTATGCATGCACAGTAGCACAGAGGTGTGATGGTGTACCATACTGCCTCTTATGTGTATGCACACACAGTAGCACAGAAGTGTGATGGTGCGCCAGCCTGCCTCTTATGTGTATGCACACACAATAGCACAGACATGTGATGGCATGTCATGCTGCCTCTTATGTGTATGCATACACAGTAGCACAGAGGTGTGATGGCATGCCATGCTGCCTCTTATCTGTATGCATACACAGTAGCAGGGAGGTGTGATTGTCTGCCATGCCGCCTCACATGTGTATGAACTCGCAGTAGTAGAGAGGTGTGATGGTGTGTCCATGCTGCATCTTATGTGCATGCACACACAGTAGCACAGAGGTGTGATGGAATGCCATGCTGCCTCTTGTGTGTATGCATACACAGTAGCAGAGAGGTGTGGTGGTGTGCCATGCTGCCTCTAATGTGTATGTACAAACAGTAACACAGAACTGTGATGGTGTGCCATGCTGCCTCTATGTGTATGCACACACAGTAGCACAAAGGTGTGTTGGTGTGCCATGCTGCCTCTTATGTGTATGCATGCAAAGTAGCAGATAGATGTGATGGTGTGCCATGCTGCCTCTTATGTGTATGCAAACACTGTACCAGAGAGGTGTGATGGCATGACATGCTGTCTCTTATGTGTATGGATACACAGTACAGAGAGGTGTGATGGTGTGCCATGCTGCCTCTTCTGTGTATGCATACACAGTAGCAGAGAGGTGTGATGGGGTGTCATGCTGCCTCTTTTGTGTATGCATACACATTAGGAGAGTTGTGATGGTGTGCCATGCTGCCTCTTATGTGTATGCACACACAGTAGCACAGAATTGTGATGGAGTGCCAGGCTGCCTCTTATGTGTATTTATACACAGACGCAGAGAGGTGTAATGGTGTACCATGCTGCCTGTTATGATTATGTACACACAGTAGCACAGAGGTGTGATGGTGTGCCATCCTGCCTCTTATGTCTATGCACACACAATAGCACAGAAGTGTGATGGCATGTCATGCTGCCTCTTATGTGTATGCATACACAGTAGCACAGAGGTGTGATGGCATGCCATGCTGCCTCTTATCTGTATGCATACACAGTAGCAGGGAGGTGTGATCGTGTGCCATGCTGCCTCTCATATGTATGCACATGCAGTAGTAGAGAGGTGTGATGGTGTGCCATGCTGCATCTTATGTGCATGCACACATAGTAGCACAGAGGTATGATAGCATGCCATGCTACCTCTTATTTGTATGCACACACAGTAGCACAGAAGTGTGATGGAATGCCATGCTGCCTCTTATGTGTATGCATACACTGTAGCAGAGAAATGTGGTGGTGTGCCATGCTGCCTCTAATGTGTATGCACAAACAGTAGCACAGAACTGTGATGGTGTGCCATGCTTCCTCTATGTGTATGCACACACAGCAGCAAAAAGGTGTGTTGGTGTGCCATGCTGCCTTTTATGTGTATGCATGCACAGTAGCAGAGAGGTGTGACGGCATGCCATGCTGTCTCTTATGTGTATGGATACACAGTAGCAGAGAGTTATGATGGTGTGCCATGCTGCCTTTTCTGTGTATGCATACACAGTTTCAAAGAGGTGTGATGGCATGCCATGCTGCCTCTTTTGTGTATGCATACACAGTAGGAGAGGTGTGGTGGTGTGCCATGCTGCCTCTTATGTGTATGTATACACAGTCGCACCGAAGTGTGATGGCATGCCACGCTCCCTCTTATGTGTATGCATACACAGTAGCACAGAGGTGTGATGGTGTGATGGTGTACCATACTGCCTCTTATGTGTATGCACACACAGTAGCACAGAAGTGTGATGGTGTGCCAGCTTGCCTCTTATGTGTATGCACACACAATAGCACAGAATTGTGATGGCATGTCATGCTGCCTCTTATGTGTATGCATACACAGTAGCACAGAGGTGTGATGGCATGCCATGCTGTCTCTTATCTGTATGCATACACAGTAGCAGGGAGGTGTGATTGTCTGCCATGCCGCCTCACATAGTAGAGAGGTGTGATGGTGTGTCCATGCTGCATCTTATGTGCATGCACACACAGTAGCACAGAGGTGTGATGGAATGCCATGCTGCCTCTTGTGTGTATGCATACACAGTAGCAGAGAGGTGTGGTGGTGTGCCATGCTGCCTCTAATGTGTATGTACAAACAGTAACACAGAACTGTGATGGTGTGCCATGCTGCCTCTATGTGTATGCACACACAGTAGCACAAAGGTGTGTTGGTGTGCCATGCTGCCTCTTTTGTGTATGCATGCAAAGTAGCAGATAAGTGTGATGGTGTGCCATGTTGCCTCTTATGTGTATGCAAACACTGTACCAGAGAGGTGTGATGGCATGACATGTTGTCTCTTATGTGTATGCATGCACAGTAGCAGAGAGGTGTGATGGCATGCCATGCTGTCTCTTATGTGTATGGATACACAGTAGCAGAGATTTGTGATGGTGTGCCATGCTGCCTTTTCTGTGTATGCATACACAGTTTCAGAGAGGTGTGTTGGCATGCCATGCTGCCTCTTTTGTGTATGCATACACAGTAGGAGAGGTGTGATGGTATGCTATGCTGCCTCTTATGTGTATGCATACACAGTAGCAGATAGATGTGATGGCATACCATGCTGCCGCTTATGTGCATGCATACACAGAAGCACAGAGGTGTGATGGTGTATCGTGCTGCCTCTTATGTGTATGCACACACAGTAGCACAGAGGTGTGATGGAGTATCATTTTGCCTCTTATGTGTATTTCTACACAGAAGCAGAGAGGTGTGATGGCTTACCATGCTGCTTCTTATGATTATACACACACAGTAGCACAGAGGTGTGATGGCATGCCATGCTGCCTCTTATGCATATGCACACACAGTACACAGAGGTATGATGGCATGCCATGCTGCCTCTTATATGTATTTACACACAGTAACACACAGGTGTGATGGCATGTCATGCTGCCTCTTATATGTATGTACATACAGTAACACAGAGGTGTGAGGCCATGCCATGCTCTCTCTTATGTGTATGCATACACAGTAGCAGAGAGTTGTGATGGCATGCCATGCTGCCTCTTATGTGTATGTGCACACAGTAGCACTGAAGTGTGATGGCATGCCATGCTGCCTCTTACTTGCATGTACACACAGAAACAGGTGTGATGGCATGCCACGCTCCCTCTTATGTGTATGCATACACAGTAGCACAGAGGTGTGATGGCATGCCATGCTGCCTGTTATCTGTATGCATACACAGTAGCAGAGAGGTGTGATGGCATGCCATGCTGCGTCTTATGTGTATGCATACACAGTAGCAGGGAGGTGTGATGGTGTGCCATGCTGCCTCTCATGTGTATGCACACACAGTAGTAGAGAGGTGTGATGGTGTGCCATGCTGCATCTTATATGCATGCACACACAGTAGCACAGAGGTGTGATAGCATGCCATGCTGCCTCTTATTTGTATGCACACACAGTAGCACAGAAGTGTGATGGAATGCCATGCTGCCTCTTATGTGTATGCATACACTGTAGCAGAGAGGCGTGGTGTTGTCCCATGCTGCCTTTAATGTGTATGCACAAACAGTAGCATAGAACTGTGATGGTGTGCCATGCTGCCTCTATGTGTATGCACACACAGCAGCAAAAAGGTGTGTTGGTGCGCCATGCTGCCTCTTATGTGTATGCAAATACAGTAGCAGAGAGGTGTGATGGCATGCTATGCTGCCTCTTATGTGTATGCACGCACAGTAGCAGAGAGGTGTAACGGCATGCCATGCTGTCTCTTATGTGTATGGATACACAGTAGCAAAGAGTTGTGATGGCGTGCCATGCTGCCTTTTCTTTGTATGCATACACAATTTCAGAGAGGTGTGATGGCATGCCATGCTGCCTCTTTTGTGTATGCATACACAGTAGGAGAGGTGTGATAGTGTGCCATGCTGCCTCTTATGTGTATGCATACACAGTAGCAGAGAGATGTGATGGCATACCATGCTGCTGCTTATGTGCATGCACACACAGTAGAACAGAGGTGTCATGGCATTCCATGCTGCCTCTTATGTGTATCCACACACAGTAGCACAGAGGTGTGATGGAGTACCAGGCTACCTCTTATGTGTATGTATACACAGAAGCAGAGAGGTGTGATGGCGTACCATGCTGCTTCTTATGATTATACACACACAGTAGCACAGAGGTGTGATGGTGTGCCATGCTGCTTCTTATGTGTATGCATACACAGTACACAGAGGTATGATGGCATGCCATGCTGCTTCTTATATATATGTACACACAGTAGCACAAAGGTGTGATGGCATGCCATTCTCTCTCTTATGTGTATGCATACACAGTAGCAGAGATGTGTGATGGCATGCCATACTGCCTCCTATGTGTATGTACACACAGTAGCACTGAAGTGTGATGGCATGCCATGCTACCTCTTATGTGTATGCACACACAGAAGCAGGTGTGATGGTGTGCCATGCTGCTTCTTATGTGTATGCATACACAGTAGCACAGAGGTGCAATGGCATGCCATGCGGCCTCTTATGCATATGCACACACAGTAGCACAGAGGTGTGATGGCATGCCATGCTGCCTCTTTTGTGTATGCACACACAGTAGCACTGAAGTATGATGGCATGCCATGCTGCCTCTTATGTGTATGCACACAGAGTAGCACAGAGATGTGATGGCATTCCATGCTGCCTCCTATGTATATGCACACACAGTAGCACTGAGGTGTAATGGCATGCCATGCTAAATCTTATGTGTTTGCACACACAGTAGCAGGTGTGATGGCATGCCATGGTGCCTCTTATGTGTATGCATACACAGTAGCAGAATGGTGTGATGGCTTGCCATGCTGCCTCTTATGTGTATGCACACACAGTAGCAAATAGGTGTGATGACATGCCATTCTGGCTCTTATGTGTATGCATTCACAGTAGCACAGAGGTGTGATGGCATGTCATGCTCCCTGTTATGTGTATGCATATACAGTAGCAGAGAGGTGTGATGTTGTGCCATGTTGCCTCTTACGTGTTTGCATACACAGTAACAGAGAGGTGTAATGGTGTGCCATGTTGCCTCTTATGTGTATGCATACACAGTAGCACAGAGGTGTGATGGCATGCCATGCTGCCTCTTATGTGTATGCATACACAGTAGCAGAGAGGTATTGTGGTGTGCCATGCTGCCTCTAGTGTGTATGCACAAACAGTAGCATAGAGGTCTGATGGTGTGCCATGCTGCCTCTTATGTGCATTTGCACACAGTAGCACAGAGGTGTGATGGAATGCCATGCTGCATCTTATGTGTATGCATACACAGTAACAGAGAGGTATGATGGTGTGCCTTGCTGCCTTTTATTTGTATGGATGCACAGTAACAGAGAGGTGTGATGGCATGCCATGCTGTCTCTTATGTGTATGGATACATAGTAGCAGAGAGGTGTGATGGCATGACATGCAGACTCTTATGTGTATGCACACACAGTAGCACAGAGGTGTGATGGCATGCCATGCTGCCTCTTATGTATATGCATACACAGTAGCAGAGAGGTGTGGTGGTGTTCCATGCTGCCTCTTCTGTGCATGCGAACACAGTAGCAGAGATGTGTGATGGTGTGCCATGCTGCCTCTTATGATTATTCACACACAGTAGCACAGAGGTGTGATGGCATGCCATGCTCCTCTTATGTGTTTGCACACACAGTAGCAAGTGTGATGGTTTGCCATGCTGTCTCTTATGTGTATGCATACACAGTAGCACAGAGGTGTGATGGCATGCCATGCTGCTTCTTATATGTATCTGCTCACAGTAGCACAGAAGTGTGATATCATGCCATGCTGCCTCTTCTGTGTGTGCAAACACAGTAGCAGAGAGGTGTGATGGCATGCCATGCTGCCTCTTATGTGTATGCACACTTAGTAGCACTGAGGTGTGATGGCATGCCATGCTACCTCTTATGTGTATGCACACACAGTAGCAAGTGTGATGGTGTGCCATGCTGCCTCTTATGTGTATGCATACACAGTAGTAGAGAGGTGTGATGTCATGCCATGCTGCCTCTTATGTGTATGCACATGCAGTCGCACAGAGGAGTGATGGTGTGCCATGCTGCCTCTTATGTGTATGCACACACAGTAGCAGGTGTGATGGCATACCATGCTGCCTCTTATGTGTATGCACACACAATAGCACTAAGATATGATGGCATGCCATGTTGCCTCTTAGGTGTATGCACACACACAGTAGCAGCTATGATGGCATTCCATGCTGCTTCTTATGTGTATGCATACAAAGTAGCAGAGAGGTGTGATTGTTTGCCATGCAGCCTCTTGTGTTTATGCACACACAATATCAGAGAGGTATAATGGCATGCCATGCTGCCTCTTATCTGCATGCACACACAGTAGCACAGAGGTGTGATGGCATGCAATGCTGCCTCTTATGTGTATGCATACACAGTAGGCCAGAGGTGTGATGTTGTGCCATGCTGTGTCTTATGTGTATGCACACACAGTAGCACAGAGGTGTGATGGCATGCCATGCTGCCTTATATGTGTATGCACACACAGTAGCTGAGATATGTGATGGCATGCCATGCTGCCTCTTATGTGTATGCACGCACAGTAACACAGAGGTATGATGGCCTGCCATGCTGCCTCTTATGTGTATGCACACACAGTAGCACAGAGGTTTTATGGCATGCCATGCTGCCTCTTATGTGTATGCAGACACAGTAGCACAGAGGTGTGATGGTTGTTATCACCTGAATGACTCCAGGTCATTTTCTGATGTTAATGTGCACAGAGAGATGTGACACCTTTCATGCAGAAATGAAGAGTGACTGGGCATCAGCTATACGGACTGTAACATGACCTGCAGCATTTGTAGATTGACCTGGCATAAAGGGACTCACAGCAAACCTAGTGTTCAGATTATCGGTAGCTCATATGGCATCCATTGTTGTCTCCATGTGGTGGAAGGCAAAGGGCCTCTGTTGTGCCTTTGCAGACCACACTAGCCAAAGCAAAGGTTCCAGGTTAAAGGGGAATAGTCTCAGTCTGGTCTTCCATAGATGTCACACAACATTCAGGAAACCGCGTGACTTTTACTTTTGGCCAGAGCAGGCAACACTTCTTGGCACAGCCATTTTCATGGCTGTGTAAAACAAAACTCCTCTGACTCCACCCCTTAATTGCTTTACTAGGTTGTCCACTCTGGTGCCAGCAATAATACATCATCCCTATCCTCTTTTGGCTAACAGAGCACCAAATCCATTTAAGGCCATTGCCCAGGTCATAAATACCATCTAGCTATTGACTTTCAATGAAGGACACCACTTTGGGTTCTCATACAACATGCTAACATGTCACACCATCTCTACCAGAGACTTTGTCAACCCCAAAACTACATGGTACACATGGCCAAGGTTTGTAACGCAGCGGACTTAGTCTGCTACTGGAGGATATGATCCTATACTTTCCCCACATGCTACCTACCAAAGTGGCGGCTATCACATCCACCTCCCATGATGCTTATCCTGTCGCTTGTCATTGTGCCGTGCAGTGCAGCAATGAACTTCATTGCAGGGACTGACTCTGAATGGCCACTGACACTTGTTGTTGAGAGATTCCTGCTGGAATTCCTAGCACATTAGCATGAATGAAGCTCTTACACACCAAAAAATCCCAGCATTCAGAATAGATGAACATCACTACCCAGAAGTGGATTTATACTCTCTGAATCACAATCTGCCATGTCTGATTCTTGTCATTTCCACATACAGTGAGTCTCATTTGCATTTTAACACTCATTTTCATGACATCATGCATTCATTTTCACACTATGTTTCCAATATTTTTTCTCAAATAGCATGGCCAAGTTACATGTGACTGAACCTTCCCTCCATGTATCACTAATCAGTGTGGGAGAAAGGCAGAGAGAGAGAGAGAGAGAGACTGAGATGCCTTAGTTCAAGGATTATTGACTAATGCAAATATTAATTACACAGCAAGTCATTGAAATAAATGGTCCATGTGCACAGACACACACACACACACACACACACACATATATATATATATATATATATATATATATATATATATATATATATATATATATATATATATATATATATATATATACATGCACCCCACACTATATATATGTGTGTATATATATATATATATATATATATACATATATATATATATCTATATATATATATGGTTTACCATCACAATGCCGACGTGCACTTGCACGGCTATGAAGTATTCGAACATCAGATGTTCAAACACTTCATATTGCGGCAGGTGATGTGAGCGAACGTTGCCATTGCGAATGGACTGTGCATTCGCAATTCCAACGTTCGCTCATGGGAGCGGATCGCGGTACAGTGCGGTTAGGGAAATACATCCCTTTCCTCACTGTAGTGCGATCTCGGAGTTGGAATATTAAGTTAGGGGGGGTGTGGGGGGCACAGCCCCCCACGGGGGGGGGTGCAGGGGGGTGCAGCCCCCTGCATAACTGTGTGTGTCGGTTAGGTAGATAGGTGGTTATGGGAAGGTTGGGTTTGCTGTGTATTGCCGTAAATGTCGCGAGCGACATTTTCGACAATACACCCTTGTTTTCGAGGTTAGGTGGATTCGGAAATGTTCATTTCCGATGTAAAACTTCGAAAATAAAGACATGATTTGTTTTTATTTTCGAATTAATGATAGTAAACCTATATATATATATATATATATATATATATATATAGCCAGATTCATTACTAACTCCCCATACAACTCACACCACTGCATTTCTTTAAACTCTCTTCAATGGCTTGAACTTCCCCAGTTTCTGCTATCTTATCAATTTCATATGCTACACTCTTTTCATGATAAACCCTCCTTCTGTCCATCTCTATCGTCCTTAGTCTCCATCTAAATCCCATCCCAGATGCTCCGTACTTCTAACCAACAATTACTTGATATCTACCACCCAAAAAGGTCAGTAGGCAAACTACTCTACAAACACTCCCTTACCCATGCTTGGAACAAACTTCCCCTTGGCTTACATTCAATCTCCCACACCTCACACTTTAAAACTGAACTAAAAGCTTATTTTCTCAATTCCAGAACCTGCCCTTGCCATGACCCTACCTAGTCTTCCTTCCCTTTATGTACCCTCAAAAGGACCATACTTAGTACCTCATTACACCTGTCTCTCCAATGTGTCTACTATGCATTTGCACAATTTTATACAAACAAAAAATGTTCAATGTTGACCTATTGGATTATATCAATGTAAAATTGTTACTTAGCTTCTTTTTAATGCAACTTTAACTTTATGCATGT
>NC_056746.1:43620062-43705062 GCF_019279795.1 Protopterus annectens
AAATTTTCCCTTTTCTGCACTGAAGTGCGGTTTCAGAGTTGGTATATTTAAGTAGGGGGGTGTGGGGGCTGCAGGGGTGCTTGCCCCCCTGCTCAGAGCATTAAGATACGTGTTTTTTTTTTTTTTACATTTTTATTAAATATTTGAAGATTCAAGTTTTGCTCATATGTTGTCAAACATATGAGGTTCGAAATTTTGAAGCTTTGAATATATAATATAGACCCCCCCCCTAATAGTCCACTGCCATCCTTTGTCCACCGACTTGAAAATGTACTATCGATACATATTCTTATCTTTCCGTTGCTACCTGTGAACTGAGAGACGCATCAGTTAGCATTTCTTGGAAAGTGATAAAAGGCTTCTACAGCCATACTGAGGGTGTCAACAAAAAGGAAGCTTTGGCAAGTCTAGGTGCTGAACTGGACAGAAGAGGAGATGACACAGATGCTCACCATCTGTGCCAGACATAAGCAGAGCATGCAACCATGCCTCAGGAACTTAGTAATGATTGACATTTGGAGATGGATATCATGGGAGCACTGATGAACTGGGATCTACTGGACTGGTGCAGGTCCACCACCACTATGATAATCTATACCAGAAGGACACAGAGGATCTTCAATGGAGTATCACAGAGGTCCAATACCAGCTACCTGATGCCTAGAGTAAGTTACATACTCCACACCTTAACACCTGCATTATCAAATATGTATGTAGCAAGCATACGTGTTTAAGTGATGCATTGTGTTTCAACTGTATTTCTTAAATATCTGTAATAACAATAGTAATTTACATGAAAGAATAATACATTTTAATCATTAAAGTTTACAATCGCTTTTTGATGCATTCTAAAGTCATCCACAACTATACTGGACCAGTGTAAACATTATTAAGGACTGTCTAGTATGCATGTATATAGGGTTACCATATTTTGTTATACGAAAAAGAGGATGAAAAAATATGTGCTGGCATTATATCATACCAGCACATATTTTTTCATCCTCTTAGGGTTGCCAGATTCTTGACTGGCCGGGTCAGGACAAAAGGTCTTTCACTCTAGGTGAAGAAAAAAAAAAAAAAGGTCTTTAGTCTTTAATGCGGAACATCGCAGTTCCGCATTAAATACAAGTAGCTCCATGTTTGGCGATTTTTGATTGGCCCGTATACGAGCAATCAAAAACTTGCACAGCGGACCATCTTCTGTTCAGTGCAGAACATCAAACATTTCCGCATTGAACAGAGCTCCGTTTTTTGATTTTTTTGATTGGTCCATATACCAGTATACGAGCCAATCAAAAACTCACACAGCGGACCCTCTTTTGTTCAATGTGGAACATCAAGCAGTTCCGCATTGAACAGAGCTCTGTTTTGCAATTTTTTGATTGGCTGGTATACCAGTATACAGGACAATCAAAAAAAAAAAAGCAGAGAAAAGAGGAAATAGGGACGTCTGTTTTTTGAAAATTCTGCGATTTGTCTGGGTGTTTAAAAAACCCAGACAAATCGCAGAATTTTCAAAAAACACCTGGACGCCTGGACAGGAGCCCAAAAAGAGGACATGTCCGGGGAAACCTGGATGTATGGTAACCCTACATGTATATTATTACAAACTTCAAACATACTATTATAAATGTTATTCCATAACATCTGCTTTTAAAACATTTAAAGAAATGTTAAATCCATTAGCTAAACTAGAATCTATTTAAAGAGGCTGCTACCACAAATCAATGTATTAATTTGGATGAGTACACAAACAGTTTTGGGATACATCACAAAATGTACTGAAGATGTCACTACCTGAAGGATGTAACCATCAAAGCCAACTAAAAACCCTGGCTCACCAGTGAGGTATATGAATTACTGAGAGCACATAATGCTTCCTTTAAGGCTGGAGATAGAAAGGCCTTGAAAGAGACCAGGGCAAACTTGAACAAAGGTGTGAGAGTAGCAAAACGGGTCTATAGTCTAAAAATACAGAGACCCCTCTCTGACCAGAAAGATCCCAGGCAGCTATGGAATGGAATCCAAACCATCACAGACTATAAGCCGCCATCCACGGGATGTGATGATAGCCCAGATCCAAACCATCACAGACTATAAGCCACCATCCACGGGATGTGATGATAACCCAGATCCAAAACATCACACACTATAAGCCACCATTCAGGCAATGTGATGATAACCCAGATCCAAAACATCACTGACTATAAGCCACCATCCACGCGATGTGATGACAACCCAGATCCAAACCATCACAGACTATAAGCCACCATCCACGGGATGTGATGATAACCCAGATCCAAACCATCACAGACTCTAAGCCACCATCCACATGATGTGATGATAACCCAGATCGAAAACATCACAGACTATAAGCCACCATCCACACGATGTGATGATAACCCAGATCCAAACCATCACAGACTATAAGCCACCATCCACGCAATGTAATGATAACCCAGACTTTTTAAACAAGCTAAACATCTACTTTAGCAGATTCGAGGAATCATATAGAACATCACCAGAGAGACTACCCAGAAATGAAGATGTCACATCGCTATGCCTCAACCTGGAAGAAGTACGCAAGAACCTATGTATGGTTCATCTGGGCAAAACAGCTGGTCCCAATAGGATCCCTGGGAAGCTACTTAAAAACCATGCTGATCAGCTGGCACCAGTCTTCACAGACATTTGCAATATCTCTCTGAGCCAGGAAAAAGTGCCCAAATGCTTTAAGACCACCGACATTATCCCTCTGCCCCTCTGCCAAGAAACCATCTCCAGCATCATTAAATGATTAACAGCCGATTGCACCTACCTCCGTAGTGATGAAGTGTTTCAAAAATGGTCTAGGATCTTATAACATCCTGCCTGCCTGCTACATTTGATCCTTTACAATTTGCATACCACTCAAATCATTCTACTGCAGATGCCATCACCTTAACACTTCATCACACCTTGGATCACCTGGAAAATGAGGACTGTTACATATGCATGCTGTTCATAGACTTCAGCTTGGCCTTCAACATGGTTATTCCACAACAACTGCTGTCTAAGCTGAGTAAACTGGGTGTAGAAAACACAATATGCAAATGGAACCTCGCCTTCCTAGCTGAAAGGCCACAGATAGTTCAAGCTGGAAAGCATCAGTCAAACAGCATCACCCTAAACACCGCGGTCACACAAGGTCGGGTACTCAGTCCACTTCTTTGCACAGTTCTAACACATGACTGCACAGCTATGCATCAGTCAAATAGAATCATCACATTTGCAGATGACACCACAGTAATCGGCCTTATCAAGAAGGAAGATGAGGTGGCCTACAGGGAGGAAGTTAACCAACTCGTTCATTCGTGCACTGACAACAACTTAGCACTAAATGTTGGGAAAACCAAGGAAATCATCATCGATTTTAGGAAGAAGAAAAAATTACATATGTCTATCATCATCAATGGTGCCACAGTGGAGAGAGTAAATAGCACCAAATTCTTAGGGGCATATATCTCAAATAACCTAAGTTGGGACACAAACACATCCTACCTTATAAAGACAGCCCAACAACATCTCCACTTCCTTATGAGACTTTGTAGACCTAACCTCCACCCTCAGGTCCTACTCACCTTCTACAGAGTCATGATTGAGTGCGTACAGACAAACAACATCATTGTCTGCCATGAAAATTGCTCTCAAGCTGATTGCAAGACATTAGACAAGATTGTTAAACAGGCCACAAAAATCATTGGCTCCAACCTTCAATCCCTACAGGACATATATTCAAACAGATGCTATGGCAGAGTCCAAAAACTATTGAGGGAAATACACCATCCAGCTTATGGACTATTCAAACACCTGCCAGCAAGAAAGTGCTACAGAAGCATTAGATGCAGGACATCCAGATTCCATAATAGCTTCTTCCCACACGCTATCAGACTGCTGAATAACAAACCCATAACCTAATGTGCTACATGGGTAAAACATTTGTGTGCAGTATGTCATTGTTTAGCTCACTTCATATGTCTCTCTTTGCACTAGGAAAACTGTGAATTGTAAGTTTATGGTATAAATTAGTGGTGGGTAAGTTTACATGTATGCCTCGCTTATTTATTGTAGCACTGTTTTTGCATATCCTAATATTTCTTCTGAGTCTATCCCTTCTGTTGTATTGTTGTGTTTCTGATGTAAATAGAGCTTTCAAATTTGTTTTACTTTATTTACGTTTTTTACTTTTTTGTATCTTATTTTTTTATTTTTTATTTAATTTACATTTTTTATTAATCTATCTTCTGTCATATCCTGCATTTCATCTTTATCCACAGATTTTCCAGAATATTCAGTATTACAACTTGTTGCCATAATGGTTAAGGTCTTCACCTCCCATGCACAAGGTAGAAGGCTTGATCCTGACCTCTGACCAATGCCTGTTTAGAGTTTGCATGTTTTCCCTGTGTCTCTGTTGGGCTTCCTTCCACCTCCGAAAAACATGCTGAGTGTTTCCATCACAAACTCACCAATGAATGGAGCTGTGGGCTGCAGCACAGACACTATATAGTGCCCTAGAGGGGGAAGAGTTGTACAGACCAACCAATGAATGGCACTGTGGGCTGCAGCACAAACTCTATATGGTGCCCTATAGGGGGAAGAGTTGTACAGACCAACCAATGAATGGGGCTGTGGGCTGCAGCACAGACTCTATATGGTGCCCTATAGAAAGAAGAGTTGTACAGACCAACCAATTAATGGCGCTGTGGGCTGCAGCACAGACTCTATATGGTGCCCTATAGGGGGAAGAGTTGTACAGACCAACCAATGAATGGCGCTGTGGGCTACAGCACATACTCTACATGGTGCCCTATAGGGGGAAGAGTTGTACATACCAACCAATGAATGGCACTGTGGGCTGCAGCACAGACTCTATATGGTGTCCAGAGCATAGTGTAGCTAGATTTGTATATGGTGTAATTAGATTAGTGAGGATAGGGGTGTTGTTAGTGGGGTATAGGATCTTTTGCGTAATAAGTAATTGTTGACAGAGTATATGGTTTTGCAATTCTAGCCATCCAAGTTGTTTGAGGTTAAGGCAGTGGTGAGTTTTAAAGGGGGAACTTGTGATGAATCTAGCTATGCTATTATAACAGGTAGAGAGTTTAGACAGGTTGTTTTTGGATAGGTTAGTATATATAACAGAGGCATAGAAAAGGGTGGAAATGAGGTGGGTCTGGGCAATCATTTTCCTTGCAGAAGGGATAAGGAAGGGTTTGATTCTATAGAGGGTGCCAAGTTTTTTGTTAACAGACTTTATAGTGGAGTTTATGTGTTCATCATAGTTGAGATGATTATCAATAGTTACACCTAGTAGGCGGGTTGTAGTCTCTGGGGTAATGTTGGCACCATTGCTAGAGGTTAAAGAGAAGAAAGGAATAGGTGATTTGTGAGTAGGAGTAAAAAGCAGTAGTTTTGTTTTTTGGGGATTTAGGAGGAAGCAGTGTTGCATAAACCAGTTTTCAACATTCTGAAACACAGTTTGGGTGAGGGAGTGGAGAGAGGCTATATTCTTGGCTGTACAGATTAAGGTGGAGTCGTCTGCATATTGAATGCAAGTGGCTTGAGGTATGTTCATGTGTAGATTGTTAATAAATAAGGAAAAGAGTAGGGGACCTAAGACAGAGCCTTGGGGTACCCCAATATTTACTGGGAGTAGTGAAGACAGATTGTTATGCCAAAGTACTGCTTGATGTCTATTTACCAGATAAGACCCAAACCATTGTATAGCTTGAGGATCAAGAGAGTGAGCCTTTAGTTTGTCTAGAAGTAAGTTATGGTTAACCATATCAAAGGCTTTTGATAGGTCAATAAATAGTGCAGAGGAAAAAGAGTTATTGTTACGATTTTTATATATAGAGTCAGTGAAGGATAAGAGGGCAGTCGGGAATGGCCTAAAGCCATGTTGGCAGTTTGCCAGTAGGTTATTTTGTAGTAAGTGGTTAAGTAGTTGTTTGTGAATACATTTTTCCATTATCTTAGCTAATGGGGAGAGTAGAGCAATAGAGTGAAAGTTAGAAAGCTCAGTAGAAGGTCCACCTTTATGTAGAGGGATGATGTGGGATATCTTCCATAGAGCAGGAATTTTGCCTTCTAAGATAGTTTTGTTAATAAGGATAGAGATGGGATAGTCTATGGCTTTTGCGGCTATTTGTAGGTATTCAGATGGGAGATGGTCAGCAGAAGGGGTGCAAGGTTTCAATTTTTGAAGTAGCTTACAGATGAGAGATGTAGATACAGGTTGTATTTGAAAGGTAGGCAATGAAGTATTGCAGATATTTGGTTGGGAAGCAGTGAGGGGTGGTAAAGAATTGGCCTCAGATTTTCCAGAATATTCCATATTACAATATATGTGAGCAATAATGTACTTATTTTGCCTTTACACATGGATATGGCTTATAGCTAGGTGTATTTAAAATTAAATGTTAACTTTTACTCATGGTCAACACAATGTAAAAACTAATTAGGTATAAGGTATAAATGTCATAATTGAATTTTAACATGCCTGTCTTTTGTGAGAAAGATGGCATCACAAATGACTACCTTAAATTATATATGTTGGGTACCTAAACTACTGTAGCTGATGGGTATTGCTGTAGGCAATATGATGGCATGTAGTCACAATTACATAATGTTGATGTTCGAATCCTACCTCCAACATTACATATATCATTGGCCAGATTCACTATTCTTACATAAGCATGACTTACTTGTAGAAAATGTGCTAGGAGAGGTAGTAATTTTGTTCCACTCTATTGTTCAGTTATGTTATGGATATCAACATTTCACATCGCACAATGTAGTTTGGATTTATTATGTACTTTGTGATGTTAAATGTATATGGCAGCTTATGTAATGCACATGGCAGCACTTGTAATTTACTTTTACTTCTAATTTCATATACTATGACATGAGAATTTTATATGTGTGCACACACATTCATGTCTGACTAAAATATGCATGTGCATGTCCATATAATAAAACAAACAGATAATATATTTTTTATTTATGAATATCTGCATACAGTAAGATTGCAGCATTGAGATATTGGCATGTAGTTCTTGCAAAATCGTACTACTAGACTTTGATGGTTTGAGTAACACTTCCTTAAATAAAACTTTCTGTCATTATTATACCACAAGCCATTCCTAATTTTATTATGTTTCTGAGGTGTTGCATAGTGGTCATGATCATCAATACACTTTTTCAGAATTCCAAGTACATAGATTGGCATAATACAAATGTGAACAGTGATACAGTTGCTAAGGGAATACTTTCTAGGCATTACATCGTGTTGCTGTGCATCTCACTGTGTATGTTGTTTGGAACCAATCAAATTCCATTCTGATTACACCATGTTGTAATGTGATCCATTAACCATGTTACATTGATCATCTCATTTGCATATCAGTTTGAACCGTGATATTGATTAATATCAAGACATATTTTTACTGCACATATTTTACTCATAATAAGTTTACACAAAACATTTGCTGAACACAATACTGATTTATAGCGTCACTTTTATTGTTATATTGGGACCTCAACATAAATGTGTAAGACACACATTGAGTAATGAATAAGGGCCATGTTCCTAGAGAAATGCCCTCAGTATTTGTGATTAGCATTGGTGTAAGAACCATCTAGAAACAGGTGTACACTGGGGCTACATTCCAAAAGATTTCCTCCTACTCCCAGCTTAGTATCAGTTGTCACTTAAACTGGAACAATTTTTTTTGGAATTGGGCACCATTTCTTTGTTGCATGCTAGAGTAGCATATGGCATATGCCTTCTAAACTAATGTATGTGTTTTACATGTGTACAGAATGCTGATATAGCAAAAATGTGGATGTAACAACAGAAGTTTGTTTGATGGACTGAGTAGTGTTATGACATGTAAATTACCTGAGTAACTTAATGAAAATGTAGAAATATATTAATATTACATTTAGAGTGCTGCATAATCATTGCATCACATTTATTATTATTAAAAATGTGTATCACTTGCCATACAATGTGTATGTAAACTTTACAGGCCTCATCTGGTGACTGTTATGTTGATGTTATGAATGTACCGTACTATGATGTAACTTGGGTACACGTTATGCATGTCTTGCTTAATTCATTTTGATGTTGTTACTGCATATCATATAATCTGTCCACAGTTATGTTGGTGCACATGTGACATTACAATAATAATTAGTTGTTGCAGATGTCTGCCTGCAAGTCTGATTGTGTTATGTGACACCTGTTAATACATACTGTGAAGCAATAGACAGATGTGACAATCTAGAAAAACTTGTCATGTTTATTCCATCCAAGTAGAACAGATAGCAATCACCACTGAACTGCACCGGGAACCGAATACACTACCACAAAAGACTAGAGGATGAATGGCACAAAAACCCAGCCGGTGTGTTGTGATGCAAAAAACACCAAAATCCACAGTAACGAATAATTGCTAAAGGTCAATAAACGCTCCAAGATGCTGTAGTTTAAAAGATGTCTTTAATCTTACAAACAAGAAACAAAATGCGTCGACCTAGGTTTCGTCCGACTACTCGGACTTCTTCAGAACAATGCTACAACAAAAATCTAGTCCTTAAATAACCGCTTTAATTGCCTTCATTGTTCAATTGAATCAAAAATTGCATAATTGATCATAACCTCCTTAAAGAGACGACTCGGTTATAAAACTTAATCATTAGTAATGTCATAAGATTACATAAAAAACAGTACTAATCTATGTGTTATGGTAATAGTAGTACAATATATATATGTGTGTTTATAATCACATATGTAATGTATATTTCTATATTAAATTTATGTATGTGTATACTGATAAAAGGTGTACCCATGGTGTAAAATAACTTGATAAATTGTCCAAGGTTTAAAAAAAACATGTGAATAACCTGTGGAAGAGTTAAATAAATAAATAAATATTCATGTATTTCATTGCATTATTCATTGAATAAAAATGTTGTACAATGAGCCAAATAAATACCCACATATAAATAAATAAATAAATGGAATACCTGAACATGTAATCAATAAATAATAAATCGTAAGATTAAATTTCAATATAAATAAAGAATATATATATTATTACATTTATTTATATTTATTTTGTACATATTTATGTGTGTCACCTGCCATCTACCCTCATTGAGTCTGAGGTGTACACCAAAATCTATGAGTATGTAAATGTACACGTATATAAATAAATGTGTATACAACTAATAGACCTTAATATGAAAACAAATATCATAATAAAAATGAATAATGAATAATAAATAAAGAAATGAACAACGTGATGTATGTAATTAAAACTGAATTTGTAACCATAAATCTCTAAAGTGCTCATATGATAAAATGTTACAAAACATTCTTAAAAATATCCTCAGAAAAGTTCCCTAGAACATCTTGAAAAAGATAAAACCTGTTGTTTTTTAAAAAATTTTTTTAAAAAAACTTTAAGAAATCAATTGGGTGGCTTCAAATGTGTAATGTAATGTGTGTAAAAACCCAAACTGGTCTATTGGTACGTATTAAGTACCTTTGATGTGATGTAACCATAAAATGGGTTTGATGGTAATGTATTCGTTTAGACCCGGATGTTGATTGGCATTTAATAAAATTTGCATTTTTAATTCCACTATATCAAGATTGTGTTTGGTGGTCTTGCCCTGCGGGTCCAACTCTTGGTGAAATACCCCCATAAATTTAAAACTGTGGGTGTTAAATTGATTAATGTGTCTTGCTAGTGCATTGGTCAATTTCAACTTCTTAATGTCCAGTAAGTGTTCTTTAATCCTATCACGTAACAACCTACAAGTTTTCCCCACATAAAAACTTTCACAGTTTTGACATATTGCAATATACACGACGTTGCGTGTGTAACAATTTATATGTTGATTGATCCGTACATTTTGTCCATTAATGGTCGTAGTGTGGTTGGTGTTAACAATGTGTTTACATATAGAATATAAACTATATAAACATATATATATAAACATATATTCAGGATGTTGAACACAGTTGTGATATTTTGTATCAAAAAAAACAGAGTAAAATTAAGAGAGACTCTAAAATATACGCATCCGGGATGGTTTACCCGAAATCACAACCATTGACTCGTGAACACGCTAAAAAAACAGACAGGACCGATCGGTTAGACGAACTTGATGACATCACTTCCCCTCCACGGCTAACCACGCATGTAGAACATCAAGCAAGTAGCCCCAGCTACACAGATGGTCTTAGGAGATCCAAGAGACTTAGAGGTGAACATACATTTGATGAGAACGAAGAATTTGAGAATATAGGTACTCGTCCAAGGAGAGATGCGGATTACTACAAGAAAGTGAATTATTCAAAAAACGAGTGGCGGACGCGCAAGTAGCCGATGGCGTCCACCACTATACGGTACGTGGTAAGAAATTTGACTTTCCCTATACCGCACAGAACGGAGTGTTATTGCCTGGTTGTGATTGTTCTGATGTTAAAGTTTTAAACAGTTTTGCCCCCATTCTACATCAAGATTTCACTTGTGGAGCGGAAGCTTCACACACACTTAATTTAGACGATGGTTTGTTGTGTGGGGATGTTTTGGACAGGAATCAGTCTTTTTCGCACGAGTCCTTTGTGGGCTTGACTGTTACCCCACTGTATGATATAAACTCAGCGAATGTGTTGGACAATACGGACAGCAGGTGCTCGCTATGTGATCTTTCAATATATGAATACAATGGGACATTACCTACACTTGACACTAGTGTTGTTCAACTTAATGTAGGTGATACATGTAGTGATTTGACGAATGTAGGTAATGTGGATTTTGAATTAAATTATAACATTAACATTTCCATTGATAATAGCTACAATGATGAAAGTGAATGTATACTTTTTTCTAATCCTACAATAGTCGAGAACAACCAAGGAGACTTCAAATTATACAATTACACACAGCAAAGTTTTGACAAAGAGAGTGTTAATTTGATTTCTAAAGGGTTCAGTTTTGTCCCATGTAGGAGAGGTAACATTGTAAACACTATTATAGATTTAAAATTATTTACTCGTAAATTAAATTTAAAAATGTTATATAACAACAATTCTTGGGATATTAATACCATTAACAAACCCAGTCTTTCTAGACCCAGCACTTATAACCCCCCCAATCACGAAAAAGTGGCTTTTTTTGAGAAAGTCACAGAAAATGATTTAAGGGAATTGTTTAAGAAACATAACAACAAGCAACTTCACCACAACATGACCAAGAGAGAGGAAGGGATACTTAAAAACATTTTATCCACTAAAAGTATTAGAATTATGAAGCCCGACAAGGGCAGTGGAGTGGTTATTGTTGACCACCATGATTATGTAAGTTACATGAATGCCATGTTAACTAGTGACGTATACGAGGAAGTTAGTAGAAATGAAATAAATATAGCCCACAGAAGAATAGATACGACACTTTATGACATGTTGCATCAGGGTGAGTTAGACGAACACGATTGGCGGTTTTTACACAATGAATACCCAGTTATAAGTGGGATTTTTGGTATCCCTAAGATACATAAGGGGTTGGACAAGTTGCAATTCAGAGCAATTGTCGACGGCAAACGCAGCAAAACTCACTTCATCAGCCAATACTTAGATCATCATTTTAAACCTGGTATTGAATATTTTGACCACATACTTAAAGATTCGTGGGATTTTCTATCAAAGATCAATTTGATTACATTTAATTATGGGGATACTTTTATCACATTGGACATTTGTAATTTGTTTACAGTGATTCCCCACGACCAGGGTTTGGAATGGCTGGAGGAGCAGTTGTTTTACACCAATTTATATGATCAAAACAAAATTAACGTACTCACCAAGCTTATGGGAGTTGTTTTAAATAACAATTTCATTTATTTCGATGGTGCATATTATAAACAAAAAAGTGGTGTGGCTATGGGGGCAGCATGTGCCCCCAATTTTGCCAATTTTGTCTTAACATTTTGGGAAACAAATTATTTGTTTAATTCAGAGTTCTTCACACACGTCAAGTTTTACGGTCGTTTTTTAGACGACTTATTTATGGTGTGGAGTGGTGAACAGGTAGAGCTTAAAGCCTTTATTGATTACATTAATAACAGTGTATGGTTTTTACAATTTACATTTACTATTAGTCAGGAAAGTATAAGTTATTTGGATGTTAAATTAACCTTTGATAAAAACATAAACAGGGTGACGTCCAATATTTATAGAAAATCCACTTTTTCAAATTCATATTTACACTATGACAGTTGGCACCCTGACCACCAAAAAAGAGCCGTGGTTAAGGGCCAATTGGTCAGGGCTGCCAGAATGGTGAGCGAAGAAGTGGATTTCAAAAACCAAGTACAATTTATTATTGGGCTTTTTCAAAACCGTGGTTACCCACGTGATTTTTGCACAAGTATAGCAAATGAAGTAATCAACAAAAGGGAAAATGTTTTTTACAAGGCTCTAATACACAATAATGTTGACAGCAACATACAAACTCACCACATGAGTAACAACAGTAGCACCACACATAAAAATAAAAATAACAATTTTGTGGGTAATGGTGTACCCCTTTACATTACTACATTTAATGACACATTTGAAATGGTGAGGAGTATTGTCAAGAAGAATTGGAATTTCATTAAACTCGACAACCAAATGGGGGAATTTTTTAATGGTAATATTACTTATATATTTAGAAAGGACACATCATTCAAAGAGCTATTTGAGAGTATTAATACAGGGGTTTTGAGTTTTTCAAACAAACCCAAGGGAAGTTTTAACTGTGGAAGGTGTTCTATATGTAAACACATTGTTAACACCAACCACACTACGACCATTAATGGACAAAATGTACGGATCAATCAACATATAAATTGTTACACACGCAACGTCGTGTATATTGCAATATGTCAAAACTGTGAAAGTTTTTATGTGGGGAAAACTTGTAGGTTGTTACGTGATAGGATTAAAGAACACTTACTGGACATTAAGAAGTTGAAATTGACCAATGCACTAGCAAGACACATTAATCAATTTAACACCCACAGTTTTAAATTTATGGGGGTATTTCACCAAGAGTTGGACCCGCAGGGCAAGACCACCAAACACAATCTTGATATAGTGGAATTAAAAATGCAAATTTTATTAAATGCCAATCAACATCCGGGTCTAAACGAATACATTACCATCAAACCCATTTTATGGTTACATCACATCAAAGGTACTTAATACGTACCAATAGACCAGTTTGGGTTTTTACACACATTACATTACACATTTGAAGCCACCCAATTGATTTCTTAAAGTTTTTTTAAAAAAATTTTTTAAAAAACAACAGGTTTTATCTTTTTCAAGATGTTCTAGGGAACTTTTCTGAGGATATTTTTAAGAATGTTTTGTAACATTTTATCATATGAGCACTTTAGAGATTTATGGTTACAAATTCAGTTTTAACTACATACATCACGTTGTTCATTTCTTTATTTATTATTCATTATTCATTTTTATTATGATATTTGTTTTCATATTAAGGTCTATTAGTTGTATACACATTTATTTATATACGTGTACATTTACATACTCATAGATTTTGGTGTACACCTCAGACTCAATGAGGGTAGATGGCAGGTGACACACATAAATATGTACAAAATAAATATAAATAAATGTAATAATATATATATTCTTTATTTATATTGAAATTTAATCTTACGATTTATTATTTATTGATTACATGTTCAGGTATTCCATTTATTTATTTATTTATATGTGGGTATTTATTTGGCTCATTGTACAACATTTTTATTCAATGAATAATGCAATGAAATACATGAATATTTATTTATTTATTTAACTCTTCCACAGGTTATTCACATGTTTTTTTTAAACCTTGGACAATTTATCAAGTTATTTTACACCATGGGTACACCTTTTATCAGTATACACATACATAAATTTAATATAGAAATATACATTACATATGTGATTATAAACACACATATATATATTGTACTAATATTACCATAACACATAGATTAGTACTGTTTTTTATGTAATCTTATGACATTACTAATGATTAAGTTTTATAACCGAGTCGTCTCTTTAAGGAGGTTATGATCAATTATGCAATTTTTGATTCAATTGAACAATGAAGGCAATTAAAGCGGTTATTTAAGGACTAGATTTTTGTTGTAGCATTGTTCTGAAGAAGTCCGAGTAGTCGGACGAAACCTAGGTCGACGCATTTTGTTTCTTGTTTGTAAGATTAAAGACATCTTTTAAACTACAGCATCTTGGAGCGTTTATTGACCTTTAGCAATTATTCGTTACTGTGGATTTTGGTGTTTTTTGCATCACAACACACCGGCTGGGTTTTTGTGCCATTCATCCTCTAGTCTTTTGTGGTAGAACAGATAGCAATATTGTGAGAGTAACCTCCTTTTCAGGCCCTTAGTAATGCTTCAGTAACATTTGTGATGCAATGTGTAATCTCTATTTTTTATTATACATACATATATATATATATATATATATATATATATATATATATATATATGCATATGACTTTTGGAAGGTTTTATAACAGACCTGCCATCGCAACACTTCATATAATGTCACACGATATACATAATATCTGCCTATATGCATAATGGGCTTATGCATTTTTATGCATGTCTTGTCAATAATTACTCTCTATTTCTGACATGATTGACATATGACCTTGATGTACATGACACACCTTTTTACAATTTAATTTGGATTGAATATATGCCTGTCCTCACATAACACGTTATAGTTGAATAAGGCGAGACTGTAGAGTAACATCACATACGTAAAAGTTAAAACCTGTAGACAGTGTACTTTATATCAGAATTTTGAAATTGATACCTCTTATCTATGTATAATGTTTTGTTCCCATGTTTTAATGTGACAGAGTGTGGGACTGATGACACCTCATTGATCAGATGATGATGATGACATGTCAGAGCACGGTCAGTCCAAGGATCAGTATATGGATGATGCAATGGAGCTCATCCACATGAAAGTCACCAAAGATAATGTTCTGCACCATATCATGGCCAGCTACAGATCATCATCTGTCACATGAAAGTCAACAAAGATAATGTTCTGCACCATATCGTGGCCAGCTACAGATCATCATCTGTCACATGAAAGTCACCAAAGATAATGTTCTGCACCATATCGTGGCCAGCTACAGATCTTAGAGTCTCACCACTCTTACCTAAAACCTACTAGAGATAGTTGTCATCCATCCAAACACCCTGTTCATGGGTGACTTTACCCCTCTATAGACTGGGAAACATACACTGCCTCAAACTCACAGGTGCAATGCTTTCTGGACTTAATTAACACAAATACATTGGAACAAATAGTGCACACTCCAACCAGAGGATCAGACACATTGGCTCTGGTACTCACCAACATGGGAGAGTGTTGCACCCCCCCCCCCCAAGCCATGTCACTTCCTCACTAGTGAAGTCAGATGACAAAGATCTCTCCAGCCCTCCAAGACCACAGCTACCTATGCAGAATTCCTCACAGACTCTCCATACAAACATGGGAATGGCTCCATAGGGGCTGCAGTACCTACCAGGAGTAACCCCAAACAAAAACATTAAAAACAAACCCCACTGGTGGAATCCTCACCTAAACAGGGTATATAGGAAAGGAAAAAACTCATGGCAAAAATCAGGAAGAGCAACTCCCTTAAAGACAGGTACATCACAAACCCACCATAAGAAGTCATGTGATTATCAAGTCATATGATCAAAAAATTCCCGATTCATTCACAAACATATTATTATTATTGTTTGATGTAAAAAATATATATCTGTCTATATATATATATATATATATATATATATATATATATATATATATATATATATATATATATATGTTAATATGTTAACATGTAAACAGGAATAAAGACCATAAATTTTGTTCTTATTCCTTATTTATCTTAAAAGTGACTCAAATTTTAAGATACATTTCAAAGAGCAATAGTCATTTAGTCTAGGATATGAGTATGCATTTAGCCTTAATTGCCACAAAAGTTCATGCTCCTCTAACCTCAAAACCCACGGACCCCCCCCCCTTTAACTGGGTACTACTTGCTCAATTACCAAGTATTTAAACTGGTGACTTGGTTCATTCATTATGTGTCTAGCCAAAGCGTTCGCAGTATTCTGTTTATTTATACTATATTGATATTTGTAAATTCTTTGTTTAAAGTGTCTCTCTGTTTTCCCCACATAGAAGCAGACACGCCTGGCACTGTGCAAGGCAGACTACCCATTTTGTGTTGCAGTCAAATCTCCCCTGCACCTCATATTGTTCACCCAGGACAGTAAATGTTGATGTTAACTGTATACATTTACAATAGGGGTATCTACCACATATCTTCATACCTTTGTTGGGTACATAAGGTTTTACATTCCTTTCCAGGATAGATTTGATGTTGGGCCCTCTTCTATATGTAACTTTAGGTTTATTTATTAATTTGGTCCTGAGGGTAGCATCTTCGTTTATAAGGGACCAGATTTTAATCATGATGCTCCTGAGGGCACCTGCATCCTTAGAAAAAGTTGTTATAAAACTAACATTAAATTCATTTTCTATCCTAGGATTCATGTCTATTATAGCAATAAACCACACCTGGGTGTGGGTAATGCTGGATTTACTCACGGTTGGTGTGGTTTGGTTACGAGGGTGAAGCCCGAGTGGCCAAACAAAGACAACAGTGGTAAATCCAGCATTACCCACACCAAGAAGTGGGTTATTGCTATTATACAATGACATTGTTTAAGAAAAAAATAATTACTTTTCTTAAATAATGGCATTGTATAATGCCTCCTTGCTGCCCTTCCACAGCTGTCTGGTATTCTGCGGCGGTTCTGATGTACTGCGCATGCGTATGCTTGCAGTACATCAGAGCTGTGGGTGGAAGCAATGGAGAAAGCAAGATCTCCGTTGCTTTTTACAAACTGTCTCACTATGTTAAAGGAGTTTAACATAGCGAGACAGCTTTAAAAAAAAGCAATGGAGAATCTCTGTTTCTTTTTTAAAGCTGTCTCGCTATGTTAAACCCATTTAACATAGCGAGACAGTGTGTAAAAAAAGACTTATACTAATGGAAAAAGTCCGGGCGACCGGACCTTTTTCCATTTGTATAAGTCTGATTTACAACGTGCACGCTGACCAATCAGCGTGCACGTTTTGGAATATTAATGGGGGGGTCATTGTATAATATGGTATTAACCATCTCCCTATTCCATTCCATTCCATTTTTATATATATAAATACTTAGTAACTGAGCAAGTAGTACCCAATTATGGGGGGGGTCCGTGGACTTTGAGGTTAGAGGAGCATGAACTTTTGTGGTAATTAAGGCTAAATGCACACTCATATCCTGGACTAAATGACTATTGCTCTTTGAAATGTATCTTAAAATTAAAGTCACTTTTAAGATAAATAAGGAATAAGAACACCAACATGTATGGTGTTTATTCCTGTTTATATGTTAACATATTAACATATTTACACACACACACACACATATATATATATATATATATATATATATATATATATATATGCATACATATATATATTTTTACATCAAACAAGAATAATAATATGTTTGTGAATGAATCATGTGAATTTTTTGATCATATGACTTGATAATCACATGACTTTTTAGGGTGGGCTTGTGATGTCATGAATCTGGAAATGTATTTAAATGTTCTTTTGAATGCCTTTTATTTGTCTGAAGAAGTTCATTTTATTTATGTGAATGGAAGCGCTCACATTAAATGGCTTTTAAACTATAACTTGGATTACTGGATTACTTCCAGCTTTGAGGTGCCTGGATTCCTGTTTTGGATTATTTGCTTGTGTTTTTTTCTTTCTGAGTCAACAAAGGACAACCACAAGACATTCTATAGTTACATCCATAACCTAAAGGGAAAGGCACAGATTTGTGCTGAACTTGTAGTCAATGATACCACATATATAGAGCCTGTGGGCATAGCTAACCCGTTGGCTGACAGGTTCTGTGAAAACTTCACTCTCCTGTCCTTGTCACACCTACCCAATGGCATCCCTATCAACTGTCTCCTACTTTGCATCTCTAATGAGCAAGGTTGTAAATGCCCTCTCTGAGGCCAAAAATACAGCATCTATGGCACCTGATAACATCCCAGGCTGCATCCTACATGAGGACCAACAAGAATTAGCAACACCATTGGGTCCTCTTTTCAATCCTTGTCTAAGCACCGGCTTTGGCCCACCTGAATGGAAAACAGCCACCATTATTCTCTTGCGGAAAGGTGGTGCTTCCACTGAGCCTGGGAACTATAGAACTATTAGCCTGACCAGCCTTTTCTACAAGGCCATGGAGCAAATTATCATGTACCTTATCAACAAATATATAGGCAATCTCCAAACACTTAACCCTACTCAGTTTGGATTTGTCAAAGGGAGATCATGCCTGTTAAACCGAGTGGACTTCTTTGAGACAGTCACCAAGGCCCTAGATGAAGGGAAATCTGTGCATACAGCCTACCTAATAATTGGGTGAATCTCCAAATGATGTCAAAATCCTACAAGAGGGTCTTACACACACAAATGATCGGTGCCAAAGTCATGGCCTTAAATTCAATGCAAAAGAATGTATTATCATTCCTTTCGATAAAAGTGATATTCCTGCTAACTACCACATCAATAGTAACATCTTAAGTATTCACTCAGTGGTGAGAGACCTGAGCACACAGGTTGACAGCAACCTTACCTTTGACCACCATGTCTTCACAGTGGTAAGAATGGCATTCTATATTTCTCATCTCATAAGTAAGGGCATTGCCTCCAGGAAAAAAAAAGAAGTTATAACCTCCCTGTACTCTTCCCTCATTGGCCAATAATTGAGTACAATGCCCCTTTTGGTATGTACCTTTCCAAGCACCTGCAGCAATTGGAGAACCACAAAGGTTCCTCACAAGAAAAATTCCAGGTCTTCAGCATCTATCCTATGGGGATCGTCTGAATTCCCTGTCACTTTATTCTGTTTCATACAGACTACTCAGAGGTGATCTCTGCCTTGCATACAAGGCAATCTCTAACCCTGCTTTAATGGAAATGCTGCATATCTGTAAGTCAAATGGTACACAGGTTACTCACGCTAAAGACCTTAACCCGGTATGCAATATTAATAAAACCTGCTGGAGGGACAGATTTGTTTCCCAGAGGTTACCTCACCTTTGTGGAATAGACTCGCACTTTATTTCAAACAAAGTACCTGTTTGATCCTCTTCAAACGTAATCTGGATGATTGGATGGGTGACCGTAAATTCACCCAGAGGTTCCATCTGTGTCCCTCTTGGACAGGGGCAGTAGTTACTGATTGTGGAAACAAGGGTAAAACTTGGCTAGGCTTGTAAGGGCCCCGGGGCCATTAGCCTAGTAACTTCCTATGATCCTATACAACTAAACAAGAAAGTAAGAGGTCTAATTAAGTCCAACAAGGCCAACTACAAGGTAAGGATAGCCTCATAGACTAAGGACAATAGCAAGGCCTTACTCAGCTATGTCCCAAACCTTCCAGGTGACACACAGGAGAATGCTGATCTGGTGGTGAATGGTACCACCTTCACTGATCAGGGAAACACAGCAAATTTGCTGGCTAATAAATTAAGCTTAAACTTCACCCCCCCCCCCCACTGCCCTCCCCATTCTACCAGGTAAATTCCCTTCCAACATATCACCCCAAACTATTAGCAGGGAGCAGGTGGTAGCATCAATCACTAAAGCCAGGAACGCCACCTCCAAGGATTCCAACATTCTCAGTTGTCTTCTGAACAGGTTAAAATGTGACCTATCAGGACCATTTAAGGCACTTTTCAACTACAGCCTTGAAACAGGCTACATTCTAAGTGAATGGAGGACTTCAACAGTCATTCCCTCCAAAATGCAGACTATCAACCAACACAGGGAACTACAGACGCATAAGTCTAATAAACCTAATATGCAAATCCATGGAACAAATTATCATGGAAATGATAAACAAGGATACTGACGACCTATAGACACTGGACTCATCCCAGTTTGGTTTTATTAGGGTAAGGTCATACGTACGTAATACACTAGACTTCATTGAGAGGGTCACCAAGGCAGTGGATGAGGCTAAAACAGTGCATATTATGTATTTCGACCTAGCCAAGGCACTTGATACAACACCACATTCAGGCGCTGTTGGCAAGCTGCTGATACAGATACATCATTTCCTTTATGAATGAGTTTTCCTTGAATACGAATGTTCCATGACAGAGTGGGATTGCACTGACATTGTTTGTTATTTCTGCATTGTGCTGAGGTATTCTCAGGAGACCAGGGCACATTTGCATATTCCTTGCTTGTCTGCAAACCTTGCACTACAGTTGGCACAATCTGCCAATTTTCACAAAGTTTATGGAATCCATCCCACTGTCCTTAATTTTCAATATGCTCCTCTGATTTTCCTTGAATGAAAATAAAAGTCTAAAGTAGAATTTGAAATAGCAGTCAGTATGTAAATGAAGTTCAAGTCTTATTTCTAGGTTTTGCCTTTTAGTTCGTTCTACCAAACACTAATCTAAGTAAAATATAGTTCATGATAAGATGGTTTGTTATTAATGTCTGATTAAAAACATCTTTGGTAGCTACATGATTGATGGAGAAGAAAAAGGGAAGCAAGTTTAACAAATAAAGTGCCAGTTAATTACAAGCTGCAGGCAAAACTGAAACAGAATTCACATGCATATAATGGTTTCATTTTCTTTACGTGAAGGCAGTTCCCTTATAATAATGTATGGACTGTAGATTCAGGTATGAAGTTTTGAACAAGGTAATCATGGAAGATAATGTGTGCACTTAATTAATCTGCATTTCCATCTCTCTTAATTAAACCAAACTCGTGCTTTGAGAACCCATTTATCTGGAAAAAATGTGATTTGTTGCGCATTCTGGCACAAGAAAAATAGTTCCAGTTTAAATTTCTTTATTCACATGCTAACGTTTTTTGGAGTGCTGGTTGTAATTAATACAAAAGCAAATTTAATGGGGGGACCCACTGAAATACCTCAGGGGGGTACAATTAGTTCCAGTGAAGCCAAAACAATCTGAAGTAACAAAGATGATGAATTACCTGACAACTTAGTTAGCAGTGAAATAAGACTGAAACACTGCATTAATAAAAGGCATGCTATTTTATACTTACCACAGTGTGCTTTTATCTTACCCGACACACATACTGTCAAACCTTGATTCTAACAAACTGCTGGCACCTCTGATAGCAATTACCTAGACTTAAGTTGCTGCCAACAGCACAAATGGAATGCACTTCCTTCTAAGCAAATAGAATAAGATAAAGATAAGATTTATTAAACTTTTCTAGCATCATGAAGTAGGTGTACACTTAGGCAATACATCTAACTTCCAAGAACTGACTGCTAAAGGCCGAACTGCTAACGGTAGGCACAGGGTGTTCTCATTTTGAGCTTTTAAATTATCCTTATCGCAAATCTATATGGTGTTCTGGGCTGTTATACATTTGATGTATTTCACAATAACCAGTGATTATATGAGGTCTGTAAAAACAGTAGATGAGAAAAACAAGCCGAGTATTAAACATGTCATTCACTGTACTTTGTTTTCAGAGCAGACAGTCTTATGAGGGTGCAACATACTATAATCATAAAAATAAAAAAGTGCTGCTAAAAGCAAAATATAAGCCTTTTAAAATATAATTTATTGCAGGTTGGAACACTGTAAGACTGTGGCCTACAAACACAAGTACCTCTGAAGGAGTTTTATTGCAGTGCTTTTGCATGAGATTCTTCAGCTCAAGGTTTACTAACAGTGATTGATTACCTCCTATTCATTTGTTGATAGGGTAAGTCCAACAGGCATAAATGCCTCCTTCTTTTCAGAGAGTGACCCACACAGTTTGCAAGTCGTCATTGAGAGACTCTAACCCTGCACTATAAAAGGAAACTCACTGACTGTAGTTTTAACCATTTGAGCTAAACTGGCAGAACACTAGAGAAAACCAGGAAAGTCTGAGCTCAGATATAATTCCCATCATCAGTAACCTCGCCTTCCTCCCAAATCTTGGCTGCACTGACCAGCATATGTAATATGAGACAGTTGATACCTTGGCAGTTAAACTGCAATATTAAGTAATATTTGCCTGATTCTATCATTCAGTAAAGCATATCTACCTAACTATTGAAAAAAACATATTAATTAATTAATTTACTTATGACACTAACATTAATAAGCTGTGCCTTTTACTTTATATACTCCGCATTTCCAGAACATGACGGAAGTGGTACTTCAGAAAGTGCAGGCATTTATTAAGTGATGTTCTCCTTACCCTGTGCTGTTCAGTGGTTGACCTGTCCAAATAAGTGACGAGTGAACGTGTAGTATGAACAGTCTGCTGGGATTGCACTGGGAGTTGAACAAGGACTATAAATTGATATATCAGTATATGTAATACTTGCAGTATATGTTCACACTTATTATCAGGATGATTAAATGAAGAGGCATTAGATATGATGCACAGTCAAGGAAATATTTTTGAATACTAAACTATAAAACCAGAAAAAGACACACAGAATTTGCTACTTGTAATTTCTGTTAAATATACCATTTTGACATCATTACTACATACAGTGCATATGGGATACATGTTATATGATTGAATGATTAAAACATGGATCCTCACTTCAGTGAGACTCAGACATCTTAATCATCAAAAGCCGATATCAATGACTCTCACCACATCGGATAACAATTGTTGGCCAACAGCTGCGGGTAAGTTGGAAAGAATATACATCTTTACTCCCATCACGTTATACATACTGAAAGTAACAAGTAAGATGCTAACATCACAGCTGTTGGCCAGCAATTGCTATTGGATGTGGTGAGAGTCATTGATGTCGGCTTACGATGATTAAGACATTTGATGCTCTCGTCTCGCTGAAGTGAAATTCTGAGTTTTAATCATTTGATCCTATGACATGAATCCATACATATATTCACAAATGCAACACCCCCCATTGTACAAGAAAGATGGAGCAAATTTAAATAAACTACAAGTTTGTTCACAGGTTCATAGGTTCATAGGTTCACACTAGGCTAACTGTCCTTCTGGGCCATTATAAGCCTAGCCAATTACCCCATGTCTATGGATTGCATGCATCTATTCTGTTTTACTTACTTAATTACTTAGTTATATACTTACTTTTATTTGGTAACCAGTGTCAGCGCAGAAAAATGCAAAAGAGAATAGATAACAAAGCTGACATTTCACAATGAATGTTTGCACAGATATGAAGAGAAAAGCATGTTTTACAATAAAGCAATGCTGCAACTATACAATGTATGTTATGCGATATACACTAAAACAGCAAAACTGGACTGTTTTAGGAAAACAACCAATTCAAAATACATAAAGATTCCACTCATTATGTGCAGTCATGGTAATATATTAGTTTGTTGATGAATCTTTTGTATTTTGAATATTTATTCCCAGGAGTTATGACACTGCTAGGATTAGCTGCTTCCAAAAAATAAAGCTAGCAGCAGTGTCATTTTGAACCCTTGTATGGGATTCTGTAAACTTTAGAACAAGATTGAGAAAGTGATGGCAACTTCCCTACCACTCAGCCTCAAGGTCAAAAAACTAGAATCCTGATGAGTGAACCAATGTACTTCTTCCAAATTGCATAATAACAAACTGTAAGTCTGGACCTTGAAAAAAGCAAGACCTAAGGTTTTCTATTTGACAAATACTGTGGCAGGTGCGTTGTTTTTTTCTGCGACGGTCCAATATCCATTCATCTAGACTCTTTGCTTCTTTTCGCCTCTTATTAAGACTCGATGAAAATGTGTCGTACTAAAATTTCTGTCTACGTTGCTTTTCTTCCATGACCTCAAGTTGCATTTGTCTTGTCTTCAGGAACATTGTGTGTGTAGTTTCTTTTATAAGATACTCCGATTAAGAACCGCGTTGGTTGAAACTCTACAAAACTCGCACACCTGAATTCCAGAATTTAATGATAAAAGTCTGAGTTTTCAGAATTTCATTATCATTGTTATTTATGAATAAGACATTTAATTGATAAGCGACAATTCAACGCATCAGTTCTCATAACCTAGGCATTAAAGATTTAAATGGCAGAATGTTCTCTCAATATTACGCGAGTAATAATGTATCATGTCAAAACAAAGAATCCAGTGACCATGAATCTATCAATATAAAATAAAATGTTTGTTAACCAGACCAGAGCACGGATCCACAGGGATACAGCTCACGCTTGTCCAGGGACCATTGTCTGGCTGACTAGCTAATGGTCAGACACTAGTTCATTGTCAGACAGTAAATAAACGGTACCTGTTAGAGTCGAACTGTCAAAAGTTCCAAAATAATAAAACACAGAGGGGCCAGAGCCCCAAACCAACAAAACTATCTAAAGATGTATACATACATAACAAATAAAGAAATGCAATGAACAGCACATAAAATGCTTTAAGCATATGAGTTTTACCTCTTGGCACTTCCATGGGAGGGGGTCACCTTTCCACTCTTGTTACTTTAATATATTAACCATGGGGTGGAAAGGTTGAACACAATGAAACAGCTAACCACACAGAAGTAATGGCTAATGCTTAATACTTTTATATTCATGCATGTTCTGTTAGCTGTTTCATCCCCTACATGATCTCAAGAAAAGAACAGTATATCCCACAAGTGGATAGCCACCAAAATGGTCCGTGTATGCCAGTTCCCTGTCATGGTAACAGTGACTTTTCATGATACAGCTCTTTGTGGTTAGTGCAGTCACATATAGCCCATTGTATTCATTCAAGTAAAAAGCATGTTTTCACCAAATACATTGGACATGGACAAAAATGAGGAGGGGGCTATAGCCTATCAAACTTCACAGTTAATTAGTCACCAACGGAATTAAAAAGGTAAACAATTAAAGTAACAGATCCAATGATTTATAGTCTGTCTCATAAACACTGAATTCTAAGTTTGCTACAGTACCATTACTTCATTTTTCTGGAAGGGGTGTTGGCCTTGTACTGTCTGCAGTGCAGCTGTACTCCTGTACCCCTCCTAGCTATGCACTGTAAGTCAGACATTGTTGAATATCAGAAATGAGGGATTGCTCTAGTGCACTACAAATCTCAGACTTAGTATATATTTCTCCAAATTCTCCAAAACAGTCCTGTCATTCCAATGGTCATAATTATGGTCCTTGACATTACAAGAGACCCTTCAAAAATGAATGGCACAGAAAGGGAAGTAATATTACTGAGGACTTAAATTAACTCAACACCACGACGGCAGGCACTTCAAGCAGCAGGATCATCATTCACATACTGCATGGAACACGCCTTTGGTATGAAGTTCAGGATTCTACCTGAGAAATAACAGAGCAGTACCTTCTACTGGCAGATGAAGAAGTAGAAGTGATCACACACCTGGAAGGAGCAATGATTTAGCAAGAAATGATCACCCAAAAATGTGTGGTTTATTTTCAATTGCTGTGTATAGCCCTCAAAATGTGAGAGTTCCAGATTTCAAGAGGGCAGTCCTTCACAAACTGATACAGTGTGTCTCATAATGTTCAACAGTTATGGAGGCACTGAGCAAGACCTATGGATAAATATTATATCTGATACTCCAGAAGTAACAAAATTGTGTGTGAAATATGTGAAAACTAAAAGGAAAACACATCACTGCCTCTTAGTTTACATGACAGAAAACATTATGGAAAACTTTCAGCATTTATAAAATATAACTAAACACAGAAAGCAGACAGAAATATGAGCAATCAGAAAAGCAAATACCCATATAAAGGAAATAGTCATTTGTTCAGTGAAAACAGAAAATCCTTTATAAATAAATACAATTGCAAAGAAACATGAGAGGGTATTAAAATTAAGTGAAATCATTAAAATGTTTGTGGATAAGGATAGTGAAAAAGCAAGTCAGTTAAGGATTTTTTTTAAGTTTTTATTTGATTGTACATATTCCAACAATAATTCGACAAAATGAAACTAAAAGCAAAACTATATACGAAAGTTCATAACAAGAATAAGATAAATTGCTAAGGAAATTCTTTTGATCAGTGTGGAGAATGAAAGAGAAATAAATGCACAAACTCTAGCCAGAAGAATTTTCCTGACAGAACTGCAAAGATCTCAAAGTTTACACAGTAGTAGGTCCACATAGGATGCAGTCTGGTGTCTTGACATATCTGCTCTTTCTGTTAAATCTTGTAAAGGTAAAGTTTGTAAAGCTTAGAAGAGGGCAGATGTGATTCTGCCTAACAAACATGGCATCGACACTAGTGAAGAAGACTTAACAACTTAGCACTTTGACCCCAACTGTAGGGACAACAAAGACACTCGTGGAAAGAAAGACCTTTAATCTGTTTGGAGGCCAGGCAGAGGACAGCAAAGACACATGGCAAAAATATCCTACTAGGCAATAATAATTACCCCAGGGATACGATTAAAAAAGAGGTATAGGTTTAACTTTCCTGGACTTTAGCAAGTTATTTGACACAGCACTTAACTATCAATTAATGAATGCATTAGAAAGACTTGAAGTAAATCGCAAAGGCATAGAAATGTTAAAATACTGACTAAAGACTAGAACTAAAAGGCTGACAGTAAATGAAGTACATTCAAATAAAACATTAATGTTAAGCCAAAAACAGTGTGATGGACATCAATGCTGTGCGATTCCTTTTCGGTGTTATCCTTTTTTTAATTAAACATTTTAATTACACTTTAAGCTGAAACATTAACAACTAACCAATGGTACATTTAATCACAAATTATTTCCATTGTTTACATGCATGACACTGCACAAAACCCGCAATGAGAAGTCTGACTTTTGTTTGCAGATGAATGAAGATTCATTATTTCTTATTTTCATAATTATTATTTGATATCTATATCCACATTTATAGCTATCACTATGTATGATATGTATTTACAGACACGTGTGTGTGTGTGTGTGTGTGTGTGTGTGTGTGTGTGTGTGTGTGTGTATATATATATATATATATATATATATATATATATATATAAAACGAGAGAGAGATATGAATATAAATAGAATTCCAATATTAGCACACTCAATCATAAAAAAACTGGTTGAACACACAAAACATTGCAGTCAACACTCATTTAAAACAAACACACATGCACGCACGCACACACACACACACACACACACACACACACACACACACACACACACACACACACACACACACACACACTCATACTGTAATCTAATAAACATCACATTCCAACCTTTTTCCACTGCTTACATCAAATCACTGCTGTTCAAACTCAAACCCGGCTCTCCATTCTCTGATAACCTCCCACCCCAATTCCTAAAACTAGCTGCTGAATCCATAGCCTTCCCCGTATCCCTACTAGTCAATAGGTCTATCCAAGAAGCTATAGTGCCTGACATTTGGAAATCCATCTTCACCATCCCTCTGAATAAAAGTGGAAATTTGACTGACCCATCCAACTACAGACCCATAGCCATCCTTTCCCTACTACCTAAAATACTTCAAAATGCATCCATACTCAACTATTAAACGTTTTTTATAGGAAAACCATCTCACTCCCACTCAATGGCTTTCGGCCATACCACAGCACCAGTATCGCCATATTATCTTTTATCCACAAGACAGCAGAGGCCAGAGATAATAACCAACTCATATCCTGCCTCTTCCTCGACCTGTCCAAAGCCTTTGACACTGTCTCCCACCCCATTCTTCTATCTAAACTTGCTAACCTCAACCTCTCCCCTCTTTCACTTCAATGGTTCACCAGTTATCTATCTAACAGGCAAAAATTTGTCCATTGGCTCTCTTCCTGCTCCTCCTCACTTCCCTTTACATCTGGCATACCCCAAGGCTCCATCTTGGGTCCCCTTCTGTTTAACATCTCCACTAATGATCTTCACACATCTTGCAAACTCTTGTCTCTTATACAATATTTTGACGATTCAACTCTTATCTTCATTTCCAGTAATATCTCTGATCTCCACACACAAAATCAAGATGTGTTTCAATCCACTGAAAAATGGCTATCTGATAATCAACTTATCCTAAACCCTAAAAAAATGAAACTCCTGCTTTTCCTCCCTCATTCTCTCTCCCAGCATAAGTCAACCTTTCACATCACATCCTCCAACAACACCATCATTGAACCTGAACCACACACCAAGCTCCTTGGAACCACCATAAAGATGAGCTCAAATTTAATTTGCATGTCTTACAAAGCATTACAAAAAAAAACACCAAAAACTAGGTATCCTACACTGAAAGAGAAAATTCCTAACTCCCAATGCTAGACTCTCCCTGATTCAGGCTCGACGCCTCTCCTCCCTGCTCTATGCTGCCCCAATCCTTACCAACTTAAAAACCACAACCTTGTCCAAAATCCAACAAACCTACCACAAAGTAGCCAGATTTGCCCGCAACTGACATCATGAGTCTCACCACTGTCATTCACTCAACTCTCTCCAATGGTTAGAATTCCCTCAACAACTCCTGCCATCTCAGTTAGAAATCTTACACGGTATAGTATACAAACCATCCACCTACCCAACCCTCTCCTCTCTGGTATCCTATTATACCCCTACACGTACTCTACGCACCTCCAACCAATTACTCTCGAACATCTACCACCCCAATACAACTGCTGGAAACTGCTCTACAAATCCAGCATAACCAAGCTTGAAACAAACTCCACTGACACATCAGATCGATTCCCCACCCCAAACACTTCAGAACGGAACTACACCTCTACCTTAACACTATGACTTGTCGCTGTCATGCCCCTACACTGCTACATTTCGTCTCCTCCATATTTTTCTTTTTCTTTTTTTTTGCTTCTCTGTAACTTCTATTTATCCATTCACTATATTCTCTGCAAATTATGTAGAATGTGTATAATATTGTCTCATTTTGGCATGAAACTACTACTGTAATTTAGTCTATATTGTTATTTTATTTATAATAAATAATAAAATAAATATTGAAACTCTGCATGTGCTAGTAACATTTGCAATGTAAATTTATCTACTGGAGCTTTTCTTCTCGGGTCTCCACTGAAAATGTGCTACTAGCCTAGTTGGACTAACCCGGTTAACAAATGTAAAATAAATAAAATAATAAATAAATTCATACCACACAACATCACAGAGCACACTACATAAAAGCCTCTGCACAGTTTCATACTCACCCAGCATTCTGCACAGGGACAAGTCTCCCTGCATTCCCTCTGAGTGAGCCCATCCTGATTTATCAAAAGGTAGAATCACATTTGTTGGAAGGTTTTTTTGTGGTGTAAAGAATACACAAATGAGTTAATGTTTATTTGAGTGAATCCAATATGCTTGAATTTAGTTTTATATATAGTGTAGGTTAGTAGGAGTGTGCATGAAAATTAATGTTTCAATGATAAAGTGGTGGTTGTGAAGATTTCTACAACTGGGTTGCAGCAGTTGGTGTGAATATGTAACTGTTTGTAGGTTAAGATTTGAGTAAGTGTAAGGTAAGGGATAGAGTCAGTGCTGTGCATGTTTTGTGTTGTTGTTATTCTCTGTCCTTTTGCCTTATAAAGTGGTAGTGTTAAGGAAAGGGTTTTTAGTAATGTAATGGGCCAGACTACAAAAGAAAGTTGGGGACAGCATAGCATACTGAAGGAAGGCAGTGATACATCGGTAGTAGACCGAGTTTCATAACATATGCTAAAACAAGACCAAGTAATTATTGACTCTAAGCAGGATAACAATGGACTCCATGCATGCTTGCTGCATTCCAAAACACAACAAGCATGTCCAACACAATTTAAATGCGATAAAGTACTACGCCGACAACCTTCTGAAAACACTCAGTTGAAGCCTTATGTACTTAACCCTAATGACACTATATTCCACATATTCTTAAGGAATCCTGCAGGGTCTGCAAACCTTACTTAAAAAACAAATACAAGTGGCATTTAATGCACTAGAGCAGGCTGGGATACTGCGAGCTGTAATAGAGAACAATCTGCAAATATATCCCAGAAGGCAGCCAGCTAGGCCCTGAGCCAGGCTACAGTTAAGCCAGCTTTTTGACCAGGAAAGCATAGATAGATGCAGATTACACAGAGAACTGGGGCAGACTATGTACAGGTCATGCACACCCCACATGTGCACTCCACATGTACACTTGAAAACTGCTGGGTAGCTCAGTACCGACAGAACCAAAAGTGTGTCAGAGTCTAGGTATACTGGCCTCTAGGGTGTTTCAGTTGCATATGGAAGATGCCAAAGGAGTGTCACAGATAGCTGCCAGTTGCATCATCTCACATTTCCTGACAGCAACGTTCACCAAGATGGATGAATATATCCATTTCCCAAAAACACCTATAAAGCACAGAAATGCCATGCAAAATAAAAATAAAACCCAGAACCCCAGCTAACCCTGGAATGTTCAGGAACTACTCTAAGGCTAACTTCCTACTACTAAGTGATACATTGGCTAAATTACAAGCTCCTTATAAACCCTAAGAACACTGCTGCCTACATGGAACTGTTCACAGAAACCCTATACAAGCATGCTAATAGTTGCACAGAGGTAGATGTACCCTCCAGAAAGAAGTGCAGAACTATCTCAAAAAACAAGCCACCATGGTGAAATCACAAAATCAACAGGCTGTATAACAGGAGGAAGAAAATCATGGCAAAAATGATGTGGTCCAGCACCCAGCAGGATAAAAGCCCTATCATTAAAGTAAACAAACAGCTCACAGGACAGATAAAGTCTACCAAAGCCAGATGTGAGGTACACTTGGCCTCCCAGGCAAAGGACAGCCACAAGGCATTCTTTAGCTATGTCTGTAACCTCAAAGGCAATGCACAATTGTGTTTGGAGCTCACTGTAAATGGAACCACCTATACTGACCTAGATAATATAGTAAACTTACTAGCATACAAATTTGTTTCATATTTTATCCCTGTCTCCCACTCAACCTCCACACAAGAAATACCATCAAATATAAATTTCCCTACTATCAACTAGGGAACAGCTCCTCAATGAGTTCTCTAAGGCCAAGGACACTGCATCAAAAGGCAATATCCAAGGATGCCTTCTAAATAGCCTGAAACATAACCTATCAGGCCCTCTGGAATTGCTATTTGACTGTAGTCTTTAAGTGGGCTTTGTGCCTCATGAATGGAGCACAGCAACAGTCATACTTCTTCACAAATGCGGGCCATCTACAGATCCTGAAGACTACAGACACGCAAGTCTCACAAGTGTCATATGCAAAGCTATGAAAAGAAGTATCATGGAAATGATCAATAATGTTTGTCTTTTTGGCTCTTCCCAATTAGGGGTCACCACAATGGAACTCCAGTCTGCTAATGATTGGCAGTAGATTTTATTATGGTGCTGAGTTGCCAGCCCGACACCCAACATTCAGCAAAGGCAAACCCATGTCTTTCAGAGGCCACTTGACCACAGGGAGGACATGCAGACTACACACAGAAGACACTCCGTCTGAGGATCGAAGAGGAGAACCTCTTGCTGTGAGGCAACAACGCTACCGCTATACCACCACAGCATAACATCATGGAAATGATCAATAATAACATATGAAAATTCCAGACACTGGACCCAACCCAATCTGGTTTCATCAAGGGCAGGTCATGCCTACTTAACCTGGTGGACTTCTTTAAGAAGGTCACAAAAGCAATGAATTAGGGTGATGCAGTTCACACTGCCTACCTTGACCTGGCCAAAGCATTTGACACAATGCCCCACTCGAGCATTTTTGACAAACTCATGAGGTTAGTTATAAATAGTTAAGTCACCCACTGGATAGCCAGCTTGCTAACAAACAGGTCCCAGGAAGTAAGAATTGGGGAATCCACCTCTACAAAGAGGCCGGTCACAAGTGGAGTTCCTCATGGAATGATCCTGGAACCATTACTTTTTGGCATTTACTTCCTTGAAGTCAATTAAGGCCAATCTCAAGGGCCTCTAGCTGACTAAATGTGTAGATGATTGCAAATTAGGAACTGTCATTGAATCCCACACCAACACAAATGTTCTCCAAGGCTTGACACAGATGGCTATCAAAGAAGCAGCTGCAGAAGGTGGTGAAGTAAAGACACTCAAAAAACTTCAGAAAAAGCAACATGAAATCATAACATTGACATTCCCCAGGATTCACTAATCTTCCGTGTAAGACTAAATTAGTCTTACATGGAAGAGCCAGTCTAAGAGTAAGATGGCAGCGCGACATGCATATTAATGAGGGTGCGCTGCCTCAACTCTAAGGTAACACGGAGCATGGATGAGTGTAGGGGGCATGTCGGACTGCCGATCAGTCCAAAAATCCATGCCTCTGCAAGTTTGAAACTCGGGAAATGTCTAGTTACATGAGCGAGTCCACTCACATGTATATTCTAACACTACGCTCCCTCATATAGTAAACCCCGTACAAATATAAAAAGTAAAAGAAATGTTTTTTTTTTTTTCATTTCCGATATAGCTGCCCGTATTTGTGCGTGTTTGCACGGGTTTGCCCATTGCTTAGCTACAGTTAGCAGTTTAGACATCGAAGAGGATAATAAGAAAAATATATGCAAATTAAGCAAAATAGCAATAGCGTAGTGCTTAGAGCCTTTGCACAAAGAGGAGGCATTCCCGGTTCAAGTCCCACCACTACACTTTCTATTTTCTGTTGGAAATCTGTATACAAAAATATTTCCTGACATGTACTATGTAAAGTTTTATAAAAAGCATTGAAATGTTATATGTCCCCTTCACTACACCGACAAGCTACAAAGCCAACACCGAAAACACCGACATGAGAAGACCGACGACGCAGATGATCGACAAGGTGAGATCCCAACAGCCGAAACACCGACATGGGCAACATGTGAGCGCGACTCTGTAAGTGTGCGATAGTGAGGGATTTAGGGTTAGGGAGCGGACAGGTAAGTGTGCGATAGTTAGGGATTTAGGGTTAGGGTGCGGGAAAAGTGAGTGTGCGGTAGTGTAGGACTTTATGTTTAAGGGTGGGTTAAGTGAGTTAGGGTTAGGCTGCAGGTTGGGTAAGTGTGCGATAGTGATGGACTTTATGTTTAGGGGTCGGTTATGTGAGTTAGGGTTAGAGTGCAGGTAGGGTAAGTGTGCGATAGTGACGGACAGTACTTTTAGGGGAGGGTTAAGTGAGTTAGGGTTAGGGTGCGGGTAGGGTGAGTGTGCGATAGTGAAGGACTTTAAGTTTATGGGTGGGTTAAGTGAGTTAGGGTTAGGGTGCAGGTAGGGTAAGTGTGCGATAGTGATGGACTTTAGGTTAAGGAGTGGGTTAAGTGAGTTAGGGTTAGGGTGTGGGTAGGGTAAGTGTGCTGTTGTGTTGGGCCTTAGGGTTAGGGTTTGGGTTAAGGTTAGTGCATGTATAGTTGTGTGTAATGTGTAGTTTACGTTTTGTGTATCGGTGTTTTGGGTGTTGGTGTTATGGTGTTCGGTTTTGTGAGTTGTCTGTATTGTGTGTTTTCAGTCTTTTGGTTTTTGGTGTCGGTGTTTTGGGTGTCGGCTTTGTGGCGTGTCGGTGTAGTGAAGGCGATCCATATACATATATATATATATATATATATATATATATATATATATATATATATATATAGGATGGTGAAATGGTTATGCATACTGATGCATGAGTAAATTATTTTAAGCAATGTAAAGCACTGCTAAGCACATTTTACCAGTATTGAGCATATTTATATTCAATTGCTCATAGCTGAGCACTGCATTAACTAGAGCAATGTTTTTGCATGGAGCTGCAATGTCGAGCAACGTCAGGCAATGTCAAGCAACGCTGAGCAAAGTCGGGCAAAGTTGAGCAAAGTCAGCTAAACACGGCCACAACTCCTTCACTGTACCTTAACCATTCGGGTCTGGCCAGTAGGAAAATAAAAAACAGTGACAGGGCTCAAACTCGGGATACTGTGCACCATAGTCACAGTACATAACCACTAAGCCATGACAGCATTTCATAACCATGCACTTTCAACAGGCACATATCTATCAAAGGAATATTAAACATTGCTAACATCAGCTAAGCAGGTGCCTACAGCTGAGTTTTTTCAAAACTGGCCAATCACAAATAAGTGCAGGAAATGAGGCATATTTAAGCTCCACAGATGGGAATACTTGCCATAACTGGTTGTAGCTCCCTTCTGCAGTCAGCATGGCCAGTGTTGGAGAAGGCACTTGATTTTGAGCACAGTGTTAGGGCATTGAGGAGACCAAAGTAATGGTTTGGCTCCTTGTCCACATCATGAGGAAAGACTCCTGTGGGGCCAGTACCAGGGCACCCAATACAAAATGGAGGCCTGGAACTGTCTAGCTCATGATCTCACCAGTGCCACTGGTGTTCCTCAGACTGGTGAGCAGGTCAGGCATGATTACTCTGACCTGAAGCGACGTAAGGAGGATCAACTGGACCAGTGGATCCAGGAGGCCCATGGGATGGCAAATGCCCCACTACTGAGTAAGTAGCCATTGTATTAAGTATTTAAGAATTGCTATTCTTGTCTATACTATGGATAGGTATGTCTCATTATCACTGCATTTACTTCACAGCTGCAGGTGTCCAGGCTATGAACCAGCAAGCCCATGAAGATAGGCTGCAAAGGCTACATCACCAGGCAGGTTAGTAATTATTCTGCATATACTGTTATATAAAATAAATGAGAGAGCCTTCAAAAAAGTGTTTTAGCCCAATAAATAAAGGTATAATAATTATTTAATAATTATTCTGCATGTACTGTTATATAAAATAAATGAGAGAGCCTTCAAAAAAGTGTTTTAACACAATAAATAAAGGTGTAATAATTCTTTAATAAAGGCATAATTCCTGGAGTGCGTCTGTGTGATTTTCTTTGATATGTTGTTGTACTGTTGCATTTTAGAAATAGTACTGTTGTATTAAGCAATGTTAGTTAACCCACACTTGGGTAGGCCAATATAAAGTGGATGAAGGGAGTGCCAGTAGCTTTTATGCATATTTACAGCCCTTAACTGTCGGTTCATGCCCAGCATATACAGGTTAATCTGGCACATGAGTAGCTTGGTATTGTGTTCCCAGAAATGTCAGTGTGCTGCCAGAAATGTAGGGAGCTGTTAACATACAACTGATAATTTCACCAGAACATATCTAGATAATTATATGAAAGTAGAGCTGTCAGTGTACCATCTCAGCAGTAGTGTGTGTGAGCAACTCTCAAAATATGTAGCAGTAACATCTGCATCCTGGACAGTTTGTATGTCAGATACAGCTCATGTATATAATGAACTAGCAAAATCCAATTGCACAATAGAAGGACATTGGATAGTGTAATAATACATGTAAGGGACATATAACTGCAGTTAACAGGGATGTAGTGTAAACTAGAAGGATATATAAGTTGTTAATTGAGCTATCTTTTCCACCCTACTGTATGTGCATAAAAAATGCAATCCCACACCCCAGTGGGTATGTCTAATCTCAAAACATTTGTTGGGACATATGTCCTATTGGTTTATAAATATTTGCATTCATTTCTATGCATGTGCCCTGTTCAAATACCACAATATTGGTGGCCTGTTGCCATCAATTAAACCTGCATGCTGTTGTAATGTCCACTATTGTTCTATATATGCATGTGTTATGCTTGCTTTTCAACTGTTGAAACTCTGGTGTGTTGAGTTAATGGGAATACTTCTGCATGCTGTTATAACTAACTGGGAATGCTGTTGACTGTTACTAACCCACATCTTTATTAAATTCTCCAAAACATAGTTCGTATGGGAAGGCCAGTCCCAGCAGACCCACCTGTCCCAGCTCAGCTGGCCATGGCACCTGGCACCAGCAGGTTTGGTGCCCAGCCTGGGACCTCCTCCTCCATTGGCCCTGTGCCACCTTTGGGTAGAAGAGCTACAGGGGATGGGGCTCAGCTCCCTGTGCAAGCGTGGGTGGAGGAGGGACACCTATCACCCTTCAAACAGTCCGGGCTGTGGTGCGTAGAGAGATCGAGCATTCTGTTGCAGAACCTCTATACCAGCTTGAGGCACGAGTGGCGCAACTCCCGGGTCAGCCTGCCCCTCCTACACAGCCCCCAGCACAGCCACCCTCTGGGCTGTGAAGGTGCAGTGGTGACTGCCCATGGGTGGGGATCTCAGTTCCACTGTTGCCATCTGTGGGCTCATGGGCTTGCAATTTCCAAACATCCCTCCCTGTCAATGGTGTTCACCCACCACATGTGTCATATTCCGCCCCTGTATGCGTCTTGTTTGTCTTGTCTGTTTACCTCCCCAACCTACCTCCCCAAATATACCTACTTCCCCTACCCCACATTCCACTCTCACCTGAAAAAAAAGGGCAATCTGCTCCCAAAAAAAAATTACGCCCCATACGTAGCTGCCCATTTTGCACACATGTCCTCTGGACACATAACATGTAATTTAATTGGCATTACAACATACTTTGTTGTCCTCACCCCTTTCTCAGGGGTTGAAGGTTTCATATTTACCTCCAAATTTATTCCATATGCACAGCTGTTGCTGTTAAAGAAATGGGAAGCTATGGACCTTCCCTACACCTGTCCTGCACATCCCAAGCTATTTTCCCTACTGTCTTTCCCTCTTTGTCCCCCTTTTTCACCACTTTCCTATCTCCCCATTTTCTTTTCCTTTAAAGAAATGAGCACAGAGGTTAGCGGGAGTAAGCACTATTAAGCAGTAGCTAGCAGGTTTGCTTGAGTGTGTACTTGTTTGCGCTTAGCTAAGCATTGCGTAAACACATGCAAACCTGCTTACAACTGCTTAAAAGTGCCTTAGTCACTCTGTATGTGAGGGCCCTTGTTCTGCTTAGCAGCAAAATAAAACACATCTGTCAGCCTCGAACCCCAGACCTTGTACATACTACACTGCATGAAGTACCACTAAGCCACGGTTGATATATAACAAGTTGGTAATTTAATAAATATATCATGCATCAGAATGAGTGAATGTAAAGGAAAAATAGGAATGCCATACCACACAACTTGTTCTGTGGATCTTTACCAACAGTTGTTGTGGGATTATATTACATGACAGTGATAAGAGAAGCAGCCATTCTAGCAGGAACTAATGTTACACTATCACTTTACAACCCCCACACAGTATCATAGCAGGACAAACACTGGCATATCTGTTTAGAGCAGAGGCCATACCTCCCAACTGTCCCTAATTTTCAGGGATGTCCCTGATTTTGAAACAAAATTTAGCTCTGTCCCTCTGAATCCCTTCGAAAACTACTGACTTTGGCCAGAAAGGTGGTGAATTACACGTAATGAGTAATGACAATAATTAAGAGTGAGGCACTTCTTTTACTTCAGAAAAGGTGTATTAATTCATATGCTCTGGTTCTCTCAAAGTCTCAACTTAATGGCACTAATATTTTAAAGGTGTCCCTGACTTTTTTTCTACTTTTTCCTGAGCCTGTTCAAATATGTACCTGAGTGTTTGAGAGGTCTGGCAGAGGCAGAAACACAGAGGCATAGCAGCCTTTCTGCTGTTACATACTGGGCAAATAGCTTTGGAAGGAGTTTCGGAAGCATACCCTTATGTAGGAATACAACACTGAAATACAAAAGGATGTAGCCATGTACTGGTAGTAGCCAACTGTAACAATGCCATTGCTCTAGTGCTGAAAAGACCTGTGCGGTGCACAGACAAAGAATAGCAGGCTAATCTCTGGCTACCATGTTGATAGATCCGCAGTTGGGAGTTACGCAGACAGACTACTTGCCTTGATAAACTAACATGTACACAGCAACCCTGTAAGTCCAGCAAGATAGAATTCACACAATAATATGTATGTACTTCTGCACCCCTACCCAAATGTAGAATATACCTGTGTGTGCAGGGTGTACCAAGGATGTAGGTAAGCATACTCACAGTACTGACATGTGTAGGTAAGCATACTCACAGTACTGACATGTGTAGGTAAGCATACTCACAGTACTGACATGTGTAGGTAAGTATACTCACAGTACTGACATGTGTAGGTAAGCATACTCACAGTACTGACATGTGTAGGTAAGTATACTCACAGTACTGACATGTGTAGGTAAGCATACTCACAGTACTGACATGTGTAGGTAAGTATACTCACACTACTGACATGTGTAGGTAAGCATACTCACAGTACTGAAATGTGTCCAGTTTTTCTGAGCAGCTTGTGCTAATGTCAACACTAAAAAAGCACAAACTGTTTAGAACTGAGTAAATGAATATTCACAGTATAGCAGTTCACAAACAATTCCTGTGCCAAAGGAATACATCTCAATAACTAGCTTTGTATGGCAGTTAATTGTAAAAGTTGAAAAGAAAGTACATTCTCCCATGTATCTTGGGTTATCATTTTGAGGGGTGAGTACATTTCTACACTGACAGGTATGTACTGGAAGCAGCAACATTTAGGTCTGAGTACAAAATGTAAATCACTGGCTACACCCCTGGCTTCTGATATAAGAACTATACCAACCTTCTGTCTTAAACAATGATGTTCACAGCAAACAAGGATGATCTCCATCTTGGAAAGCTGAAAGGGCCACGCCTACCTGAGTTAGCAATTTATAGTACTGGGTTGCTATGACAGTGATTACTGCAATTACTATACAGCAGGCTGCATGCATTTAGCAAATGGTGGCCACTAATTCGTGCAGAGGTCATCACATGCTCATGTGCAAATACCTACAAAAGCAGGCTGCAATCAATGCCAACAAACTCAATCACTCTATTGCAGACTGACAGAGAGAGAGAGAGACAGAGAGACAGAGAGAGAGAGAGAGACTGAGAAAAGGAAAAAGAAAAAGAAATAATACCAAATCATACAAAGGAAAGGTATGTAGCACATATGTATTTACTGGCATGTAGTAGATGTTTTTGAAGAGTAGTCTACATAATGTGAACCATTCATATGTGGCAGTAGTACGTATCTATGCACACATGTCCTGCTTAACTACTGATATGGACAATACAGTGTGTACCTGTGGGCAGTGGGACATACCTGTAAAATGTGTAGCTCAGCATTAAATGTCAAAGATCTGATCCATGTTATCTGTGTTCTGTACAGTAGTGTGGCCAATGGCTTTTGGGGGGATTAGTGCTGCCATTATATAAACATGGGTGTGACAGAGCAACACATGCATGATAGTCATATTAAAGTGTAGCTTAGCATTGGCAACTGCTGTAGCAGTCTAGTATGCTTATCCAGCATTTGTAGCTATATATACCCCCTCTAATGTTAGTGTGGGTTCACATGTAACACCTGTTTGTGTTACAGTAAGGCTCAACATTTCAGCTGTGAGGTCCAGGGACTTAAAACAGTGTGGACGTTGTGTGTGTGTATGCCACATACATATGGAGAAATATATATGTGTCATATATATTCACATATGTGTATGTGTATAGAGCAGGGGACATATTGCAACTGTTTGTGAAGGGTGGAGATATATATGTTGGTGAAGGTTAGCATGCACATATTTGTATGTAGGTTTTAGTGCATGACAAACAAGACAGCATACAGTGCTGGTATATGACATGTGGTGGTTAAACACTGTAGGTGGTTTGTTCAGTTTGCAATGTTGAAGCCAGTGAGGCCTGCTAAGGCTACCTGGGCTGTGAACACTTTCAATGCATTTATCGCAAGACTGTGATATTATTACATTACTGTACACCTCACATCCTTTGTATAATAGATATTCCCACTATGAAAGGTGAAATGTATATGTGCCTACATATATATGTATATGCACACCAATGGATGTGCATATATGTGTGTGTGTGTGTGTGTGTGTGTGTGTGTGTGTGTGTGTGTGTATATGTATATATATATATATATATATATATATATATAGAGAGAGAGAGAGATAGTCATATATACTCATACACACCTACATCTACTTGTTGCAAAAGATTCTCTGTACTGTTGACTGACTGTGATGGTCAATGTGTTTGTGAATACTTCAAAGATATATATCTGTGGGATAGCTTAGTGGGAAACTGTTTATGTCATGGTATTATGGGTCCTTGCTTTGATCCCAGCAAAGGCTGTGCATTCTGTTGTTAGGCAGAAAAAGTGCTATGGCATACAGTGTGATTAAGTCCCTTGGTTTTAACTGGAGTGTGTCATTAAAGCACTACATCTATGATTATTGATTGGTACTGATGTTGAATCCAAATCCTGTGTGTACTGTAGTACTACTTGAAGCTCTGGGCCTGTACAGCAAAGTATTGTGTATAAATAGCCAAATGATAACCCATGGGGTAAGCGTCCTGTCACTCACCAAAAACAATAAACAATAAAAACCAACAAACTCTTAGAGAGAAGGGACGGCCAAGGCGACATAAACTGATAGTTTCAGGCGGTGGATGGAGTACTGAACCACTGTCCATTTTTATAGAGTAACATCTTAGACCTATTATTAGCATGAATAAAGTTGTACTTCAAGATTCTAAGCAATTTTTATTAGATCTCTATGAGTGTATAAATGGTTTAAATGATGTTGGGGATTTAACTTTTGTGACAATGAATATACAATCCCTCTTTACCATGATACCGAATGGTTTAGGGGTTAGGTATATACAGGAGTATCTGCAGTCACATAGTAGTTATGATCTGGCATTAGTAGAGTTGATTTGTTTCTTTTTAGAGATTGTATTAGAAAATAATATGTTTACTTTCCATGACCAAGTTTTTATTCAGAAGCATGGCGGAGCTATGGGCACATCATGTGCCAATAGCTACGCCAAGATGTTTTTAGCCCATTAGGAGAATACAATTCTCTTTAAGATGAGAGAATTTGATACAAATGTTTTATTTTATCGACGTTTCATTGATGATTTGTTTCTCCTGTGGAGAAGAACCAGGTCTGATTTGGAAAACTCTTTTAATAATATGAATGAGTTATGTGAATGTTTGAAGTTTACGATGACTTCATCAAAGACTCAGGTTGAGTATTTGGAGTTGTTCATAGAGAAATTCCAGGGATCTATGATTAAAACAGGGGTGTTCCGTAAAACTTGTTTTAGGAACACACTGTTAAGCAGAAGTAGTATGCACCCCAATTATGTTTTTCATAATCTTATTCGTGGACAAGGTATTAGAGCCTCTAGATTGAATCCTACCCAGGAAGGTTTCCAGTTGGAAAAAGAACAACTTGAACAAAGGTTGTTACAGAGAGGTTACAATCGAACTGAAATTTCTAAATGTTGGTCTGATTTGGATTCACTCAGAGGGGGTGTAGCAGCACCATTATATGGTCCAAGAGTAGTTGAAGGTGGTTTGTGTAGACCCGAAATGTTACATAAGCAGGTTAAAGTACCCCTGTTCTTTACGAGAGATCATCAAGCACTCAGGGAGATTTTTAAACTACACAGGCGTATCTTACAGGTAGATCCAGAGATTGGTAATATTGTTGGTGATCACCCTTCTTTACGTTATAGGAACACAAAAAATCTGAAGAGATTATTATGCAATGGTAATGTTAGGTCCAGTAATCTAGTTGAGGTTGGGATCACGCAGCCGTGTGGTAAGTGTAATTTCTGTGGGCTTGTTAATAGCTCTGACTTTTTTGATCACCCTGATCTAAAGAGAAAGTTCATATTTAAGGTTAATGCCAATTGTAGGACAATAAATGTGGTCTATTTAGCAGAGTGTACATTGTGCATCCTTTTATGTGGGAAAGACGAATAGATCACTAAGAGAACGTATGAGGGAACATGTTTATTGCATACATAGAGGTGCTGAACATAATGCTCTATCCAAGCATGTTATCAATTGTGGTGAAGGACACATGTTTAGATTCAGAGTTATTGATGTTGTCATGCCCACAGTAAGAGACGGTGATATTCGTAATCACACTGAGTATAAGGAGAACAACTGGATGATCATCCTAAGAGCTGATAGGGGTAAGGGTCTCAATGAACATGCTACCATCAAGCCCTTGCTTAAGAAAAGGAGGGTACCTAAGTGACTTCAAACATGTTTTTAAATACGTTCTATATAGACACTTTTGTGTCTTTTGTGTGTTTTTTATATATGCATTTTTGAGATAAAATCATTTGTCATTATATATATATCTATATATATATATATATATATATATATATATATATATATATATATTTTTTTTTTTTTTAGCATATAACACTGTTGTTTGTAGGCTTGAATGATAGTGGTTAGAGTAGTTGCACTGTCTTTTTAAAGATATATTTCAGATGATGTTTTGTCACTCATTGTTATTCGCTTGTGATTGGAGAGTTTGAATTTTTAACTAAGTATATATGGACCTTGTACTTTAGTGTTTGTGAAAGGTCTGAGGAAGCAATTTCTTGTGAAAGCACTTACCTATTAATAAACACGGGATCCACTGAAAAATCTTGCATTTTGGAAGTTTTCATTTTAGTTTATGTCACCTTGGCCGTCCCTTCTCTCGGAGAGTTTGTTGGTTTTTTAAAGTATGGTGTATGTCCACATTGCTTGCATTTACTGTTTTGTGTGGTCCCTGTATTCATCACAGATTACATTCCTCGAGATTAAGGTTTTGTAAGTACTGACACACAGTACTGTATAGTACACACGTAAAGCTTATCTGGGTTGCCGTACCTTTGTGTCCTGTAATTATGTCTGATGTGTGTGTGGGTATGTCTGTAACATGTCCTCTGTCATATGTGTGGTAAAACATATAACTGCGTATCTAGCAACATTTAAAGTTGACTACAGCAGTATGCAACCTATATTCCCAATTGTGCACATATTTTGGCCACGGGTTTGGTGGAGGAATGACATATTTCTTTACACATCAGCTTGATGTACATCTGCTGTGGCTAGGTGGTGCATCGTGTTGCATACAGTATGCCAGGTACTCTTGTATAGTCTTATATAGTGAATTTATTTTGTTGCTGTGCAGAACATGGTTCATTAGATAGAGTGAGCCAGGCACTTCCAAGCAGTTGTGGGGTGAGCAGTGATAAGAGATAGTTACATTGTTTTACTCTCAGTTAGCTACTAGGTTGCTATATATAGCAGTTCAGTGATATCTGTACTGTATAATGTTAAATGTGCCATATGACTTGCTCAGACTTATTTTTTTCTTTATGTCTTCCAGGGATCATGGCACATCACAGAAATCCCAGCTATAGTAGTGCTGAAGATGAGATCATTACTAGCTGTATGATTCAGCACTACAGTCTAATGTTCTCACGATAAACAAAGATATAGGGGACTTGCAGACATTGGACCCGACCCAGTTTGGCTTTGTCAAGGGAAGATCATGCCTTTTGAACTTGGTCGACTTCTTCGAAACAGTCACCAAGGCCATTGATGAGGGAAAGGCAGTCCATACAGCCTACCTTGACCTTGCAAAGGCTTTCAACACAATACCCCACTTGGGTATTGTAGAAAAACTTACCAGCTTAAATGTAAACCCATATGTCACAAGATGGGTTGCAAACTGGCTTAAGGACAGAACCCACAGGGTTAGAGTTGCTGGCGCTATGTCAGACTCCAAGCCGGTCACAAGTGGTGTCCCACAGGGCTCGGTCCTTGGCTATTGTTTGGCATCTACTTCTCAGAAGTACAGGCCAACATGGGAGGACTTTGGCTGACAAAGTTTGCAGACGACTGCAAACTGGGCCATAGTAGAAAGTGCATCGGACACGGATATCCTTCAGAAGGGACTCACGGAAACAGATAGCTGGTGCCAGAGCCATGGCCTGAAGTTAAACGCCAAAAATGTATAGTCATACCCTTCGGGAAAAACAAGGTAACCCCAAGCTACCATATAGGTGGCAATTCACTAAGCACAGAAGAGGTTATCAGGGACCTGGGAACCCAGGTTGACAGTGGCCTTTCTTTTGACACTCACGTTGCTAAAGTGGTTAGAAAGACCTTCTACATTGCCCACCTGATCATGAAGGGATTCACATCCAGATCTAGTGAGGTCATTGTTCCCCTGTACTCTTCACTTATCAGACCAATGATCGAGTACAATGCCCCATTCGGGATGTATCTCACCCGACATCTGCAGCAATTGGAGAGACCCTAAAAGTTCCTCACCAAAAGGATAAAGGGACTCCAAAATCTGTCATATGCTGCCAGATTGAAGAAACTCCAGCTCTATTCAGTCGCATACCGTCTGCTCAGAGGTGACATGTGCCTGACATACAAGGCCATGTCCAACCCGGAATTAATGGACATGCTCCACCTCCAAAAATCCAAATCCACCAAAACCACTAGAGCAAGCGACTTAAACCTTAGCACGGATATAAATAGGATGTGCTGGAGGGATAGATTTATCACTCAGAGACTCCCTATGCTGTGGAATAAAATCCCGGTCCATGTGAGGCAGAGCACCTCGCTGACTCTGTTCAAGAGAAATCTAGACCTGTGGATGGGAGATCGTAGGTTTACCCCGGGAATCATCTCTGTGTCACTGCTGGACAGAGGCACAACAAACTAATGGGCACTGTATTTTTTCATATAAGGGGTGGCGTAAGCCACAAAAATTTGGGCTAGGCTTATAAATGCCTTAGGGCAGATAGCCTAGTATAAACCTATGAACCTATGAACCTATGAACCAGCCAGAACCAGAAGGAGCATACTGCAATGTGGCAAGATGTCCACAGGGTAAATGAAGTAGACCTGCATAACCGGACATATGAGCAGGTATGACACCACTGCAGTGATCTACTCAGACATGTCCATCAGCATGCTTCTGATGTGCGGAGACAACAGCTTGCAACAGGAGGTGGTGTTAATATCCATCCCCCCCTCACCAGAGTGGAGGAGCTGCTCCTGAGCCTTGTGGCACCTGCCCAACAACAACAGCAGCAGACATACACCATGATAGAGGTTGGAGCTACCCAGCAAGCACACATGGAGCATGCAGGTAACATGGCATATCTGTAGACTACTGTTATCTGTATTGGTAGATCATGCATATGTGAGATGTGGAGTGTGTAGTTAGAAGATGTGGAGCCTGTTGTTGTGCAATACTGATCATTTGGAACATAATCTGTAGGTCTGTGAATGTAAACTGTTGTTCTACTGTAAGATTGCAAACACATAGTAGCAATGCGACAGTTGTGGCCACTGACAAACTGTGTCATCTCTATGTAGGTCCATCTGGGGTGACATCAAGGCAGCGGACAGATGCTGGTGAGTGTGTTCTACATTTATTATTGTAAATAAAAAGTGCATGCCATAGTTAAGGTGAAGGCCATGTACACATGTAACACACCTACCCATAATGCATGCTGTGTATGTTTTCTGTAAGACCACGCACATCTCACTAATATGATTAGCTGCTTCAAACACATACAATATCCAGATAATCTCAAACATATGTGGCTACACTGTAGTGACCATTGGATAGGCAAAGTTGATATTCAACATGCAAAGAACATACACAACTATGTCATACACAGAGCATTTTAACATGCTACACATAAAGGATTCACAAACCCTCTGTAAAGACACACTCCAGTATCCAAAATCTCATCCACACATTACACATAATATACCTGAGGGGTAGAGGCCTATCATGGGGCATTTAAACACTCTGCAACACACTACACATTCATGTCAGGGAATGCTCCTTATAAACCCATGTAACAACTGGTTGTGAATGGTACAGCATGCTTAGTGCTGATTTGGGAAACATTTGTAGCCTTGAGTGACCACATGATGCTTCATGATGATGGCCTATGGTACTATACCCCATCCAGTTATTGTAACCACAGTACTACACATAGCTTTCATTGCTATACACCTCAATGTTGTGTTTCTGCAAACATATGCACCTCTAAACAATATGCATACCAATCACTATTTGCACAACTGACACATATATGTCTTGTGATGCTATTGAGTGGCTAGGTCATATGACACACATTGGGTATGTGTGATGTTTAAATATGCAGTTGTGTTTTATCATGCCATGTCATGGATGACACTGGCATGTCCACAATATGATCTACACTCACCATAACTACTGTACATTGGGTATGTGGACGAATGGTATTCCATCAATTATACATGCACCACTGGTGATGTTGTGTGAATACTCATCATGCATGTGCTAAAACTGTGTCCACAATTATTTGCTAAAGACACAGAGGCTGTAATCAGCATTGGATACCTATCTGACACACAGATACACATCCAGCCATGGTATGTAGACCTGTGAGTTATGGTGCACAGTACATTACAGAGTTTTGAATACTTGCACAGCAATGTTGTGTCCATGTATGCATTGCATTCCAGGGGGAGGCAAATCACCTAATAACAAAACACATGCATCAAAGCCATGTATATAGTTAGTAACAAGGACTGTCTACTCTTGCACTGCATGCTGTTGAGCAACACATGTCCTGCATGCTGAAATGTGTGATATGACTGTTTTACTTGTGATACTGTACCCCACCATCACCTGCTATTGTGTATGTTCTGAGGTTGCTGGTGTGTGTGTGCGTGTCTGCTTTAGGGAGGAGTGTATTTCTGTGTATGCATGTGTGCATGTGGTCTGACATCATGTTCAGCTCTTAAAATGTGATTCCTGTTTTCCACTCACAGGTGCTGAGGTGGGGCTGGTTCAGTACAGCAGGGAACCTGATGTCACTGTGACAGACAGTGATCATGAGGATAGGTGTGTTGAGGCACAGGCAGGTTTGTCAGGGTCTGTTGTTGGGCCACCAATTGACAGTACACAAGTCTCCACCCCATCCATGCATACAGTCGTACTGCCTGTACATCCATCATCACCATTGCCCTTAGCTCAGGGACAGTGTACGGTTGGCACTGGCCAGGACAGTGTGGTATCTATGGCACATGTACCAGGACACAGCAGCCGTAGCCAGATGTCTGGAATGGTACCACATATACAGATGCTCAAGGGTTCTCATCAGAGCACTGCTGGTCATCATGCCCCTGGCAGACATGCCGCAACTCTTTCAGCCACACGCATGTTCCAGGCTGTCATGGAGGCACAGGTGCGAATGGAGCGGTACACCAGACAGGGACTAAGGGCACAGAGTGCTCATAACACCTCTGTAAATGACAGTATCTGTGACCTAGCAGGTGCCATATGTAATTACACTGAGGTCATTGAAAGACGTTGAGGTGAGACATTGGATGTCCTGCACAATGTCATGTCCATGTGTCGGGATAGTGCAGGATGGTTGAGACATTGATGTGGACATATGCCAGCAACATCAGCAGCTGGAGGTTGCCATGGACATCCAGCAAGTCACAGCAGCTCTCATAGTGCCAGTACCAGCCCCAGCAATATTGGGGGGGGGGGGCTGTCCATAGACCGTCCTGGAAGACCACATGCACGTGGCTCTGGCCAGTCCCAGCAGGGACCTGGATCCAGTGGACATATATCAACCTCTGAGGATAGTACCCAGGCTGGATTAGTACCTCATATTGTCTGTAGCACCCCTGCCAGGCACAGGTTCCGTATCTGTGGCCAGAGACGGTGATCTGTAAAGCCTGCAAGGTAAAGTCTGTAGCTGTCCCACAAATCCCCGTATATGGCAGTCACATGGTGGAACTGTTTGCATGCAGACACACACACATAAACCAGAAACCTAGGGCAAACACATACCCGCACACATTACATCAACATTGGCCCATAACAGTACTCATGGCCCTCACACACACACTCACACACACATGTCGATTGTATGGCTCAGTGTAGGCCTCTGGCAAACCAACAACACACCCTGTGCATATGAAGAAACCTGTGCCACCTCCTGTCATCTGTAACATTGATGCAGGAACAGGCTAACATGGTGCTGATGCACAGGGTGACTTTGATAAAGTATAGCAATGGTCGAATGTGTAGCATGTTGTCAGCAGTAAAGTGTAATGATATCCTTGAAGGTGTAGCTGAGCAGGCAGGATGCATTAAAGCTGTAATTAGCAATGTTGTATTGTTTCCACCAGTGTTTATTCCAATTGTGTTTTGTTTGCCCATGTGCCACTTGGCTGATGTGTGCAGTTGTGTCAGCATGTGTTATATAGTGGACAGTAAGTGTGGGGTGTGTGCAGCACAGGTTTGCAGGTGTACATTTGTGAACATGGTGGAGGTGCACTGTCTGCATGTACATGCATATTGGACACATGGGCAGGGTGACATGCCCTGTGTTGGCCAGTGTTAACACTCCATAGTTTCTATTGGTGGCCAGTATGCATTGTACTACACACGTTTTGGAACTTGAGTACGCATGTGTGTGTATGACAAGGGTTGACACTGTACTGTGGGTGATGCTGTTGTTACTATCTGTCATTGGTTTGCATTACTAACACTGTCCCAGCTGCATAATCCTGTATTAATGCACACTGTTCACTTACAGGGTTGCATGGACTGTGCTATAAGAAACACAAGAAATTCTCACTTATACAGTAAAAGTGCATTAGTCTCATGGACCCTGCCATAAACGAAATATGTAATAGAAGGTGCGATGTTATACCAAAAAAGAATTACATACCAAGAAGGGATAACCTCTCTGGTCAGTATCATTGGGAAAATTCAATCCCTCAATAAACATACAAGGCAAGCTTCAAAATACAAAATGGCAATGATTCCAAAGACAACACTAAAGCTGTCTTTACTGTTGTTCATAATCTACAGGGGAAATCTCAGATTGGGTCATAGTTAATGTAAATGGTCACAAAGTACACTTATCTGACTGACATTACCAATTCCTTGTCAGACAGTTTGAATGCGGATTTCACCACAATGTTGCTATACAAGGGCCACATTTCCAGACCTGCAGAATGTAATACCTGATGATTCACAGACACTCTAGTTAAAACATCTCTTTAACAAGGTCCACACCACAGTTGCAATGGTACTGGACAGTGTCCCTGGCTGTGTCATACACAAGCTGACATATGAAGTCACCACTCAGCTAAATGCTCTGTCCAGATGGAGCCTCTATACAGGTTACATACATGTGGAATGACATACGGTAATGGTGTTCACAGTCCACAAGGGTTGAGCTACAACGTCTTCTTCTCCTTTCAGATGCTCCCATTAGGCGTCGCCACAGTACATCATCTTTTTCCAGGTCTTCCTGTCCTCTGCATCTTGCGCTGTCACATCATCCACCTGCATGTCCTCTCTCACCACAGCCATAAACATCATCTTAGGCATTCCTCTTTTCCTGTTACCTGGTGGCTTCATCCTTAGCATCTATTTCACAATATACTCTGCATCCCTCCTCGGCACATGTACAAACCAACTTAATCCTGCCTATCTGGCATAGTCTATTAACCTTCAAATCTGGCCTGACCCTCTAATATACTTATTCTTAAACCTGTCCACCCTCATCACACCCAGTGCAAATGTTAACATAAATTGATTAAGGGTAGAACTGCAACAGGTCCTGGAAACTCTCACCCTATAAGCCAGACCAATGTTATCTGGAAGGCTATGGAGCACAGCATTATGGAACTTATAAACAGAGACATTATGAACCTGCAAACACTGCACCATACCCACTTAGGTTCTCTAAAGGCCAGATCATGGTCCTACACCTAGCAGACTTCAAGCCAGTCAACAAGGCTATAGGTGAGGGAGGGGAGGTCAACACAGCCAAGCTATAGCTCACCAGCAAATCATACCCATCCCACATACTGGTATTAGACAAAACCTCAACAGACTGACCATAAACGATTGTTAGATGATGGCTTGACAACTGATGCACAGATGCAGAACACACAGTAACATTTGCAGCCTCCATGTACTATTCTATGCCAATAACAAGTGGTATTCACCTGCACTCAGTCCTAGGACCACTCCTGTTTGACATATAGCTTTCTTAGGTACAAGCAAACACAGTAGGGATATGTCTGCCCACGTTTGATGAAAATGCATACTGTGGGCTATACTTTATTCTCCAGATTACACACACATCCTCCAAAAGGGTATCATACAGATAGATACCTGGTGTCAAACTAATGCTGTAAAGCTATAAGCCTAAGAAAGCATAGTTATCCACTTTTAAAAAACAAAGTATCCCCAGAGTACCACATAGGTAGTAGCCCCCAAAATGTGGAACAGGTACTAATGTATAAATAGAGCCATGTGTTAAGTCATCTCTCCTTTGATAATCACATTACCAAAGGGTTTTGGAAATCCCTCTGTGGAGCACATAAGCAATAAAGGGTTTGCATGCAGATCCACAGAGGTTGTTGCACACCTATAATGATTAGTCATCTTTGCTAGACTTTACTTGCTTTGGAACAGGTTTCAAATATACCTCAAGCATAAACCCTCACTCACACTCTTCAGTAGAAACCGTGATGAGTGGATGTGAAACAGAAGCCATAGCCCAGGTATCACTGCAGTGGCTAAGCTTTTCACAAGCATACAGAAGTGACCTGAGGTCTGGAAAGCGCCAGCACGCTCTGGCAAAGATAACACATGTGCTCATGGAGAAAGCAGAGTACCCACCTATAAAATACTTGAGGTCACATGTATGTATATGGATTTGCCCCAAAGCTACCTTACATGTGTAATGCACATACAGTTGTCATTGTGATATGTCATACACTATAAAAATCAAAACCCACACCACATTGGCCAACAGTGTCACACACCTTGAGCACAGGCACACAGTCAGCAAGTACAAGATTCAAACTCTTTCCTAACTACATTATGATACTACAACAGTATGCATTTACACGACACGCTATACACATTACAGGAATTTCACCTTTCCACAGGTATATTTGTAGGATGGTGACATCATCGGACTTGACAAAGATGAGTATACCACTTTTAAGGTGTTTGAGTAGTCTCCAAAAAGGTTGCTTCTCCCCAGGAAGACACACCCACACACAGTTGGCAAGGGCAGGATTCAAACCTCTACCTAACTACATTATGATACTACAGCAGTACACATTTACACGACATGCTATACACATTACTGGGATCTCACCTTTCCACAGGTATATTTGTAGGATGGTGACATCATCGGACTGGACAAAGATGAGTATACCACTTTTAAGGTGTTTGAGTAGTCTCCAAAAAGATTGCTCCTCCCCAGGGAGACACACACAGTTGGCAAGTGCGGTGTTCTTAATCCAAACTAAGTACATCTTTACACTTCAGCAAGCAATATGGAGTTACAGGGTGCAATACAGACATTACTTGCTGACAGTTTGCACAAAGGTTTTTTTCACATTTGCTAACATCAGCAGGCTTATCATAGGTGTATTGTGAGTGTATTGTATGCATAGGCCATGACCATATCATATATGGGTTGATGCACCACATGCTGGCACACACAGGGTCAAACCTTGAGAAGCATCTTACCTTCATCTACATGATACTGCAATTTAACAGAAAGATGATAAACTTCAACAATTGGCTGAGCTTCTGGTGTCATTCAAAGGGGATCCAGTCTCTGTCTGCCTGTGATGACATGATAGACAATCCTTGTTGCTTCACTACAGATGGTTTGCATCTGTCACCCCTATGCTTCTGAATACTGGCCAAGGCTCGTGCTGTCCCCATGTTACCTTGTTTAGGCAAGGCTCAAAGGTTCATAGGTAGGTACTAGTCTGCCGGCCCTGGGGCCTATACAAGGCCAGCCAAAACGGTACCCTGGCTTTTGCCACCCAAGAAATTTATTTTCCTGTGCCACTGTCGTGCAGAGACACAGAAGTGATCCTCAGGGTGAATTTCCTATTTCCCATCCAATAATCAAGATTTTCCTTGAAGAGTGCTAATGAGGAGCTTTGTTTGATATAGATAGGATTCTGGAGTATGTGAAGTCTGTGGGACAGGAATCTATCCCTCCGGCATGATCTGTTTATTGTGATGACAAGGTTTAGGTCCCTAGAGCGTGTAGGTTCATAGGTTCATAGGTAGGTACTAGGCTATCTGCCCAAGGGCATTTATAAGTCTAGCCAGAATGTGTTGGCTTTCACCTCCCTTTTAAATTAGTTTCCTGGGCCTCTGTCTAGCAGGGCCACTGAAGTGATCCCAGGGGTAAATTTACAATTTCCCATCCACTCATAAAGATTCCTCTTGAAGAGAGTCTGCAGGGGGCTCTGCCTAACATCAAATGGGATTCTATTCCAGAGTGAGGGAAGTCTCTGGGACAGGAATCTATCCCTCCAGCACGTCCTGTTTATTGCTTTGCTGAGGTTTAATTCACTGGTGCGTATGGTTCTAAGAGATTTGTTTTTCTTGAGGTGGAGCATGTCCATTAATTCTGGGTTGGACATGGCCTTATACGTCAGGCATAGATCACCTCTGAGCAGGCAGTAAGCAACCAAGTAGAGCTGGAGTTTCTTTAGACGAGCTGCATAGGGCATCTCTTTGAGGCCCATGATCCTCTTGGTGAAGTACTTCTGTGGTCTTACCAGCTGTTGCATGTGCCAATTAAGGTACATACCAAATGGGGCATTGTACTCTATTATGGGCCTAATGAGTGATGAATAGAGGGGCACAATGACCTCTCTTGATCTAGAGGTGAACCCTTTCATGATTAGGTGGGCTACATAGAAGGAATAACTAACCACTTTGCCAATGTGATTATCAAAGGAGAGGTTGCTATTTACCTGGGTCCCCAGGTCCCTAATTACATTTTCTGTACCTAGTGGATTACCACCTATGTGGTAATTCGTGGGCACTTTGTTTTTTCCAAAGGGGATGACTATGCATTTTTTGCCATTCATCTTGAGGCCATGGTTGTGACACCAGGTATCTGTCTCTGTAAGACCCTTCTGGAGTATATCTGTGCAAGCCAGAGAGTCGATTATGGCCCCCAGTTTACAGTCATCTGGGAACTTGGTCAGCCATAGTCCTCCCATGCTTGCCTATACCTCAGAGAAGTATATACTGAACAGGAGTGGTCCCAGGACCGAGACCTGTGGGATGCCACTTGTGACTGGTTTAGAGCCGGACATGGCAACTGCAACTCTGACCATGTGTGCTCTATCTGTGAGCCAGTTGGCCACCCATCTCGTGATATAGGGGTTAATGTTCAAGCTGGTAAGCTTGTCTATGATGCCAGAGTGGGGAATGGTGTCAAAGGCCTTAGTGAGGTCCAGGTAGGCTGTATAGACTACCTTCCCTTCATCTATGGTCTTGGTAACTGTTTCAAAGAAGTCAACTAGGTTTAGGAGGCAGGATCTGCCTTTAACAAAGCCAAATTGGGTAGGGTTCAGTATCTGGAGGTTCCCAATGTCTCTGTTTATGAGTTCCATGATAATTCGCTCCATAGCTTTGCAAACCAGGCTGGTCAGACTTATAGGGCGATAGTTCCCAGGTTCTGTTGTGGCACCACCTTTGTGGAGCAGGATGATTGCTGCTGTATGCCATTCTTTGTGTACATAGCCTGTGGTAAGGTTGAGTCTGAACAGTGAATGTAGGTGGGTGTTTAGTTCCTTTTGAAGCTTGTGTAAGACGCAACCTAGGACACCATCCAGTCCCATTGATACTGTGTTCTTAGCTTTGGAGAGGGCTGTTTTCACCAGAATGTTCATGAAGCCTGGGACTCTGCATTCTTCTGGGATAGACACGGGCCCTTTTGGGGGTGAGGGGGGGGTGAAGTTTGCACTGAACTTGTCCACCAGGATGTTGGCAATGTCAGTTGGTTCAGTGTATTTTTTACGATTTTGCAGTAGCTGAAAGCATATCTGACAGTTGCCACCTAAATGATTGATATAGCTAAAGAAGGCTTTGTGGTTATCTTTAGATTCCTTGGCAATTTTTCTTTAGAAACTGCACTTGGATTATTTTATGAGCTATTGTAGTTTATTGCTAATAATGATCAGTGATGCCTTTCCTTTTTGGAATTTTGCTCTATCATGTGTTAGTTTCCTCCTTCTGTTGTATAGCTTATTTATGGGCAAGGACCACTAGATTGGTTTCTTCTTTTTGGAAAAGTGAGTCTTGGTTTTAGTTGGGATGGCTCGATCCATGCATCCCTGTAGATGCTCATAGAATGCACTTGTAAAGGATTCTGCAGATTGGATAGCATTATCCTGTAGTAAGGGGGCTTTGAAACTTTCCACTTCGGTCTTGAGAAGTGTGAAGTTTGCTTTTGAAAAGTTTTTCACAGTGGTTTTGTTGACTGGGGGGGGGGTCGGGATGTGGATGTCCAGTGTGATTACTTCATGATCTGATATTACCAGTGTGGGGTTTACCTCTGGTGTGGAACACTGATCCCCCATGTTGGTGATGATCAGGTCCAGTATGTTGTCACCTCTAGTGGGCATGGTGACCAGCTGTTCCAGGCTGTTTGAGTTTATAAAGTTTAGGAAGCATTGGGCAAAGGACTTTGTACTCGAGTAATTCTCCCAGTCAATGTTTGGGTAGTTGAAATCTCCTCATATCATGGTGTTTGGTAGGACCTTTATATTTCCCAGTGTTCTCAGGAATACTGAGTGAGGGCCCTGAGACAAGGTATGTGATCTGTAGCAGGCTACGATCTGATAAGCAGCTTTGCCCAATGTTAGTTGCACTTGCATGGTCTCCAAGGCCTCATGCTGTGCCACTAACCTGGAGGTGTGGGTATCCTTTATGAAAATGGATACACCCCCTCCTTTAGCATTTCAGTCTGGGTTTTGGGGCCAACACTCGAGGGACTGGTATTTCTTTAAGTGGAGCATGTCCAACAGCTCTGTGTTTGACATAGCTTTGTATGTTAGGCAGAGATCACCTCTGAGTAGGCGATATGCGACAGAGTAAAGCTGTAGTGTTTTGAGACGATCTGTGTATGGCATGTATTTGAGGCCGCTAATCCTCTTTGTGAAGTATTTCTGCAGGCTTTTCAGTTGTTGTAGATGCCTTGTGAGGTACACAGCAAAAGGGGCATTGTACTCTATAATGGATCTAATGAGTGATGAGTAGAGGGGAACAATGACCTCTTTTATTCTGCATGAAACACCTTTTGTGATTAGGTGTGCCACATAGATGGATTTCCTGACTACTGTGGCAATGTGATTATCAAAGGAGAGTCTACTGTCCACCTGTGTCCCAAGGTATCTTATCACAATTTCAGTGTTAAGTATACTAATACCTATGTTGTAGTTCATGGATACAGTGTTTTTACCAAAGGGGATGACAATGCACTTTTTGGCATTGAGCTTGAGGCCATGGCTTTGACACCAGGCATCTGTCTCAGTGAGGCCCTTTTGTAGGATGTCCACATCATTCATAGTCTCGATTATGGCTTCTAGTTTGCAGTCATCGGGGAACTTCATTAGCCAGAGACCTTCCATGTTAAACTGTACTTCAGGGAAGTAGATAGCAAACAGGACAGGACCCAGGACTGAACCCTGTGGTACACCACTTGTCACTGGTCCAAAGTCGGACTTGGAGTCTGCTACTTTCACAGTGTGGGTTGTGTCAGTCAGCCAGTTGGCAACCCATCTTGTGACATAGGGATTTATACCTAGTTTAGTGGGTTTATCTATAATTCCAGAGTGGGGTATGATGTAGAAAGCCATGGCAAGATCTAGATAGGCTGAGTGGACCACCTTACCCTTATCTACGGCTGTGGTGACTGCTTCAAAGAAGTCTATCAGGTTTAGGAGACATGATCTGCCTTTTACAAACCCAAAATGGTTGTGGTCCAGAGTTTGGAGATTACTAATGTCTTTGTTTATAAGTTCCATGATGATACGTTTCATGGCCTTGCAGACCAGGCTCATAAGGCTAATGGGGCGCTAGTTCCCGCGGTCCATGGTTGCTCCCCCTTGTGTAGTGGGATAACCATCATTGTGCACCATTCAGCAGGCACAAAGCCTGAGGTGAGGCTATGATTGAACATGGTATGTAGGTGTGGTGCCAGTTCGTTCTGCAGTTTGTGTAGAACGCAGCCTGGGATGTAATCTGGTCCCATGGATGCTGTGCTCCTGGCTTTGGAGAGGGGTTTTACCTGTGCAGCCATGATGACAGCAACTTTGCATTCTTCCAATATAGAGATGTGCTGTTTCATGGGTGAGAAGGGGGTAAAATGCCAGGCTGTTGGCAATATCAGTTGGGTCTGTATATTTAGTGCTATTGTGCTGTAACTCAGAGCAGATCTGAGTGGTGCCATTGAGATTCTTGACATAGCTATAGAATGCTTTGTGGCTGTCTTTAGAATCACTGTCAACTTTGTTTTTGTAACTAGCTTTGGAGGATTTTTTCAGGGATCACAGCTTCTTCCTGAGGCTGACCAGGGAGCTCCTCCACTCATGGGATTTTACCCTCTTTTGCAACAGTTTCTTCTTTCTGTTGTGCAGTTCTTTTATGGCAGGGGGCACAAGATTGGCTTTCTTTTCTTTGAGGATAGCATCTTGGTTCTGTTTGGGATAGCATGATGCATACACTCATGTAAGTGCTTATAAAGTGCAATTGTGAAGGATTCAGTAGTCGTAACAGTATTGTCCATTTGCATGGGTGTCCTGAAGTTCAGCACTTCTGTCTTAAGAAGCATGAAGTTGGCTTTGGAGACATTTTTTAACATGGTTTCCTTAATGGGGGGTGGGTCCAGAATGTGGATATGTAGGGTAATTAGCTTATGGTCAGATGGGACCAATGAGCCGTTGGCTTCAGGTGTAGAACACCGGTCACTCAGGACAAACCAAACCCCATAACCAACACAAATAACCATAAAGTTAGCTAAATGCTACTCATTGCCAGAAGTCTCAGCCTCCAGATGCACACATTCAAGGCACATCTCAGTAGGGAGAATATTGATATCTGTGCAGTAACAGAAACCTAGTTCAAGGCTCCAGAGATCACACCAGCACTACCAGGATACTAGTCATTCCATACCTTCCAGCATCAGGACCGGGATCATAGCACATAGGGTGGGGATGTACCCATATTCATCAAGGATATCTACACCTCTCTCTACATGCTCTGTACAGGATATGTACCCATAGAATGTTGCACAGCAACATTCTTCACAATCCACAGGGGTGGGGCCACAAAACTCCCTTGGCATTCATGCTCTATGAGCCTGATGAGTCTGCTCTTTAAGGCAATGGAGCCAATCACAATGGAAGCCAACAATAAAGAGATTGTGAAACTTCACACAGTTGTGCACACCCAGTTTGGCTTCATCATATGCAGATCACGCCTCCTGAACTGGGTGGATTTCTTTGAGACCATTACCCTGGCTACAGATGATTGAAATGAGCTCAACACAGCCTACCTATACCTCACTACAGCCTTTGACACCATTCCCCAGTCAGGTATCATAGATGAACTCACCAACCTGGGCATGAATCCATACATCACAAGATGGATTGCAAACTGGCTCACAGATAGATTCCACAAACTAAGAGTTGCTGGCTATATGTCAGACCATACACCATTAACAACTGGTGGCCTCCAGGGTTCAGTCCTGGGGTCCCTCCTGTTTGGTATAGACTTCTCGAATGTACATGCCAACACAGGAGGTTTGTGGTTGACTAGTTTGCTGGGAACTGTAAAGTGTTTGCCATACTAGATTCCCCAGATGACACAAATATTCTCCAGAAGGGACTCTATGAGACAGATGTGTGGTGTCAGAATCATGGCCTGAAGCTCAATGTGGAGGAATGCATAGTGATCCCCTTTGGTGAAAACAAAGTACATACAAACTACCACATAGGACTTACTCCCTTAAAACTGACAAGGTAATAAGGGATCTGGGGACACAAGTAGATAGTCATCTTTCCTTTGACAACCATGTTGCCAAAGTGATTGGAAAATCCTATGTGGCCCACCTAATCAACAAAGGGTTTGTATCAGGATCCGAAGAGGTAGTGGTGGCCCTCTACTCTTAAGTCATCAGACCCATCATTGAGTACAATGCACCATTTTGGATGTACTCAACTACGCATATCCAGCAGCTGTAGAGACCACAGAGGTACCTCACCAAGAGGATTACTGGCCTCAAACAGTTGTGTTATGCAACACAACTGGTAAAACTAAATCTGTTCTTCGTTACGTACCACCTACTCAGAGGCACACTCTGCCTAACATACAGAGGCATGTCCAACACATAACTGCTGAGCATGCTCCATCTACAGATAACAAAATTGAGTCACCCTAAACAATCCAGGGATATGAACCTCATCACAATAATGAATACAACATGATGGTGGGATAGAGTACCATCCCAGACACTTGCCTTACTATGGAACAAAGTCCCAATGTACATCAGACAGAGCCCCTCGCTGACACTCTTCAATATGTACCTTGATGAGTGGATGGGAAACAGACAATTCATGCCAGCCATCACATCAGCAGCCCCACTAGAAAGGGGCTTAGGGTAATAGCTATTAGAACGAGGGCTTGGGATACTATCCAATGGGGTGGTGAAAGCTGCACAACTTGCCTAGGCTAACGTATGCCTTATTGAAGATAGGGTCATAGGTATGTAGTAGAGTATGTGACAGGTACATGTCTACAGATAGTAGATGTGTACTTCATTGTACCGTCATGTTGTACAGCAGGCACATGGACCACATGCACTGTAATGCTTACAGATACTGGTGGCTGTTATGTACACCGGGTGAGATGTGCACCTCATGTCTTTTGTACCATTGGGATGTGTGCTGGGTGGGACAGTTCTGGATGGCTCCCTGGCATGGTCACCCTCTTACACACATCTCTGCCCATCCATCTTTGGCTTATTATACTGTGTTCCCTCTACACACACACACACACACACACACACACACACACACACACACACGCACACACATATATATCTATATATATATTTAGTTCCCTAGGCCTCTGTGTAGTAGAGCTGATGAAGTGATCCATGGTGTGACAGTTCAGTTTTACATACACTCATCAAGGCTCCTCTGGAAGAGGGTCAGTGAGGGACCCAGCTTAATGTAAGTTGGGAGGGAGTCTGTTCCAAAGAAAGGGAAGTCTGTGAGTTATTAATGTATCCCTCCAACATGTTCTATTTATTGTTGTGATGATGATATCCCTAGAGCATGTAGTACAGTGAGCTTGGGGTTACTTCAGATAGCACATGTACATCCGTTCTGCATTGGACATGGACCTGTCTGTTGGGCAGAGATCACATGAGTAGACAGTATGCAACAGAGTACAGATTGAGTTAAATTCAGTCTTGTTGCATGGGGCAACTGTTTGAGGCCAGTAATGCTCTTGTTGAGGTATGTCAGTAGTCTTTCCAGCTGCTGAAGGTGCCTAGTCAGATTCATCGCAAGTGTGTTGTGGTACTCTGTGTTGGGTCTGATGACTGATGAGTAGAGGGAACCTCCTTTGACCTACATGCAAATACCTTGGCAGTTTGTGGGAACATATAGCATGATTTTCTAACCACTTTGCGAATGTGTTTCTGGAAGTAGTGATGACTATCCACATGTGTCCATAGATCCCTTATTATTACCTCCATATTTAGGGTGTTGGCACCTATGTGGCATTTGTATGACTGTAGCTCGAGCCCATATGTTTGACACCACATCTATCTGACTGAGACCCTTTTTTAAGGATGTCTCTGTTGTCCCGAACATCGATTGTGACAACCTTTTTGCAGTCATCCACAAACCTTGCTAAACATAGCCCTCGTGTTTGACTGTATTTCTGAAAAGTATACACCAGACAGGAGGGGTTCCAGGACTGATCCATGGGGGACAGCAGTTGTTACCAGCTTGAACAGGAGACCACAATTCTTACCTTGTGGGATCTATCTGTGCCCCAGTTGGCAATCCATCAGATGACATACGTGTTTATGCACAGGTTTTTGATTTTGTGGATATGACATGTGTGTGGGATGTTGGAAAAGGGCTTTTCAAGGTCTATGTAGTACGTGTGTAGCTCATTTCATTGATGCATGTCCTGGGGGACTGCCTTGAAAACTGTCTAGCAGGTTTAGGAACCATGATCTGCCCCTGACCAAACCAAAATGGGTAGGGTTGGGTGTTTGTAGGCTCTCAATAGCTCTGTTTATGAGTTCCATAATGATGGATTCCATGGCCTTGCACATTAGGCTTATAACACAATAGTTCCCATGGTTTGTTGTGCACCAACACTCGTGGAGTGTGCCAAAGGTTGCTGTAACCCATTCAACAGTTTCATATCCTGTACAGACGGTGAGTCTCAACAGACTGTTCAGGTGCAGGATCTGTTTGTTTTGGTGTTCACATATGACACAGCCAGGGAAACCATTTTATCCCATACACGCTGTGTTTTTAGGTTTGGAAAGAGCTGTTTAACCATTGTATATGTGATTTCTGGGTTGTCACAATCTCCAGGTATGATAATGGGCTCTTTTGTCAGTGAGAAGCGGGTAAATATGTATGAACCTGTTTGACAAGATGTTGGCAATGTCAGTCATGTACACATATTCATTTACAGTTTGCACTGACTCAGAACATATATGAGTTTACATTGATATTTATGACATAACGAAAGAAAGCTTCATGGTTCTCTGTGGACTCTTTGACCATGGCTTGGATAATGTTAGGAGTGCCCATTGTTTCTTGATGATACTGATCAGAGAATTATTGATCTTCTTTGGTTTTTCACTTTCTTTGAACAACTTAAGTACTTGGAGTATATAATTTGATTATGACAGGTGTCCAATATATTATATGGGTCTGTTTTCATATCAGTGGGTGCACAAGGCAGGATTGGTGAATAGTGGCAAGTGTCTGGAGTAAGAACTGCAACTGCCAGATATGTGTGGCCCACTGCTGTACTCAGACATGGCCTAAGTGTGTGAGCATGCCCAGTATGAGCATATATACTATATGTGTGTGAAAATCAAGTTGGGTTTTACTTCAGGGCTCACCTTTCTGTTGTACATCGACAGGAAGCACAGTGTGTCTGCAGGGCTTCCATGAGTCATTCTACATACAGTGGGGACAGCTATTATTTGTACATTTCTACCCGAGGGGGCACACCTGATTGTTACTGTGGGTGTACAAAGGATGAAGGGTTCACCTGGCACTTATACACATTTGCTAGGCCTGCACTGCTATGTCAGGTACTCCATTTCAGTCTGTACTATTGCCTTTCGTACTGGCTTGAGGCATACCACTGTACTACAGACCTTAGCTTCCAATTACACGCATATTAGTTTGAGACTTCATAGCCTATCCAACCCACATCACACTGCCTGGCCTGTTGTTATCTGTCTGCATAGGCCTGGGGGGAGGTTACTCATATGCCTCTTCAGAGGACATGATAGAGCATTTGTTTGTGTATGCGTTTGTCTACATTTGTCCTGCTGGCTGTGACTGTTAGGTATGTGACCCCCCCACAACTGGTATGTGTGAGTGAGTTAAGTTGTGTCTGTGCCAGTGAAATGCTGCCATGGCTTAGTGGTTCAGTACTGTGACTATAGTACACAGTATCCTGAGTTCGAGCCCTGTCACTGCTTTTTATTTTCCTGCTGGGCAGACCAGACTGGTTAAGGAACAGTAAAGCAGGTGTGAGCGTATTTACCTGACTTTGCTCAACTTTGCCCAACATTGCCCAACATTGTTCAACATTGCTCGATGTTGCGCTGGTTAGCGAGGAGCGCAGCTACGCACAATTGAATTTAAATATGCTCAATACTGGTAAAATGTGCTTAGCAGTGCTTTATATTGCTTAAAATAGGGCACTCATGCCTCAGGTGGTGCTGCAGGGCTGCCTATGTCAGATGCACATAGTGCACTCCCTATACATGTTTGAAAACAGGTAGTGTCAAGTTAGGCATCCCTTTTACTGTATGTGCGAGTCAGAGAGAGGTGTCATTTCCAGGGTTCCTACTGAGTCAGTGTATGCGTTATGCATTGTCTCTTTGCCAAGGCCAGGGCATACTGGGCATGCTTTCTTCTGCCTACTGGGGCAGGCACAGGTTGTTCCTCCTCTGAGTCATGCTGTGCCTGTGCAGGCCTTGGCAATGGTGGGGGGCTGTTTGGCCCTGCCCCATGCTGTTCCTGCTGCAGCTGTTTTCACAGGATCATATTGTGTAGCATGGCACATACCATGACAATTTGGGTACATGTAGTTGGTGAGTACTGCAAGGCTCCACCAGATGTGTCCAGGCACCGGAACCATGACTTGAGCATCCCAAACACATGCTCAATAATGTTTCTTGTTTGTGCGTGGGCCTCATTATGGAGTTCTTGTTCGGTTGTGTGTGCATTTCTGATGGGTGTCATCAGCCACGGCTCCAGTGCGTATCCAACATCCCCCACTAGGTGACCGTCAGGGATGCCCCCATTGGCAAATCTCTGGTACAGCTGCGTCAGATGACAGATGTGGGAATCGTGATAGCTTCCAGGGCAGCCAGCACACACACTCATTATTATGCCCTATGGATAATAGGTATAATATAAAATAATAATCATGATGTATAATAATAACTATTAACCCTCCACCACTTTCGACTAATAAAGAGTAATGAAAACATTAATTTGTCGACTCTCATGATTATTATTTTACAATATATATTATTGATTCAAATTTTATTATTATTTAGTAATTTTAGGTCTAGATACGCTAACTTTTAGACCTGTTTTTTTTTAATGACAGTATTAAACCTATACCGAGTAACTTAAATTTAAATTTATGTTATATGTTACATGTCATATTTTATATTTCTATATTTTTATTATTTTTATTATTTAGTGAGATATGATTAATATTACTTTTCTTGGGTAGCTGTTCTAGTTATTTAGATGCTTAGGGCAGTATGTATTAATTTAATTACATTTATTATATTTATTATATTAGTTATTTTACTTGAAAGCAGGCAAGATACAATGTATCTATAGGTAATCTTTGATTAGGAAGTGTCACGCTTCCATTATTAGTATTAGTATTTATGCTGTAGGTTGAACACCATTATTTTTATGTTATTTTATATATTTTACACATGAATCTACTTTATACAGTTTAATAATCAAAATATTGGGCTTTTTTCTTTCAGTTTCAAAGCCTGCTATTATTACAGTCTTGGTGTATGAATTTTTTATTATGTTAATAGAGAATTGCAAATGCACCTTAGTTAGCTGTGATCTGTGCATTTAAGGAGTTAAAGGGAGAGCAAGGGGCGTGGTTAAGTGCTTCAATGCTGGTATTTAAACTCACTTGTAATGGTGTGAATGTTTTACTTGTCTGAAGAAGTTAGTGCAAGGTACTAACGAAAAGCTTTTATAGTGGCTTAATAAAATCTGTTGTTTTTCATGTTTTTTTACGTTTTGGACTGGCCTGAGTCGAGTTCTTGGCTTTTGAATTAACGGTGGTTTTCGCTAGTTTGTTTTTCCGGTCTTGAAAGTTTATAACTTCCTACTACTTCTTTTCCTTCCTTTTCCCTTTCTGTTTCCACCCGGGGCAGCGCCGCGCAAACATGCGCAAATGAGCGCACACGTGTGCACACGCGCACACACGCTGTGTGCCTGTTTGCAAGAAATTTCAGATATTTTCACAGCGTGCACCTTTGGTTTCTGGTTTTCAAAAAGGACAACTGTAGACATGCCTCTTGCAATCCTGAGCAACTCAGGGCAAACACCGGACACTGTGCTCCAATAAGCATACAGCCTTTCTAACATACCCCCTCATGATGTCACCTATCTTCTACTCTACTACTCACCTACTCCTACACTTACATTCTTGGGACATGGATCACATGCTGGGGAAAATTGGGATTCACTATCCTTATCCTCATTTGCATAGGATTGCCTACTAATGCTTGGTTACATCTCTAACACTGAGCTTCCCCCCTTAGCAACCAGTACTCAGTGGCCATGTTATCTTCAGCCTGCCATTCACCTGCATGGCAGGATAAGCCTTTTAGTGAAAATGACTATTTTTGGCTATTTTGAAATTATTTTCTTGTTTTTTTTAAGCACTGCACATTTGCGCGGCGCTGCGCTATGCTTAAACATCGGAGAACGGGGAAAAAAATTTCGATTTTTATAATTTCAAACATTTAGAAATGTCAATGGCCTTATATTTGGCCATTGGCATGCTTCCTCAACTGGATGCATTCTTTATTTGGAGCTGTCATAGCTCCGTTTTGCTATTTGCAGAGCGGTACTCCGTTACCAACGGAGTACATTTCTGCAGATAACACTACTCTTTCACAAACAGGTTAGTGTTTCCTGGATTGCAAATTTACCTCATTTGCATAGCTTTCAGCAGCAAATGAGGTAATTTGCATACCATGACACTGTCCGTGCAAGACTAGCTTTAGAAGCTCTCATACACTCCTCTGACAGCTGTTGCTGGATCGCTCGGCAGACATATTGGCTGTCTGACGTAACTCCGTGCAAGCTTTCGTAAATCCGGCCCATTGTGATTTCACATTGTTTTATTCTGAACTATTAGCAAAAAGCAGCACAACACTAGCAAATAGCTGTCAGAAAACAGAATAAAAAATAAATTGCAGTACCTGTAGGATTACCGGCACTTTATTAAGAAAGACAATGACTTCAGTTAGTGCTTTCATTTCCCTTCACTCTCAGAGACTTCTTCAGACTAAAATTCATTATTCATTACATACATTAAATACCCATTCTTGGGATACATGTACCTGAAGTCATTGTCTTGTTAATAAAGTGCTGGTAATCCTACAGATACTGCAATTTATTTTTTATTCTTATTCTGAACTATCATATTGATAACAGACCACTAAGAACTGACCCAGTAGTCAGAAACCTTGGGACACATATGGATAGTAATCTAGCCTTTGACCATTACATGTCTAGAGTAGTGAGGAAATCATTCTGTGTTGTGCAATTTATAAACAAAGGTATGGCATCTAGGTCCAAGGAAGTCATTGTTCCACTGTATTCAGCATTCATCAGACCTATCATTGAGTACAATGGCCCCTTTGGTATGTACCTAACCAGGAGCATCCAACAACTGGAATGTCCACAGAGGTTCCTCACTAAAGGAAAACAGAACATGAGTAGCATGTCCTGTGCAGACCACCTCAAGGGGGATCTATGTCAGGCATACAATGCATTGTCAGACCCCACTGTGATGGACCTCCTGTATATCTTTAAAATAAGCAGCACCAGGATTACCCATTCTAAAAACTTAAGTCTAGCCTGTGATATAAATGCGACCTGGTGGAGAGATGAATTTATATCCCAGAGACACAAGTATGTATCCCAGAGATTACTCCTTCTCTCTAATAGGCTCCCCATTCATGTGAAGCAGGCAGCCACCACCCCCAACACTAACCACATGACACATAGCCCACAAAATTAGTGTGCCACTCAACTTCAGCCCATACAGCAAAACAATGTACCCAACACACTAGTCATCGGTTACTCTATAGTCAGGCATACTGATGTCCCACTAACCATGCTAAACAAGGAGTTACTGTCAGCTGCGTGTCGGGTGCCAGGATCCGCCACATAATGCACACACTCAGGTCACCCCACAACAAGTAGAAATATGACTTTCTCATTGTCCATGTTGGTGTGAATGACCTGAGACGTACCTCCCTGGACTACATGAAAAAATACATAGAGGAGCTTTTGGATCTTGTACCCCAGGATGGTATGACCCTAGCCCTGAGTAGCATCCTACCACAGTATAAGGACAAAATGATTGACTTCAACAATTGTATAAGCTTCTGTTGTCATTCTAAGGGAATCCAGTATCTGTCTGCCTGGGACGACATGGTCGACAGACCATGATGATTTGCCAGAGATGGCCTGCACCTGTCGCCCCTTGGATTCCAGATATTGGCTAAGGCTCTTGCCACCCCTACAGTGGCTTTTTTAGGCAAGATTCAACTGTTAAATTCACCACCTTAACAGGTACTAGCAAGCAAACTCTGAGGGTAATGCGACTCAATGCCAGAAGTCTAAACCTCAAAATGCACTCACTCAAGGCACTCCTTAAAATGGAGAACATCGACATCTGTGCAGTGACAGACACATGGTTCAAGGCTCCAGAGAGCTCCCCTGCATTAACAGACTATAATTCATACCACATTTTTTAGCCACCTAACCTGGACCAAAACACTAAAGGCGGAGGTGTGTCCATATTCATTAAGGATATCCACACCTCCAGGCTAGTTGCTCAACATAATGCATGCAAAATTATCCAAGTGCAACTAACACTGGGCAAGACTTCAATCAAAGTTGTAGCTTGTTACAGATCCCTGCCATGCCCCAGGATTCCCACTCTTCAGTTCTTAAGATACTGGAAAATATTAAGATACAACTCAATACCTTAATTATGTGCAATTTCAACTACCCCACCATCAACTGGGAAAACTACTCATGTACCAACTCATTTGCTCAACGTTTTCTGGAATTCATAAATTCCAATGCCTTGGATCAGCTTGTCCACACCCCCACCAGGGGCAGTAATATCCTGGACCTGGTCATTACCAATATGGGTAACCGGTGTTCCACACCAGAGGTCAACTCCTTGCTTGTCAGATCCTACCACAAGCTAATCACCCTAGACATCCATATCCCACCCCCACCCCCCATTAAGGCAACCACCATCAAAAACTACTCCAAAGCCAACTTCCTGCTTCTTAAGACAGAAGCGACACACTTCATGACACCCATGCAGATGGGAAATAGAGGTATGACTGCTGAATCCTACACTCATGCACTGTATAAGAACATACACGAGTGCATGGATCGTGCCATCCTCAACAGAACCAAGACACTATCCTCCAAAAAAAGGAAGACAATCTGGTGGTCCCCTGCCATAAACAAGCTCTACAACAGAAGGAAGAAGCTGTTGCAAGAAAGAGTAAAATCCTAAGAGTTATGAAAATAAAATCCCCACTGATTCCAAAGACAACCACAAAACATTCTACAGCTATGTATAGAATCTCAGTGGCAACACTCAGATCTGCTCTGAGCTACAGCACAATGGCATTAAATATACTGAACTAACTGATATTGCCAACATCCTGGCAGATAGTTTCAGTGATAACTTTACCCCCCTCTCACCCTTCAAAGGGCCCACCTTAATACTGGAAGAATGCAAAGCCCCTGTAATCAAGGATGAACAAGTAAAGACTGTACTCTCCAAAACCAGGAACACAGCATCCATGGGACCAGACAACATCCCAGGCTGCATACTGCATAACCTACAGAATGAACTGGTATGCCTCCTAAGTACCATGTTCAATCATTGCCTCACCTCAAGCTATGTGCCTACTGAGTGGTGCACAGTGATGGTTATCCCACTTCACAAAGGGGGTGCCACCACAGACCCTGGAAACTACTTCCCCATCAGCCTGATGAGCCTGGTCTGCAAGGCCATGGAAAATATCATCTTGGAGCTTATAAACAAAGACATAGGTAACCTCCAAACCCTGGACCCCACTCAGTTTGAGTTTGTAAAAGGTAGTTCATGTCTACTAAACCTGATTGACTTCTTTGAAGCAGTCACTAGAGCTGTAGATGAGGGCAAGGTAAAGCACACAGCCTATCATGACCTAACCAAGGTTTTCGATATAATCCCCCACTCTAGAATTATAGATAAACTTACTAAGCTGGGCATAAATCTCTATGTCACAAGATGGATGGCCAACTGGCTTACTGACAGAACACACAGTAAAAGTAGCCGACTCCAAGTCCGACTTCAGACATGTGACGAGTGGAGTACTACAGGATTTGATCCTTGGCTCTCTCCAGTTTATGTCATCTACTTCTCCGAAGTGCAGACCAACACAGAAGGTCTTTGGCTAACAAAGTTCACAGATGATTGCAAACTGGGAGCCATAATAGAATCACCTAATAATGTCGACATTCTACAAAAGGGCCTCACAGAGACAGATGCTTGGTGTCAAAGTCATGACCTCAAGCTCAATGCCAAGAAATGCATTGTCACCCCTTTTGGGAAAAAGTCGGTACCCATGAACTACCACATAGGCAGTAGCTCACTAAACAATGAAAGTGTGATAAGAGACCTCAGGACACAGGTGGACAGTAGTCTCTCCTTTGATAACCACATCACTATAGTAGTCAGGAAATCCTTCTACATGGCACACCTCATCACAAATGGGTTTTCCTCTAGAAAAAAGGAGGTCATTGTTCCTCTCTACTCATCCCTCATCAGACCCATTATAGAGTACAATGCCCCGTTTGGCATGTATCTCACAAGATACCTACAACAATTGGAAAGGCCACAGAAAGACCTCACTAAGAGGATTACCAGCCTCAAACAGATGCCATACACAGACCGTCTCAAAAAACTCCAGCTCTACTCCATCACATATCTCCTACTCAGAGGTGATTTCTGCCTAACATACAAAGCTATGTGAAACCCAGAGCTGTTGGACATGCTACACTTAAAGAAATCCCAATCTCTCCAAACCACACACTCCAGGGACCTAAACCTTGTTGCCACAATAAACAGAACATGCCGGAGGGATAGATTCCTGTCCCAGAGGCTTCCCATACTCTGGAACAAACTACCTATCTATATCAAACAAAGCTCCTCATTAGCACTCTTCAAGAAAAATCTTGATGATTGGATGGGAGATAGGAAATTCACCCCGGGGATCATGTCTGTGGCACTGGTTGACAGGGGCACACAAAAATAATTTTCTTGATTGGCGAAAGCCAGGGAACCTTTTTGGCTAGGCTTATATAGGCCCCGGGGCCGATAGCTTAGTACCTCCCTATGAACCTATGAAGAGTTCCTCCCTAACCTAATTCAAGTGTAACTTGGACGGGGAACAGGAAATTCATCGCTAGCTTGCCACCTATGTCTTTAATGGACACAGGCAGCCTGTAAATGTTTCATCTCCCAGCCTTCTGCTTGTAAATGCTTCATCTCTCAGGCCCCTGCTTACACGTATGAAGGGTACCAGAACTTGTCAGAGATTTGGGATGCATGGTGAGGCTTAAAACGGCCTTCATGGTTGTTAGCCTTGTACACACCTATGAACCTATAACCTATAAATAATTCTATGCCATAGGCAACTCCCCCCCCCCATGTCCTCTGTGTAAAAGATTGCACCCACATCTCAGTTAAACTCCAAATGTGCCTGGTGTTGAATGGCACATCAATAGAAAGGGGTGACCATTGCTCAATTGCCAGGTGGTGTACTTACTAATATCCTGGCAACACACCCCAGTAGTGTACATAATGCTGCAATATGGAGAGAATGTGGCTTAAGGGCCATTTTCCAACATGTTGAAATTCCTGTGGACCTACTACTCAGTAAGTACAGGGCCACTCAGTAAGTATGGGACCAATCAGTAAGTATGGGACTACACAGTAAGTATGGCACCACTCAGTAAGTATGGAATCACACAGTAAGTATGGTACCACAGCTATGATGTATGTCCAATATAGACTTGTTGACAATAAACATTAGGATTAAATATGTGTTTTCTACTTCCTGCAGAGGTGACTGCAGTTAACCATTGCAGACCTGGCTAATGAAGCCATACAGAGCCCTATCAACCCCTGCAGAGGATGCATTCAACAAAACACACACCTTAATATGAAACACTACTGAGCGAGTGTTTGACATCCTGAAAGAAGATTCAGATGACTAGACACATCCTGGGGTGCACTACAGCACACACCAGAAAAATCATCACAGATGGTCACCATGCTACATACACAACATGATAACATCAAAACATTGTGGCATGCCAGCTGCAGGTGTGGGTAACCTACTCCAAGAAACACAGGTGTCTGATGACGACATATCAAAACTGTCACAGGGTAATCAGTAGGATACAGAGGTGGGAATAAATAGGCATTGTCAATGGTGGTTTCAGCTGTATGTCCTAGCTCAGGCAACACGGCAGCATCTAACACACACCTTTGAATCATGACAAGCTGCACATATGAATGTACATAGTGATGTTCATGTGTTGCCCCACAACAGCAGCATAGAGCACAACAAATGGAAAGAACCCAGTAGTTGTCCACACTGAAAATCATACATTAATGGAAATATAAGGTATACCAATAAGAACATATACATAACACTCTGGAAGGAGCATATCTAGATGTGTACAGAGGAAATACCAATGCAGGAAGGCTCTCTGCAAGGTGCATCACCAAAGAGGACCACACAGGCAAATGTGTGGGATGCACAACAGAATGTTTCATAGGACAGGTAGGATAGTATCATACAGATAACTAATAAAGGAAGGTAGCCATAAAATAGCAAGTACCAAAGTAATAAAGCCCTATGCAGTGTATGGGAATGTATCAGCACAAACATCGCTGAAAAGCAGGTTCAATACACTAACATTGGTACATCACACATAACATTGTCATGTGATTGGTGCATCACAGAGAGCACTGTGTCATGTTTAACAATGTGTTACAACACAGTAAAAAGCATACAGAAGGATGAGTAATTACAAACATGCATTGTGTCACATTTAACAATGTGTTGCAATACAGTAAAACGCATACAGAAGGATGAGTAATTACAAACATGCATTCTGTCACGTATAAGAATGTGTTACAACACAGTAAAAAGCATACAGAAGGATGAGAAATTACAAATGTGCATTGTGTCATGTGTAACAGACAATGTGTTACCACACAGTAAAAAGCATACAGAAGGATGAGTCACCAGCATTATTATTTGATTTTATTGAACTTGTCAGAAGTTTGCTGGAAGAGCGGAGAGAGTTGAGATTTTTATAAGGGATTATGAGTTGTGAGAGTATGGGGGTATTATCAGGTTGGTATAGTATTTTATGGGCAATACAGAGTTGATGGATTAAAAGATAGTTCTGAAACTCTGGCCAGCCTAGAAGTTTTAAGTTAAGACAGTGATGAGTTTTATAGGGATTACCAGTAGCAAAGCGGGCAATGTTATTATAACAGGTTGCCAGTTTGTTAAGGCTGGTTTTTTTGAGGTTAGTGAAGATAGGCGCAGCATATAGAAGAGTTGAAATAAGATGAGAGTGAGCAATCCTTGTTCTGGTAGATGGTGTAAGAAATGGTCTAATTCGATATAAGGATCCTATCTTTCTGTTAACTAGTTTTATGGAGTTGTTAATGTGTAGGTCGAATGAGAGATTATTGTCAATTGTAATACCTAACAATTTAGTTGATGTGTCGGGTAAGATAACAGTGGCGCTGTTTGAAGAGATGGAGAAAGAAGAAGTTTGTTTTTTTTTGGCATTTAGTAAGAGGAAACGACTAGAGAACCATGTTTCTACTGTACTGAACACATTTTGGGTGAGAGAGATAAGTTCTGGGGTAGATGGAGCTGAGCAGATGAGTGTCGAGTCATCCGCATATTGAATGCAGGTTGCTTGAGGGATTATTGTTTGAAGATCATTAATGAAGAGGGAGAAGAGAAGTGGGCCAAGGATAGAGCCTTGAGGGACGCCAATGGAAACAGGCAAGAGAGAAGAGATGTGGTTATCCCAGAGAACAGCTTGTTTTCTGTTTGTGAGGTAAGATTTAAACCATTTAATGGCTGGGGCATCAAACGAGATGGATTCAAGAGTATTAAGTAATAAGGGGTGGTTTACCATATCGAATGCTTTGGAGAGGTCAATGAAGAGGGCAGAAGAGAGTAAGTTGTTGTTTCGGTTCTGGTTAATAGTATCTACAAAAGAAAGCAGGGCAGTAGTAGTACTGTGATGTGGTCTAAAGCCATGTTGGCAGTTTGGTATTATGTTATGCTTTGAGAGATATTGTACAAGTTGAAGGTGGATACACTTTTCCATAATCTTGGACAAAGGTGAGAGGAGAGCAATAGGCCTATAGCTGGAGTAGTCAGTTGAGTTTCCACCTTTGTGAAGTGGGATTATATGAGATACCTTCCAAACTTCAGGGATGATTCCTTCTTTAATTGTCCTATTTATAAGAATAGATATAGGATATGCAATAACCTTAGTTACATGTTACATGTAGCATTACTATCATCAATATCTGTACTAACACATACTAATAACAAATAAGTACTACATATCACAACTTGAAGATAGTCACCCACACCAGGTAAATGATCAGAAAAACTCTATGGCATCAGGCATATGAAAGAAAACCCTACAGACAGAGTAATCAGTGGTCAGCACAGTGGTCATCACCATAGGGTCAGAATAGCACAATGGGATACACATTGGATCAATGTTGAAAAAACTGCTCGAACACATTGGATCAACTGTCAGTGTTACTCTAATGCAGTCTAGTGTGCCCAATGATGGCACAGACCAAGCTGCCTCTGCCACATCTGGAAACACTTGACCCATGGTGCAGTACTAAAGAGCTGAATGTGGCGGCATTAGCATTGTGGGACACAGTGTAGGTAGGAGCAGTAGTGTGATGCCCTTGTCTGGATGTGACTGTTGCCTCACAGATGAGTGACCAATAGCAGATGTACATGCACATTGTATCACAAACATTGTGGGCCTAATAAAAGGGGGACTGCCTCTCATCACTGGAGGTAATTTGCTTGGTACAGTTAGGGCACCTAACACCCAGTTCACACTGTGGCACTCCTCTAGCACAGCCATAACAAGGGTTTCAACATAGCGTGCAACAGAGACCACACTGTCATGGTGTGCAGCCAGTGCTGACATGACCTCCCCATGTCTGTGCTCCTGGCTTTCATGTAACAATGCTACATAATCAGTGGCATAGACAATTGCATGTATGTCATAGCCATCATGTTACTGTGAACATTAATGTGCCTGTAATAGTAAGCAGACATGTGACCATGTAAGTCAGCTACTGTCTCACATGTAGTCAGACAAGCAATATTGGTCCATCATAGAGAAGACTCACAATCATTTCCAGACTCTATATGGGACAGTGGGTCCCATATCATCAGAATGACCACATTTTCTTACCTGCCAGAGGCTATACCATGATCCACATGCATACCTCTCAGTCATACTGAATTCTTCAGTATTTACCAGTTTTGAGGGCAAAATAATGGAGTGCCATGAATTCCCAAGTGGCCCCTTCAATTTCCAAATTTCTTGGCCTTATTTATTTATTTATTTATTTTTGGTCGAAGATGTTGCTGACTTTATCACTTGCAGGGGCATGTGTCATGACATCAAGAAACGTCAAGAAACTTGGCAGACTGAGAAGGGAGGTGGCATTTGGGTTTTATTGCATAAAAAATTGCAAAGTATTGCATGTGATAAATAAGAACCGGTGATGGAAGACCAAATGGGGGAGTACAGTTCATACCAACAAGTCTGGAAAAAGATAAAGGAGTGAGAATTATAGCACAATTTGGCTGCCAAGCATTCCTCTCAACCTCTTAGTGCAAGAAACCTTGAAAAAGCCCAACAAAATAGGGGGACAAAGGCCCAAAAATAGGGACACATTTCAAATATTGCTCCTATAAACTTACAAAGTTACTAGAGCAACAGGGTTTGTTTTAACATACATTTTTCTGAAGGATTTGAAGTCTGAAACTCAAATGTATGTCAATATTTGGTGACTTCAATCCTCAGATCATCACAGTGATTTGCCAGAAAACCACACATTTTATGAGGAACAGACCAAAAATATGACCCAAAAATCTGGACATTCTTCAAAAGTCTGGACAGTTGAGAGGTATGCTGTCAAGCACAGATGTGGAAATTTGGGGAGGTTGGTTTAAGGAATAGTTTAAGGCAGAAGATTTATACAAGGAATGCAGTATTTAATGAAAGCCCTGAGGAAAATATGAAAAAAGGAAGTTTTTAATCTTGTCTGGTTAGATAAAGTCATCTACTGAGAGTGCATCTGTGCACAAATTAATCTCAAATTTTGAATTAAATATATTCCTTTGATTCTGCAGTGAGTTTTGAGAGAGGCAATGTAATGCTTGTAAACTGTATTTACTGAAAAAGATAATAAACTGATGTCTCTCGCTCTGCTATCTTTTCAATGAAACTGTACAAAAGCTTAGCCAAAGAAGAGGATTTATGATGGAAAGCTGAATACATTAAGAGATTTACAGAACTGAAATTTTCAGTGATTGTTAACTGCCCGATGCAATGTCACTTTTGTCATACAAGAGGGTTAAGACTTTTTATTATGTTTGAACTCATGAACAAAGAGCAATAGAAGGTCTCATAAGGAAACTTTCACATTTATAAGTCTCTGATGTAAGCTGTCTCTGGTGGGAGTGTGTGAATTTTGCTTGCTTAAATACAAGATGAAATTGCTAATGAATTTTGACCTTTCAGTTTTCTTCCATGGCAGGTGAGATGAGAAGGCATGTCAGGTGTATCCCACTATAATTAATGTTTTGTATTCCTAACCGGAATGCTGAGTGCCCTGGATATAGAACGTGCTGTCATGGTGCACGTACCTGTGGTCTTTGAAGATTATAAATAACTTGATTGAATTTCTCAGCCCATTAATGTTATTAGAATAGATTGCAGTTAAATACATTATTCTCTAGCATCAACAGCATTTTAAATGCATAAAATTCGGGGGAAAACTGCTCTAAAAGAGAGAGGATGATATAGGAGCTAAGTATTAGACTATAAGATGCGACAGTCAATTAAATCAATAAATAAATGTAAAATAAAATAATTTACAGGGATCATTCTTTCAACTGATTTTCTGTCCCACATTAAGCATCACTGAGGGCTTCTTCTCCATTTCTATTAGGTCATATACTCTGGAAGGCCTTTATTGTTATCTGATATATTATTTTTCATTAAAAACATATACATTTTCATTTCTCCTTCTGCTCATATTCTTTCCCTGAAATAAAAGAAAGACAGATTAAGGTTCTAAACTACAGAATGTTAGTATACAGTTAACACTGTGGCAGATATATGTTCATAGGTTCATAGATTAGTACTAAGCTAACTGCCCTTGTGAGCCATTTTAAGCTTAGCCAATTATCCCTTGTGAGACTCAAACCTTGCACCTTGTGTTTGTAAGGCAAACACCTTAACCATTAGGCCACCCTCCCAACTCCTTCATACTTGAGGACTGAAGTAAGAATTAATATAAATAAAACACTATTGCTCTTCTGTTTATTTTGTGTTTAATATTTTGTTTGTTCTTTAATTTGTGTTAAAAGTTGGTATCCCACAATTCTACTGGAGTGGGTGAGGTTACATAATTATGTATGCAAGTTTCATGTTAATCAGCACACAGATTTTTGGCCAGTTGTACTTATTTCTCATGGGCCTTTGTCCACATTTTTTATGATTCCAGATTGAGAGGTATGTCCACATGGCCACCCCCTTCCAGAGCAGGCAATGAGCACAATGCAGTGGCCTGTGTGCCATAGGCCATACTATCACATTGAGGCACATCACACCCCACCTCAGGATCAGTGGGTGTGCTACAAAAAAGAAAGAGATGACACATGCCACATACATTCTCAGAAATCACATGATGCAGCATGGTACTGACACGTGGGGCAACTATATAACAACAATACTAATGATGATAGGGACTAACCAGGTCATCATGGCTGTGGGTGGTCTAGAGACCCTATATAACAGAGGTATGACGTGTCATTTATACATTAAACAAATATGACTGACAAAGTCCATGCAGCTACTAAAGTCTATCTGACATGTCTTCCTGTGACTCCACCACCGCCAGTGGTGAGGGTAGAAATGCCACCATCTTGTGAAAAGATAGACATACACAAATCATTAGGCATATACAAGGGATCATGTAGCAGTCTTCCTAAGGTAATGTCTCAAAACAAGGTGTGACATGCCCAAAAACAAACTGAAAACAGAAAAAAAGATACTCCGAACTTATGTCGTACACAACATACCCAGATTTATTGTCCAAAACACATAGTCAAACATTACAAGTTAAGAGCTTTCATCTGTTTTCAGTAAAGGACTTCATCAGAACAACTCAGTCAATTACAAACAGAATTTAAAAGGTTGAGCAGCATTACATTTCTAGGATGCAAAATATTACTGGTTGCACTAACTGCCAGTCTGATGACAAGTCATTTCTTAAGAGAGGAGTGGAACAATATGTAAGTATATTGTTCAGAAGGAGATGTAGTTTGCCAACAGGTAGTAGGTAGGTGGGACAAGCAGTCTTCACCTGACTTCAGTCTATGATGGCAAACTACTATTGCTGTATAGCAAAGATGTTGCACCTTGCTTTTTTTTGGGGGGGGGGTCAGCTAATCAGGTCACACTGATTAAGTAGCAGCGAAAAATAAGGAAACTGCTCATGTTAAAACTAGAAAACTACACTTTTTGTCTTAAATATTATAGTACATTAATAACATTAATTGTTAGGTACAGATGTGTATAGAATGTACTGGCAATCTAAAGGTTGCATTCATTAATTTTTCAGAAACAGTTCACTGTTGCTGAACTGAGGATATTTATTGCACAGACATGAGAATAAGCTAACAGCTTCACTCCTTGTGGTCACTTCCTGTATGCTTGTGGTCACTTTCTGTATGAACAAAGCAATAAAAACAATGTTTAGAATAAAGACATCAAAGTAGAACAAGAAAAGTGTATTGTCAGAACTGGATGTTTAAACAACTGACACCTACATTCTGTATGACTCACATTTTGTTTCTGAATCCATTATAAGTGTAGCTAACATTTATTAAGTCCACAATAGACTTTTACTCCTAAAATCTGTATTTACAAATAAATTGTAATTAACTGAGAAGAGAGACTACTGTTATGGCTTCAGGTATGACTGGTTTAAAATTCAGTTATGATATTATTTAATACGTTATTCAATATCTCAGTTTTGTGTCTAGATATGTTCCATATTTTATAATTATTATCTTTCACAAGTTGTTCTTGCTTTATATTGTCACTGTATTGCATGTTTCATTATATTATGAGAAATCATGTTTGTTTTAAAAGTGATTTGCTACCTAAAACAGTAAAAGTAGGATTTTTCATATATGCCTTCCATTAAAATAGAAGTAAATAAAAGAATATAAGCAATTGTAAAGAACAGGACATATTCTGCAAAGTATGGAATTTTTTCCTTGTGTTCCTAAATGACGAAACCAGGTGTCTTTCATATTTGCATACTCTATTTCAAACACCAGCCCCAACCTCTACCACTAAAGAGTAAAGTAAAACCAAGGTTCCCAAAGGAAATAAGACAATGAGACTTAATTAGGTCATGTTCAGTAAACAAACGTAAGCACGTGTATATCCTTGATTAATAAAAGCTCCTCTGTTTGCAAGCAGCTACAAAACAAAACAGCCTGGTGTGAACAAAAAAGACCAGCCCTGCAAAAAGAACTGTTGCAAATAATTTTAGATATATACAGATGGCTTTAGTAATACGCTGATGGACAAACAGACGTTACTGAGATATACTAAACACAATATATGCTCATTCAGCAGTCTCCCAGACATATATGAAATTATATATGTGCAACCCTCTTTGTTAAAACTTAACTCTGGCAGCAGTTGTCCCCATACAGTAAATGGACATAGAATATATTTATTTTACCACTTTTGTAAATGAAAGCCATGTTTCAAACCTTCAATTCATTAGCATGCTCCTTTGGGAACAGTGGCGCACACAACGTCTGCTCCAGCTCTATTTTGTGCATCTCATTATGAAGGTAAAGTACTTTTATGTGTGGAGATGCAGATTAGCTTAGCTCTCTTAATTGCAATAGGAAATAGATGCACAAACCTCAGTTGTGTTAGCTATGCATTTATTGCACTCAGTGATTTCTTTTTTCAGTCCTGCTCAATTTTATAGACAGTCATGGAATTCCTATATAGTAAAAGCCAACTGTCTGTGAAAATTACTCCAACCTCTGCTCTCTAATTTTGTTACGTTATCAAATAATTTTTATCCTTCTAGACATAAATGGGCATATTCTGGACAGGATTATTGTCATATCTGTTTTTTTCTAGTAGAGTTATGGGCAGTGCTTCTCCCTAATAACTGTCAAGCAGCTATGGACTGCTAGTGAGATTTATCATTTAGTGCTGGGTTTGATTCCCTCAGCCTCTACTTGTATATTGTGTCACTGAACAATCCAATTAAACACAAAGAGATCTTAATTTGCCCATGTAAAAAGATGCATGTGCCTTTTGAGTATACATAGTTTACAAAAGAATAAAGTAAAAGTAAACACACTTCGGAAAGCATGGTCTCTTTTCATCCTAAGTTTTTTTTTGTATTCTGTTCAGGGATTGGGATCTTCATCGGTGTGCTTTATTTATTGGTCTCCATATCTTGCATTTAGAGAGTCTGGTCTTCTCTATCTGATCACTTAAATGATTGCTGTTTTTGTGCTACATTAAACCTGGCACCCCGAATATGTTGTCTCTACCTAGTGGGCCTTGACACCCCGAATATGTTGTCTCTACCTAGTGGGCCTTGAGAGGGAAGACCATTTGTCATAATACTGTAATAGAAGTAAAGTCTGCCATCAGTCTATGTGACAATGGTTTGGTCCCGTACTTCTCTATATTTGTAGAAAAAAATCAATACATGAAAATAAAAATAAAATAATTTCTTCCCATAATTACTGTCATTAGCATGTGATCTGTCTCTCACATTTCTACATAGAGTGACTGTGCTAGTGCACATGACCAGTTCTGTGCTGTCAAATTTCTCACTGTTGGCAAATAGGAGGTGACCAATCTGTTAATGCCCAACAGCTAAAAAAATGACTTTTAACATTTGAGACTACTTTTTATTATCTTAATTAAATAAATTGTACTTCCTGCCATTTATATTGTCATGGCTATCAACCCAACCAAAATAAAAATACAACATAACCCATCTAGAAGTTTCAGGAATGAAAATGTCATTAAGGTATCCAGTCCACCTGTATTCTGATGTGTACCAAGCTAGACAGTATACAGTACTTTAATAAACTTAACCATATATTTATACATTTATTCAGACAGACAACACACACACACACACACACACACACACACACACACACACACACACACACACACACACACACACACACACACACACACACACATCAAAAATGCCCTAATTAACCCATATTGAACACACTGTTAACCATAAAAACAACAAAAAATGCTGAAATCATCATCAGCATAATCTTTTTAGCACTTTTGCCTCATATAACCATGATGCTTCATTAGAATAATTTCCATACAGACTGCCAACCATTAAATCAGGACCTTCCATCAATCAGATGTAAAATTCAATAAAACAAACTCAGTGATGATATATCATGCAAATTAAAAAAAAAATAAAACAAATCTTAAAATTAGTGCACATACTGTTTTAAAAGCATATTAAAAAAGATTGCTAGAATTATATATAAACTGTTAAATATTATTCCAATGGTCTACAACATATCTGCCCCTCCTTTCAACACACTAGTGATAGAAATCAATTAAAGCAATGTTTTGATGTCTCAGGGATATAAAAATCCAAAGGGTTTTTTTTTTCTTATATGGTTCCTTACCTAATCTTACTGGTGTGATCACACAGGCATACACACATTCTCACACCCACACATCCAGACACATACACACTTGTAGACACACACATTTATATGCAGCCTCATTCATACCGCTACCAATATGCCCATACACATCTTCATTATTTATTTGTTTATTTGTATATTTATTTATTTATTTACCGGGGTAGTTTGACTGGGTCACAGAACCCATTTTCAGAGAAGGCCCAAGGAGAAAAGCTCCACATACAGACATATTAGACAACGCAAAAATATAATCCACAACAGATTAAAAACATAATCCACAACTGATTAAAACCTTTGCAGTGTAACAGCTAATTCAAACTTTGCAACATACTCCATGAACAGGTTAAAAGTTTTCAACATACAATCATTTAAAATGTTGCAACATACTCGTGTATTAAAATTCATTACAATACTTTTCTTGAAAGACAATGAGAAGTTAACAAGCAATGTACTTGGGAACATGTGAACATGTAAACATGTGAACATTGCACTCAATTAAAATACAGCGAACTTCATGAGAGTTGGAGATACAGAAATAAAATTTCAGGTTAGCAGCACAGAGTGGATGGGGCTAGTCTAGGCTTCACTAACTTCAATTTATTTTGTTTGTCCTTTGATAACCAGGAAGTCTGGCTAAGCCAGTGACTCATTTTCACAGAGGCCCAGAGAGAAAAGCTCCACATCAGATACAGAAACATTTAAACAGTTTTAGTGAGTAGTTATATACAAAGGGAAAAAAGTTCAGCAACATATTAATTATTTTACAATAAGCTAATAGCTAATTATATATAAAGGGAGAAAAATCCCAGAACAAATTAAATAGTTTACAATGAGCTGAGGAGAAATGATCCCCAAAACATGCATAAAAACATTTTATAATAGCTGATAAGTAGTTATTTTCAAGAGGAGAAAAGCTCCACAACAGATAAACTGTTTAAAATAGATTGGGGTGTACTTGATAATAGATCATAGAAAATTACTAGGCTAGCAACCCAGAGGCCATTTTAAGCCTAGACATTTCATCCCAATGTAATACCATGGAAATGCTTGTCAATACTCAAAATTACATTTAGTGATGACTGCCCATGTCCAGGAGGGTTGTGAGTGCTATCCCCTGTAAGAATTTATGGTGTCCCATCTACTCGTCCAGGTTCCTCTTAAACAGTGTCATAGAGGTGCCCTGTTTCACATGAATTGGTAGCCTGTTCCAAAGACACAGCAGTCACTGGGTAATAAATATGTCCCTCCAGCATGTCCTATTTAAGTCACAGGCCATATTTAGGTCCCTGAAATGGTTAGCCCTAGTCCTGTTTTTAATGATATGCAGCAAGTTCATTAGATTTGGGTCTTAGATTGCTCTGTTGGCCAGGTATAAGTCTCCCATAAAAAGGCTATACGATATGGAGTATAGTGCCAGGGACTTTGGTTGGTCTGAGGAGGGCACATACTGAAGCCCCCTGATCTTCTTTGTTAGAAACCTCTGAGGTCTCTGCAGTTTCTGCAGGTGCATTGCATGGTACATGCCAAATGTGGTGTTACATACTCAATTATGGGCCAGATTAGTACAGAATATAGAGGGGATATAACATCTTACGCTCTTGAGGTGATGCCTTTACTAATCAAGTGTGCTACATTGAAGGCCTTTCTAACTATAGTAGACACATGGTGATTGAAGTTAAGGTTGCAGATAACTTGTGAGCCCAGGTCCATTACCACTTTGTGACTACTTAGGGTATTGTTGTTGATTTGATAGTGTTAAGGGACATTGTTTGTGCCAAAGGGAATGATGATGCATTTCTTTGCATTCAGTTTGAGACTGTGACTAATACACCAGTTGTTGGTCTGCGTGAGACCCTCCTGGAGTATACTGACATAATTTTGGGGAATCAATGATTGCACCTAGTTTGCAGTCATCTGCAAACTTGGTCAGCCACAATCCCTTAGTTTTGACCTGAACTTCTGAGAAGTATATACCAAACATTAGGGGGCCCAGTACTGACTCTGTGGCACCCCGCTAGTAACAGGTTTACTGGTTGATGTGGAGTCACACACTTTGATAGTACATGTCTGGTTTGTGTGTCACTTGGCAACCCATCTTACAATGATGGGGTTTACATTCAGTTTGCTAAGTTTATCAATAATGCCTAAATGTGGGATTGTGTTGAAAGCCTTTCCGAAGTCGAGGTATGCTGTGTGCACAGATTTTCCCTACACAATGGCCCTGGTCACATTTTCAAAGAAGTCCACCAGATTTAACAGGCAGGATCTGCCTTTGACAAACCCAAATTGGGTAGGATCCAGAGTTTGGAGATCACCTATGTCTATTTATGAGGTTCATAATGATACGTTCCATGGCCTTACAGATGAGGCTGGTCAGGCTTATGGGTCTGTAATTCCCTGGGTCTGTTGCTAGGCCACCTTTGTGGAGGGGAATAATTGTTACTGCTCTCCATTCTGCAGGACCAAAGCCTGTGGTTAGGCTATGATTGAAAAGGGTACTTAGGGGTGATGCTAGTTAATATTTTAGCATGTTTAGTGGACTGGAGTTCCACTGTGGTGACCCCTAACTGGGAAAAACTGAAAGACACAACAAAAAGAATACAGCTTGGGATGTTGTCTGTTCCCATAGAGGCTGTATTTTTGCCTTAGACAAGGCTTTGAGGAACTGCTGTTTAGATATGTAGGGTGGGGGAGGAGTTTGCGGGAAGGTTTGTGATAAGTTAGGAGGGGATAAGAGAATTAAATTTTCTCCAAACCTACCTGCTAGCAAGTTTGTTATCTCTGTGGGGTCAGTGTGTGTGATACCATTGGTCACTAGTTCTGTACATGCTTGGGTTTTACCGTTTAGGTTATGTACATAGCTGTAAAAGGCCTTATCATTACCCTTGGCTGTACTTGCTAAGTTTATCTCAGAGGAGACCTTGGAGGATTTGACAAGTTGTCTTATTTGCCAGTTGAAGCTGAGGAGGGTCCTTTTCCATTGTTGGGACCTTGTCTTTGTTTGCTGGGACAGCAATTATTTGCATTTATTGTAAAGTTTGTTGATGCTGGATGTCCACCATGGTGGCTTGTTTTTACTTGGGGCTCTGGCATTGATTCTTTCTGGTACAGCCATATCTATACACTTATGCAAGTAATTTTACAAGGCTTTAGTGTAAGCTTTGGCATATATACCACTTCCAGCTTGGGGTGGGCTTGGAATGCATTTATACCTTCACCTAGGAGGGTATAGTTTGCCTTGATGAAGTTTTTTAGTCTGATTTCATCTTTTGTGAGTTCTGGTGTTAGTGCCAGCTCGAAGTTGATTAATCTGTGATCAGTTTTAACTAGTGATGGTCTGACAGTCATGACAGTGCATTTCTTTGACATGTTAGTGAGAACCAGATCTAGAATGTTTGTTCCTCTTGTCGGGGTATGAACAATTTGACCCAGGGCATTTGAATGAACAAAGTCAGGGAACTTTTTTGCTAGTGGGTTATGGCTAGTGTAGGTTTCCCAGTTGATGGTGGGATAATTGCAATCCCCCATAACCAGAGTGTTTGGTAAAATTTGGATTGTCTCTAATCTGGTCAAGTAGGTTTCATGGACATCGTGACCGATGGAGAGAGAGCTATAACATGCTATGACTTGAAAAGGGGTCTTACCCACTATAAAGAAACAACCAAAAGACCAGTAACCCAGTACAATCCAGAAATATTTTATTCGCTCTCTTTACTCTCTGATGTCTCCGCTGGAATCCCCACTATAACCTGGACTTGTAGTAACACCATGGAGTTGTCCAGTCTAACTAGACGGGAGGCAAATTTATCTCTAATATAGACAGAAACATCCCCTCCTTTAGTTTTTGCCCTTTTATTTTGCGGTCTAAAGGTGTGGAAAGCATTGTAGCCTTCCCTGTATATACAGAGGGGATAACAGCCCACACAACAGATTAGAATAGATTTACAGAATATTACTAGGAGAAATTGTGATCAAGAATATAATATCGACTGTGAGTAGCAGGACACTGCAGAAGTGGATATCCTATGTCAAGTGCATTAATTTATAGTTATTCAAAATATACTGACTATATTTCTAATAATATAAGGAGGTGAGAAATAATCGAGCATTCTGATCCCAAAATAGATAGATTAATAGAATGAGACGAGGACGAGTAATCAGCAGGAGGGATACTTATAGACATGAATAATGAATTGTTTAGTATTAGAGAGATCAGAGTGTCATGGAAGGACACTGGACAGGAAATAAATAGTAGCAAATGTTATTTTTCTGTAGTGAAGAGGTAGAACAGCATACCTTAGAAGTATGATGCCATTAAAGTGTGAATTACTTTTGATGTTAGGCCATTACTACCTGCTAAAACATGGACGTGTTAGTGTGAAAGGCATAGTTATATGTAAACACAGTAACACTACTCCACACCCCCATCTTCAATGGATGTACCTACACCATGAGTACTACCACAGAAGTAAATGCGCACCTGCTGTATTTTAGGGTAGTTACTTTTTTCCTCAGTGAATAAAAATTTACTCAACCAGTCACTCAGTTTTTGAATTGGAGAGCTGAAGGAAAAGCACACAGCTAATTAGCATTAGCCACTCCGACAGACTGCCACATTAGCATAATTCTCACCTATGAGACTCCGTGTTATGACATCAGCAAGGGAAAAACCCAAGCAATAGCAACGTTTCTAAATTCAAAAGGCTTAGCATGATGAAGAAACATTCTTTGTAAAGGCTTCCCCCATCTTCCTCATCCTTTCACAATCCCTGTCACTGTTGTACTTCTTTATCTGAATTTGCTCTGAATTAAGTCAAACTGAAAACTTTGTTTTGCTTGGAGTAATTTTCTTTATTTCCATTGGCATGTAATGAACTACATTATTCTTATGATACAGCTAATCTTTGTTGCTTTACTCTTCTGGTGTAAATACAAAATATACACACACAAATCTCTCTCTCTCTTCCTCACTACATGTATGTATATATATATATATATATATATATATATATATATATATAGATAGATAGATATACACCTACATACATGCCTACCATTATATATGAGAACAATATGTTTGATCAAATATACTTAATATAGAAGACAAAATAACGGCATAAATACATTCAAACATACATATTACTGAAAACCCTTAAAATCAAACTTGCAAAATATCACAAAAGGAAAACAGTTTCTTTTTCTTATCTTTACACTAAAATCCCTCCAAAACACTAGCTCTGCTTCCCCTCTGCACACTTTAGTAATGTATGTTAACCCAAACCCTACATAGTACCATAAAAAATCCTTCTATAATAAGATCACTACAGAAGACATGTTTAGACATGGAAACATGCACCAACACACAAACAGTCTAAACACTAGATCTATTCTCTTACCTAATTCTTACCTT